>NC_135823.1:19256287-19598313 GCF_964213995.1 Mustelus asterias
CATCAGGCAGTTCTCTGACAGCCGCGAGTGGGCACTGCTCCCTTAAGGTGCCAAGGTGCCCCCTTCCAAGAACTGCCAGCCAATTGCAAGCAATGGCTGCTGCTGAGACTGCAGCCAGTCTGAGATGGTGGCAATGCAGGCGGCACCGCAGTGAAGGTAAGTTTGTAAGTCTAGGCAGGCAGGGGGCATCATTGTTGAGGAAAGTAGTGGGGGTGGGGTGGGAGGGGGGTGCGCTTACTGAAGGGGGCGAGTCCACACCTGAGGGCAGAATTATATCCCACTTAACATTACCAACAATAAACACTGTTATCAAATTATAATCTCAAATACTGGTATAGGGAGTGAATCAGTCAGACTCAGGGGTGAGAGTTGTGCCATTGACTCAATGTTGGCACAAAAAGATAAACTATCCCTGATTTTCCTCATTGTGGTTCAAGTCCAACTGTACAACACCATCAAGGTCAGAATAAATAGGAAGCTCGCTCACATTTCTTAGAATTGAGGACTTTGCTATTTCTTTTGTAGCTTTATTTTCTCCTGACTAACCACCAGGAAATTCTTTGTGAATGGCTTCCCATGGAAAACAATGGCTCTCTCTACGCATTTGTTGTTGGGTTGGCTAATTCGTGAAATCACATTTCAAGCAAGGAGATTCGTAGATTCATAAACCCTCCACAGGTTTTGGTTCAATATGAAGTGACACGGAACCATTTCGTAGGCACGGATCTTGTCAATCTCACTCAGCAAGGAACAGCTGACATTTCACTCAGCTTCTCGATGGAAGGCCAGAAGATTTAGGAACAGGAGTAGGCTGTTTGGCCCCTCGGGCCTGCCCCACCATTCAGTCCTTTGATTTGACTCGTGATTTTACCTTGTCGTATGAGGAACGGTTGAGAACTCTGGGTCTCTACTCATTGGAGTTTAGAAGGATGAGGGGGGATCTTATTGAAACTTACAGGATACTGCAAGGCCTGGATAGAGTGGACGTGAGGAGGATGTTTCCACTAGTAGGAAAAACTAGAACCAGAGGGCACAACCTCAGGCTAAAGGGACGATCCTTTAAAACAGAGAAGAGGAGGAATTTCTTCAGCCAGGGAGTGGTGAATCTGTGGAACTCTTTGCCGCAGAAGGCTGTGGAGGCCAAGTCATTGAGTGTCTTTAAGACAGAGATAGATAGGTTCTTGATTAATAAGGGGGTCAGGGGTTATGGGGAAAAGGCAGGAAAATGGGGATGAGAAAAATATCAGCCATGATTGAATGACGGAGCAGACTCGATGGGCCGAGTGGCTTAATTCTGCTTCTACGTCTTATCGTCTTATGGCCTTATACTAGCACTGTCATAGGACTTGGAAGAAACAGCAGAGAATGCAATCCCGAGATCGTTCTACTTACAGCAGGAAAGGTTCAGGGGGGATGTAATAGAGATCTTCCAAATTAGAAGGTTTAAATAGAGAAATCAGGGCAAAATTGCCCTAACACAAATTTAAGATAATTTGGAAAAAGATCCAGAGCGAGCCGAAGAGAATTTTTCTTCCACGCCTGGTTGTTGTGTTCTGAAATATGCTACCTCGAAAGGGCGGTGGAAGCAGATTCAATAGGTGTAATTTTTCATTCCGGGACTAAGTCCTGTGGCAGGGGCAGGGAGAATTTCCTGCAGGGGACGTCACGGGGATTTGTGCCACATAATTTTTAAGTATATTTATTAGTGTCACAGCAATGAAGTTACTGTGAAAATCCCCTAGTCACCACACTCTGGCACCTGTTTGGGTACACTTAGGGAGAATTTAGCATGGCCAATGCACCTAACCAGCACATCTTTGAAGTATGGGAGGAAATCGGGGCACCCGGAGAAAACCCACACAGACACTGGGAGAACGTGCAGACTTCACACAGACAGTGACCCAAGCTGGGAATTGAACTCAGGCCCCTGAGACAGTAGTGCCAACCACTGTGCCACCGTGCCCCATGCGATGCTAGCCTAATTAATTTGGGGGGGGGGTTTCCTGACATTGAGCGTGGTGCGTCAGGCTGAATGGCTCACTCCCCACTATCATATCCAGGCGTCCTGTTTAGAAGTTGTACAGGCATCAACTAACCCACCGTTGAAGGAGATAATCCACCTCCTGGAATCTCCTGAGATTAGAAGATCCACATCATCAAGGCTCCACTCAGCCACTGCTGCATGTGCTGTTCCAGGTTCCAGTTGCTGGAGATCCCCATCTTCCCTTCCCATCTCCACAGGCTGCTCCAGGCCTTCCTGCAAGGAAGCCCAACATTTGGATGCCACATTGGTCCAGATGTGTGCCCAACAAGCACGAAAACTCACCAACATGACTGGTCGGACGGGTGAGGGGAGGTTGGAAGGGTAAAATTTCGGTCGGGCCTCCATTTTTTTATATTCGCTCATGGGATGTGAGTGTCGCTGGCTGGGACAACATTTAAAGTTTTAAAGTTTATTTATTAATGTCACAAGCAGGCTTACGTTAACACTGCAGTGAAGTTACTGTGAAAATCTCCTAGTCGCTACACTCCGGTGCCTGTACGGGTACATTGAGGGAGAATTTAGCATGGTCAATGCACCTAACCAGCACGTCTTTCGGGCTGTGGGAGGAAACCAGAACACCTGGAGGAAACCCACGGTGAAACGGGAAGATACCCCCGCACCAGAGGAAAGCCCTTAATGCTGGAAAAAATAGAACTCTCGTCTTCTTTCTTTGTGGCATTTATTGTGAGCGGAACTGATCAGAAAAGTAGGAAGGTTATGCTTCAGTTGTACATGTGTGACCACATCTGGAGTACTGTGTACAGTATTGGTCACCTTATTTAAGGAAATATGTTAATGCGTTAGAAGCAGTTGGGAGAAGACTTACTAGACTAATTCAAGGAATGGGTGGGTTGTCTTGTGAGGAAAGGTTGAAGAGGTTAGGTTTGTGTCCACCAGAGTTTAGAAGAGGTGGCTTGATCGAAACCTTTAAGATCCAAAGGGGTATTGACAAGGTGGATATGGAATGGATTATTCCTGATGGAGTATCTGGAACAAGGGGTCCCTTTTTAAAAATAAGGGGTCACTTGATAAGGCGGAGATAAGGAGAATGTTTTCTCTCAGGGGGTTATGAGTCTCTGCAACTCATTTCCTCAAAAGGCAGTGGAAGCAGAGCCTTTGAATATTTTTAAAGTGAAGCTGAATAGATTTTTGATTAACAAGGGGGTGAAAGGTTATTGGGGGTTGGCTGGAATCATAGAATCACTGGTGCAGAAGGAGGCCATTTGGCCCATCAATTCTGCACTGACCACAATCCTACCCAGGCCCTATTCCCGTAACCCCACACATTTACCCTGCTAATCCCCCGACACTAAGGAGAAATTTGGCATGGCCAATTAACCTAACCCACACATCTTTGGACTATGGGAGGAAACCCAGAGGAAATCCACGCAGATACAGGGAGAATGTGCAAACTCCACACAGACAGTGATCCGAGGCCGGAATTGAACCCTGGACACTTATACCCCGGGGTCCCTGTGAGGCAGCAGTGCTAACCGCTGTGTCACCCATTGCAGAGTTAATGTAAGCCTACTTGTGATTAATAAATATATAAATGCCTGCTGTTTGGTCGCATGGGGTTAGGTATTTGCACATTCATTGTGGCTGGCTGGAACAGAATGTGTGTGGGGATTTGCAGGGGTGGGGGTTGAGGTTACAATCAAATCAGCCATGATTTTATTTAATGATGGAGCAGGCTCGAGGGGCCGAGTGGCCTACTCCTGCTCTGAATTCGGGGAAATGAAATCATCAGCTGATTGGTTGATGTTGCAGATGCTACCTGCTGCAGCCTGGAATAACCCTGGGGTATAAGTGTCCAGGGTCGCAGTGACTTTGACAGCCACCAGCACGCACGTACACAGTGGAGGAAGGCCCCCAAGGGCTGTCGCTTCTCTGTGCAGCTGCAGCTCCCTGAACTCCAGCCAACATCCATCCCCACACCCACCCCTGCGATTCCCCATACACATTCTCTTCCAGCCAGCCAGAATGAAGACCAAATCCCATGTGACCAAGCAGCAGACATTTAGTTATTCATTTATTAGTCACAAGTAGGCTTACATTAACACTGCAATGAAGTTACTGTGAAAATCCCCTAGTCGCCACACTCTGGTGCCTGTTCGGGTACACCGAGGAAGAATTTAGCATGGCCAATGCACCTAACCAGCACGTCTTTCGGACTGTGGGAGGAAACCGGAGCACCCGGAGGAAACCCACGCAGACGCGGGGAGAACATGCAGACTCCGCACAGACAGCGACCCAAGTCGGGAATCGAACCCAGCTGTGAGGCAGCAGTGGTAACCACTGTGCCACCCAAGAACCCCAGTATAAAACCCCATTGCTGACTCGAGAAATCACTCTCACGTATGATCATTGTTAGTTCCAGCGACCAACACTCCCAGGAAAACTCAAAAGCAGCATGTTCGCCTTCCAAATAAACCTGGGAGCAGCTCATAATTCCTTTAAACATCCCAGGAATGGGTCCCTCCAGGCTGTTCCTGCTCATGACTGGTTTGACTAATTTAGAGATTGCGGAATAGAATGGCAGAGCTTTGAAAGGGCCGATGAAACTTATAGCAAGTGAAATACCGCCTCTCAAACCCCCACTGCAATCAGCCTGCTTAAAATAGGCATTGGCCAATTTTAAGGGGACATACTGAACGCCTAAAGGGGAAATCTGATTCAAAGGGTGTAATTTTCCCGTTCCGCCAACCACGGGACAGAAAATTTGGCGAACCATGCACAGATCAGTTGACTTCGGGCAGGAATTTCTGGTCTTGGGACGAGTGCGGCTGGAAAATCCCACCCATAGTGTCAAATTCTGTGTACAATGTGGGCATGCAAGATTACAAGCTAGCTATCAGTGCCCTGGCTCTCGCTTTATGAAGGCAAAGCAGCTGTTCCCAAGTTAACCCTCTCCAAACCCTCTCCTTACATTCTTGGCTTTCCATCCTTTCGGTTAATGCCAGTCAAACAGCAATTCACTCACCCTGTTTCATTGCATTGTATAATCCAGTAAAGTTGGCATTAAATGCCAATCTTGGTTGAGCATTTGACACATCATGTTAGCACATGATTACCTGTGGATCGGGTCAGAGTTCAAATAAACCCTCAGCACGATGCCCGTGTCACCGCCACTTCCTAACATTGTTGGCCAGTCAATGCTTCATGACATTCAATAAATGTTACAGTTCAACGTGGCTTTGTTGTGATGTCTCCAGCAAAGCCTGAAAGTGTGGGAGGTCTGAAGCGGCCAGCATTAAGGAAAGCCTCTCTCGGTGCATTCTTAAAAGATTTTCTCAGATGAAGCCGTCATTCTTTCCCAGATTTCTGTCAGCTGTACGCAATGACTAAATGAGCACTAATGACTTTAATTACTTTAACAAAATATCAAAATCTATTTTTTTTTCTGGTCACATTAATTGGTGCAGCCCGAAAGACAAATGACATCCACTCGATGTAGCGATGATGCTGGGGCGACTGGAAGTAATTAACAAGACAGGAACAAGTTTGATTTTCAAAGCGTTTCATCCCTATTATTGTTTCCCTGGCTCCCTTTGTCTGGTTTGAATTAAATACTGCGAAGGAAATCATTTCGGAGCTTGTTGTTTAACCAAAATGAGTGATGGGAACTTGATTGCTGCAAATGAGGAGAAGCAGGTTGGCGATACATTCTGTTGGAACAGTGAGGTTCAAAGAAAGTCGTGCACAATGGAAATACATGAAGCCAGTGGGTGCAAGATACTCAGGAGAATTGTGGCGTTGTCTAAAGTCCAATTGAAAATGCCCTGAATTCGCTGAGAATTCAGCTCTCAAATACATCGAAATGAAATGACTCGTCCTAACCCATTCGGAATGGTCGAGTGTCCCGTTAATTTCAATAATTTGACTGCCGATCTCTTCTCCCAAAGCTCCACCTGACTGTAAGGATCAGAGAGGATCCTTGTGGAAAGAAGCAGCAGATGCGTGTCCGAGTCCTTTCCCTGAATGGCACAATATGTTTGAGCAACGTGACCAGGCTGCCAGTCAGAGAAACTAATCAACAACTGCCCAGATGGTACAATGTAGAACGGCGCTAGAGTGGTAATGGGTCATGAGAATGAGTATCTTCCCACATTTAGTGGTGACTTGATGATGAGTTATCTGATTTCATTGCATTGCCCCAGCTGTCATTGGGAATCAGCCTTCATGCCCATGGACAAGGATGATCCCAGGAATGGAGGGTTTGCCATATGAGATTTGGTAGAGGAGCTTGGGTGATACTCGGTGGAGTTTAGAAGGATTGGGGAGGGGAGGGGAGGTCTAATTGAAACTTACAGGATACTGAGAGGCCCAGATAGAGTGGACTTGGAGAGGATGTTCCCACTAGTGGGAGAGACTAGAACTCGAGGGCACAACCTCAGAGTGAGGGGACGCTCCTTTAAAACTGAGAGGAGGAGGACTTTCTTCAGCCAGTGGGTGGTGAACCTGTGGAACTCATTGCCACAGAGGGCTGTGGAGGCCAGGTCATCGAGTGTCTTTAAGACAGAGATAGATAGGTTCTTGATCAATAAGGGGATCAAGAGTTACGGGGAGAAGGCAGGGGAATAGGAATGAGAATCATATCAGCCATGATTGAATGGTGGAGCAGACTCGATGGGCCGAATGGCCTAATTCTGCTCCTATATCTTATGGTCTCATGGGCTGCGGATGGGGAAATCAGATTAAGATTTTCATTAGTTCTTGCTATCCGGTGGAAGATGGACCAATGTGGGCATTTGCATGTGGCCAGGACCAGCTCAGTTGTGACGACGCACCCGGTTGAATTTAGATTAGCAGTGTGTGAAGATAACTTTAATGAGCTTCAATAATCAATGGGCAGAATTTTCCCACCCCACCCGGCAGGGAAATTGTAGTGGGTGGGACACGGGCCACGCAAAGGTCCATTGACCTCAGGCAGGATTTTCCAGCCTCGGGGCGAGCGCGACCGGAAAATTCCTCACCCAATGAGTTGACTTGTCTGCATCGAACTCATCCGGAGCTCTTTCACGTTGCAGACAATCATCAAAAACAGCCAGAGGAGAGATAAAGGAGAATTCTTTTACACGGTGAGTTGTTAGGATCTGGAGATCACTGCCTGGATGGAAGCAGATTCAAGAGAAACATTCATGAAGGAGTTAGATAAATAATTGAGATCAAGAAATATATAAAGCTCTGGGGATTGAGCGGAGGAGTGAGACTGATTGAATGATTCTTTTAAGGAGCCAGCATAGTTTCGATTGGTTAAATTGCCTCTTTCTGTGCTGTGCAACTCGATGACAGAAGCGATTGGAGCTCAATTCTTTATTCCATTGATATTAATAATTGTGTATTGTACTGCAGGTACAATAGCAAAACAGGTTTTACAGTCAGAGTATGTTCAGTGTATTTGACATTGGAAATGTGTTGTAAAAATGCAGCCAGAGAATGATACCAAGCTTGGACTGATCCGAGATTATCCTGTATATTCCCTTACAACAACTCACCAAATGGGCCAATTATGTCAATTGTGTATGCGATAGGTATCGGCTGTAGCTGCGACAGGAACACTCCTGGGATGGATCTTACGGCCTGTAGCAGCCAGGGTGGCACACAGATGCATGTGGGTGGGGTGGGGGGACTGTGGGCACCATCAACACTGTTTCTGCAGCCTACCCACCTGACAGACTGCTGCCCCAGTCGCAATCCAACCAGTGGCAAGGGAGGAGTCTGGAGGTCTGCCCACCTGTGGACCAATTAAGGCCTTTATTTGCAGCCAAATAATAGTCACCTGAGGGCCTTCAAAACTACAAAGGGTTGTGAACATAGACCAGTCCATCACGCAAACCAGTCTCCATCCATTGACTCTGTCTACACTTCCAGATGCCTCGGAAAAGCAACCAGCATAATTAAGGACCCCACAAACCCCGGACATACTCTCTTCCTCGGGAAAGATACAAAAGTCTCTGAGGTCACATTCCAACCAACTCAAGAACAGCTTCTTCCCTGCTGCCATCAGACTTTTGAATGGACCTGCCTTGTATTAAGTTGATCTTTCTCTACACCCTAGCTATGACTGTAACACTACATTCTGCAACCTCTCCTTTCCTTCTCTATGAACGGTATGCTTTGTCTGTATAGCGCGCAAGAAACAATACTTTTCACTGTAATCTAATACAAGTGACAATAATAAATCAAATCAAAATTCTCCCACCCCTCCTGTGTTTCGCTGCTTGGGCTGGTGATCGGTCAAGAGTGGAGGGGTGGCTCCTTTACAGACCCCCTGTGCCCATTGGTTCTTCCCAAACATGCATTACCCCCCCAACCCTCCATGCTGCCCCTCACCTCCTGCTACTCTAGCCTCAAAACTCCCTTCAACATCCCCCCCCCCTCTCCCACCCACCCCAACCAGGGCCTGTCAGCCTTGCCCCAGCAAAACCGTGCACTGACCTTCCAATCTGGCTCCATCACAGCTCACTACCCTCTGCAACTAGCTTCCAGAGGCACTGCTGAGACCAGAGAGCTGCTGGTTATTCGATTGGCTGGCAGCTCTCCAAGGCGGGACTTCCTCCCAGGATGGGGGCCTGAGGCCTACCTCAAGCCAATTAACAGCCTGATGTTTATGCCAACCTGCCCAAACACCCTGTTCCTATTTTCTGATTCTGAAGTCTCTGAGTTCAATGCCCATTCTAGCACCATTGAGCACAAGACCCAATTGGCCACTTTGATATAATACTGAAGGACTGCTGAGCTCTGAGAAGCTTTGTGTAGCAGATAAGGGCCGGGATTCTCCCCCCAAAAAAGTGCCAAATTCGCTTGAAAATGGGTATACCTCCCGCGGGTTTTTTTAGCAGGATTTTCGGAATGAATCTCCCACACTCTGAACACTGCAGAGTGCCCGAGTGGGATTCCCTCTCAAAATTTGTGGACGGGGCCTATTCCCACCAGAGAGGCCAGCAGCAGAGTGGGCTGGGAATTATGGGGAAAAGGAGAAACAGTATCAGGATGATATAGAGAGAATGATACTTAAGAGCGATGGAAAAATAAGAAAAGCGAGTGGGAAGGAGAAAGTGGCGAAAGTTCAAAGACAGATAGAGGAATCGGAATAAGCTTAAGAACGTGTTTGAAGAGAAAGACTTTATAGCTGCAGTAATCTACAGAAAACAAAATAATGGATGAGAGCGTTTTAAATGAAGCTGACTGTAAGATTGTGTCTGATATCAGCATCATAGCTGGTTGATAACAGGCAAATCTGTCTCTGTGTTTACACAAGATTGATTTTGGAATTGACCCATGAGTGGACTGAGCTTAGGCTGGATACTTAGTTTGATTAAATAACTCAGAACAGACTGGAAAGTGAGATTTATAAGTCAATACAGATAAAGCCAACATTTGCCATGGAAAGTAAATAACAAAATGCATGCTTGTGAATTGCCTTGAACCCAATTTAGCCCTGCATTGAAAAACCAAAACTAATTC
This sequence comes from Mustelus asterias, assembly GCF_964213995.1. Lineage (NCBI taxonomy): Eukaryota > Metazoa > Chordata > Chondrichthyes > Carcharhiniformes > Triakidae > Mustelus > Mustelus asterias. The sequence goes on from NC_135823.1 coordinate 19,265,802, forward strand.
ATAGAATAGAATCCCTACAATGCAGAAGGAGGTCATTTGGCCCATCAGGTGTGTACCGACCACAATCCCACCCAGGTCCTATTCCCGTAATCCCATGCATTTACCCTGCTAATCCCCCTGACACTAAGGGGCAATTTAGCATGGCCAATCAACCTAATGCGCAGATCTTTGGACTGTGGGAGGAAACCGGAGCACCCGGAGGAAACATATGCAGACACGGGGAGAACGTGCAGACTCCGCACAGCCAGTGACCCGAGGACAGGAATTGAACCCGGATCCCTGGTGCTGTGAGGCAACAGTGCTAACCATTGGGCCACCCATGTGTAACTGTGAGAGATTGCAACGAAAAGAACAAAAGACAGATGGTCTGGTGTTGGGAGGGGTTTCCAATGAGGCAATACATGATATAAAGAAAAGGGTTTAAGATGGAGGAGAAAGGTCATTATCTAAAGCTGCCAAACTCAACGTTGAGTCCTGAGGGCTGCAACATACCCAATCAGAGGAGGGGATGCTGTTCCTCTGGCTTGTGCTGGATTTTTCCCAGCATCCTCTGCTTTTGTTTAAGATTCCAACGTCCGCAGAGTTTTGCTTATTTTAGTGATACAGATGAGTTTTTACAACAACAGCTGATAGGTTCAGGGACATTTGCCAGAATTTTACCGCCTTGCCCGCCCAAGGCTCGTAAGATCCCGCCTGAGGCCAGAGAATGCCGTTCTGCGAGCCTCGTCCACCCCGATTCCAGGGCAGGTGTGCCGGTAAAATTCAACAAGTGTTACCGAGACTATAGCCCAAATTAATGAATTGGATTAAAAAGCTGCTGATGTAAACCCTATATGCCCCCCCGAGGGTTAGTCTGGGCCTCGGTATTACTGGCTAGGTTCCATTATCACAATGCCACCATTCCTGACCAGTCGTGTAGCTACAGTAAAATAAGGACAATCTCCCTTTAAAGTTTTTTGCAGGCTGTAGTGGTTTCATGCTTAAATTAGTATGCTGACCTCAAGTTACCCTGTTTAACTTGGTTACACTAATTGAACATGCAAGTGGAAGTGCATGTGACAGCTTTCTTGAAAGATAACTTTGTTATTTTCAGTACACAAGGCAAAGAGGCCCAAAGTTCATGTGTCATCCTTCCTGGAATATCTCCCAGATTGTCTACTTAAGATTCTGTTCAAGCTTCACCTTTGCTGAGGTGTTCTCCCCCTTCTTTGGTGTCAGTGTGGCTCAGTTTTTAGTATGCTTGCCGGAGATTGTGACTTCACGTCACACTCCAGAGATCGGAGCAGAAAATCCAGCCTGATGCTTCAATCACTGTTGTGCTGGGATAGTGCTACACTAGCGAAAGTCCATCCTTCAGATGAAATGTTAAATCGAGGCCCTATCTGGTGGATATAAAGATCCCGTGTCGCTATTTAAGGGCAGCACGGTGGCACAGTGGTTAGCATTGCTGCCTCACAGCGCCAGGACCCAGGTTCGATTCCTGGCTTGGCTCACTGTCTCTGTGGAGTTTGCACATTCCCCCCATGTCTGTATGGGTTTCCTCCCACAGTCCTAAAATGTGCGGATTAGGTGGATTGGCCATGGGAAATTGACCCTGATGTCCTGGGGACGAGCGAAGGTAAATGCGTGGGGTTATGGGAATAGGGCCTGGGTGGGATTGTGGTCAGTGCAGGCTCGATGGGCCGAATGGCCTTCTTCTGCACTGTAGGATTCTATGATTCTATTGGAGGAAGAGGATAATTAACTCATTTTAAAAAATTCAGGGGTGGGATTTTCCCACTGTGCTCTCCCCAAAACTGGAGAATCCTGCCTGAGGTCAACGGACCTCCCGCTACGATTCCAGTGTCGGGCAGGACTGGAGAATTCCTCCCCCACCACCAGGTGTTTGGCTCATTATTGCATTGCTGTTTGTGGGATCTTGCTGTGCAGACATTGGCTCCTCCAACACAGCACTAGAGTGACTGCACTTTAAGTGGCTTTAATTAGCATAAAATACCTTGAGGCATCATCAGATTGTGAAAGGTGTGGTATATGTATATATTTTATGTTGGTGTTTGTGGTGCGGACTGCCCCTTTACCCAGGGGCACCTGACCCGCACTCTTAATCAGCTCCAGTGTGGGCCCCAGTTGGGCAGCCTGAGATCCAACTGTGGAACAGTGCACACCTCTAATAAAGAGCTCCCAGTGTTCAAGTTACCAAGCCTACCATGTGATTCTCTATGCACCCTTATTCCATAGGGGCATACATAACAAAAGGCACTAGTCTATTTTTCTTCCGGACTTGGGTCACTGTCTGTATGGAGTTTGCACGTTTCTCCCACGGCTGTGGGGGTTTCCTCCGGGTGCTCTGGTTTCCTCCCACAGTCCAAAGATGTGTGGGTTAGGTTGATTGGCCATGTTAAATTGACCCTAGTGTCAGGGATTAGCAAGGTAAATATGTGGGGTTATGGGAATAGGGTCTGGATGAGATTGTGGTCGGTGCAGATTTGATGGGCTGAATGGCCTCCTTCTGCACTGTTGGGATTCTATGTGCAGGTTAGGTTTATTGGCTATGCTAAATTGCCCTGTGGTGTCCCAAGATGTGTGGGTTAGATGGATTATCGATGGGAAATGTTTGGGGTTACCGGGATTGGGTGGGGGCCTGGGTAAGGAACTTTGTCAGAGAGAGTCACTGCAAACTCGATGGGCCAAATGGCCTCCTTCTCCACTATAATATTCTACGTGCAACCATTTAGACCTTGACATGCTGAAAGATGAGAACACCAGAGAGGCTTTCACTCGAGTAATGTGAATAGGAATGCCTCAAGATTGGAGAAACAGAACAAGGAGGTCTCAGAAGCACAAATAAAAAGCAAATGGAAAAACATGATAGAGCAAACACAACATAGGAACTAGGAGCAGAAATCGGCAAATTCAGCCCTTTGAGCCTGCTCCGCCATTCAATCAGATCATGGCTGATCTCTCCCTGGTCTCAAATCCACCTCCCCACCTGTTCCCCATATCCCTTTTTTATTAGAAATATATCTATCTCCTTCTTCAAACCAGTCAATGATTCAGACTCCACTGCGCTATGGGGCAGCGAGTTCCACAACTTCACCACCCTCTGCAAGTAGTAGTTCCTCCTCATCTCAGTTTTAAATCTACCGCCTTGCAACCTATACCTGCGACCTCTTGTTCGAGATTGCCCCATAAGAGGAAACATTTGGTCCACATTTACTCTTACCAACCCCTTTTAGTATTTTATATACCTCAATCAGATCCCCTCTCATCCATCTGAAATCCAGCGAGTACAAGCCTAAACTGTTTAATCTCTCCCCATACATCAACCCTTTCGTCTCTGGAATCAATCTGGTGAACCTCCTCTGAACTGCCTCCAATGCCACCGCATCCTTCCTCAAATAAGGAGACCAAAACTGGACACAATACTCCAGATGTGGTCTCACCAACACCCTATGCAATTGCAAACACAACATACTGCAGAGGAAATATTACCAAAATGTGGAAAAGAGACAGGGAGACAGCTTAAAAGTTTATTTAGTAGTCACAATGCAGCTTACATTAACACTGCAATGAAGTTACTGTGAAAATCCCCTAGTCACCACACTCCAGTGCCTGTTCGGGTACACTGAGGGAGAATTTAGCACCTGGAGGAAATCCACACAGACACGGGGAGAACGTGCAGACTCCGCACAGACAGTGACCCAAGCAGGGAATTGAACCCGGGTCCCTGGCGCTGTGAGGCAGCAGTACTAATCATGGTGCCGCCCACTGAGATACTAAAAATTATAACAAAGAGGAAAGAACAGAAACACACCTTAGTCTGATGAAATTGAAACTTAAATAAAGAATGCATACAGACTGACTAAAGAGAAATGGTTTAATGAGATGTTTGATGAAGTATTAGAGATGGAAATAAATCACAGCATGAAAAATTCATAAGATGAAATCTCTCGACAGAAGGGAAAACAACAGATAGTGGGAAATGGAAAAGCTGGCAAAGCAATGTTTGAAAGGGATGCTGTGGCAAAATGGGCAGAGTATGTAAGCGAATGTACGATGGTCCAAATCGAGGGAGCCCTCATGGTCGAGGCAAACAATGGATGGAATATTGGTATCAGAAGTAAAGAATGCTTTGAAATTGATGAGTACAGGAAAAGTTCCAGGCAGAGATAAACTAACAGAACATCTGGGAGAAACAGAATTGGAAGCGATGACAGGAATGTGTGATCAAATACATAGCAACGGATACATTAAGTTACCTCGGAAACATAAAGCAATGGAGAGCAGTTTATAACTATGGACTGAATGAGTCATCTTATTAATGAAAAGTATAATAGAAAGAACATATTTGAAATTGATATTGATGAAATGTAGTCTACATTTAGACTGAGTGGGAACAAGGTAGAGAAGAGGAGGAATATTTAACCTGAGGATGATATTCGATGAATGTCTAGATGTAAACAAATATATATATCATACATATATGCTTCATAGACTATAAGACCATAAGATATAGGAGTAGAATTAGACCATTAAGCCCACTGAGTCTGCTCCACAATTCAATCATGGCTGATAATTTTCTCAACCCCATTCTCCCGCTTTTTCCCCCCATAACCTTTGATCTCTTTTCCAATTAGAAACCTATCTATCTCTGTCATAAGTACACTCAATGACCTGTCCTCCACAGCCTTCTGTGGCAATGAATTCCATAGATTCACCACCTGAAGAAATTCCTCCTCATCTCAGTTCCAAAGGGTGGTCCCTTTACTCTGAGGCTGTGCCCTCGGATCCTAGTCTCCCCGACTAATGGAAACATCTTCCCCACGTCCACTTTATCCAGGGCCTTTCAGTACTCTAAGTTTCAATGAGATCCCCCCCTATGGAAAAGTATGATCTTTATCACCAAAAACTAATGGGCGTGTTGCTGAAATGTGAAATTTACAGTAAAGATTTAAGATTTATCAAGAGCCTATACTGGGACCAAATAGTGAGTATCAGGAAGGAAGATAGTTCATCAGACATGTTTCAAGTGAAGAGAGAAGTATGACAAGGCTGTGTACTGTTGCTAAGATTATTCAATCCGTTCATAGAACAAATATTCAGAGATTTAGATGTACTTCTGAAGGCAGAATGTAACAAGCTTGCAGTATGCTAACAACAAGACAACTTACAGAATCAGAAGAGGCCCCGTAAAATATCATTGATCAAGTAAAATCTAAACGTTACAGTAAGAACACTAAAAGACAAAAAAAGGGTAGTTAGAAGAGAAGATTGAAGTAGATGGTATCATACTGGAACATACTGGGCGGCACGGTAGCACAGTGGTTAGCACTGCTGCTTCACAGCTCCAGGGTCCTGGGTTCGATTCCCAGCTCGAGTCACTGTCTGTGTGGAGTTTGCACATTCTCCTCGTGTCTGCGTGGGTTTCCTCTGGGTGCTCCGGTTTCCTCCCACAGTCCAAAGATGTGCGGGTTAGGTTGATTGGCCAGGTTAAAATTGCCCCTTCAAGTCCTGAGATGTGTAGGTTAGAGGGATTAGTGGGTAAATATGTGGGGGTAGGGCCTGGGTGGGATTGTGGTCGGTGCAGACTCGATGGGCCAAATGGCCTCCTTCTGCACTGTAGGGTTTCTATGATTTCTATAAGTAGATAAGTATGTCTACTTAGGGGAAATGATAATGATGAATGGTCGATGCGATACCAAATTTAGATGGATAGAGATTGCCAGAAGTAATTTTGTGAAGATGAAGGGTGTGTTAATGACATGAACATGCAAGCTCGTAACAAGTGAAAGATCCATAGATGCTACATTCTATCCACTTTCCTGTATGCTTCAGTACCCTGGACAATAAATAAAGATCTATGGAAGGAAATAGAGGCCTTTGAAACTTGGATGCTAAGACGCATGCAAAAAATTTCAATTAAGTTTATTTTTATTTATTTGTTAGTGTCACAAGTAGGCTTACATTAACACTGCAATGAAGTTACTGTGAAAATCCCCTAGTTGCCACACTCCAGCGCCTGTTCGGCTACATTGAGAGAGAATTTAGCATGGCCAATGCATCCAACCAGCACGTCTTTGGGACTGTGGGTGGAAACCGGAGCACCCGGAGGAAACCCACGCAGACACGGGGAGAATATGCAAACTCTGCATAGACAGTGAGCCACGCTGGGAATTAAACCAGGTCCCTGGCGCTGTGAGGCAGCAGTGCTAACCACTGCCACCACGTCACCCATCTGCCATCCATGCACGTCAACTATCCATCAGAATTCAAGAGTAGGAACTTTGGCTGATTTATTATTGACCTTTCCAGGTCTGGGACACTCACAGCTCTTCTACTTCTAGCATGGCTCGGGTCAGCTTATAAAGCAATGTGCATGGATTGTAGGTAGGACCTGCCTGGTCTGTTGGCTTTGCTTCCAGGCTCAGTCCTCGGGAATTTAATATTTATTTTAATGACGAAGAAAGCAATGAGAAAGCCTGGTTCCGTAACTTCTCGGCAGAGGTCAGTTGGTTTGACTACACTCACTCTCCAGTAAGTCGCCCTAACACACAGCCGATAACCCCTTGTCCACCCGCGCTATCGGGAATGCCATCCAGCTGTCCGCCCAGGACAGGTTTCTGAACTTCCCTCACAATTGGCTCAGAGAACCAGCCAAAGCGTTAAATATTAAAATCCTTTGGCCTGGTCCCCGAAGTGCTCTCACATTGTCTCCTGGGTTCTGAAAGGCACATCTATTTTCTGTGTGGATGTCACATTGTAGGTGCACTAGAGCATAAATTGGACCCTTTGAGTTTGTTAAATCTTTTCTGACAGGCTTAATTACCCCTGTAAATTGAGTTTACACAAGTTCTTTCCTCCACCAGCAGGGTCTCCCTCTTCAACATTGCCACCTTGTTAAACAATTAGACAAGCTGAAGTTGGATCAAAAGCTCAATGTAAACTTCAATAAACATTTTCTCCTAAATGTAATCTCTCAACATGGCAGTTTTCATACAAAGCCATTGTACTTGTCAACATGAAGTACGCAATATCATTAATTACACTCGTGAAAAATTCTCAAATTTTCTGAGAGAACAGTCACTTCCATTCCAATTTTCTTGTTGTTCCTGTTTGAGTCAGTGCAGACTCGATGGGCTGAATGGCCTCCTTCTGCACTGTAGGAATTCTATGATTCTCTAAGGTCCTTCCCAAGTTGGTTTGGAGGTGGGGGAGGCCTATGAAGGAAATATGCAAATAGGTTGAATTCATATGTATTTAGGATATTGTAGAGGTGGGTACAATTACAATTTTTTTATAGAATAGAATCCCTACAGTGCAGGAGGCCGCCATTCGGCCCATCGAGTCTGCACCGACCACAATCCCACCCAGGCCCTATTCCCGTAACCCCACGTATTTACCTGCTAATCCCCTGACACAAAGGGTCAATTTAGCATGGCTAATCAACCTAACCCGCACACCTTTGGACAGTGGGAGGAAACCAGAGCACCCGGAGGAAACCCACGCAGACACGGAGAATATGCAAACTCCACACAGACAGTGACCCGTGGTCGGAATTGAACCCAGGTCTCTGGCACTTGAGGCAACAATGCTAACCACTATGCCATCCACTAAGGGGGAATTTAACATTGCCAATCCACCTAACCAGCATGCCTTTCGGACTGTGGGTGGAAACTAGAGTACCTGGAGCATGCAGGCACGGGGAGGACGTGCAGATTCCACACAGACAGTGACCCAAGGCTGGAATTGAACCCAGGTCCCTGGCGCTGTGAGGCAGCAGTGCTAACCATTGTGCCACCCCACTCGATGGCAAGATAGTAAGGGACATATTTAAGAACATGATGAGCAGATATTAGGCTCACAGCATGAATATAATTAACAATTTTAACAATTAAATAATAGTGAATAGCAAGGACTTAAGAGGAGGAGTTAATCGAAGAACTAACACCTATTGCTGCTAAAGAATGATGTAATCTGCTTTAGGAGGGTGCAACTGTTCCAGCTTTCTTTCATAAAACTTGAAATATTGTAGAAAGGTGCTGGGAACCCTTTCAATATTTCTCTGGTTGTCAACAGAGTTGCATATCATAAAGCAGGCAGCGTTTGTATCCAACTATCTACCAACTGAATCACTCAGGGATACAGGTGAAGCATTACTCAGAATATTGGAGGCATCCATAATTGATGTCAGCTGTAGCATTATATTTTTAAAGTTTTACTGGATTGGGTATTAAAATGGGCTGGGATTCTCCCACCTCGCCCGCAGCCGGGATTCTCCCATCCCGCTGCAGTGGACGGAGATTTTGCTGTCCTCAATGGCAGCAACGGCGAGGCATGAATGGTTGGAGAATTCCAGCCACTGTTTCTCATCTTTTATAGTTATTAATGTTGCGATGTACTTATCCACTTTAGAGTGTATTGCATGTTATGGGGAGGCAATGGCCTAGTGGTATTATCCCTTATTAATTCAGAAACTGAGCTAATGTTCTGGGGACCCGGGTTCGAATCCTGCCACAGCAGATGGTGGAATTTGAATTCGATAAAAAATATCTGGAATTAAGAATCTACTGACGGTCATGAAACCATTGTCAATTGTTGGAAAAACCCATCTGGTTCACTAATGTCCTTTAGAGAAGGAAATTTGCCATCCTTACCCGGTCTAGCCTACATGTGACTCCAGAGCCACAGCAATGTGGTTGACTCTCAACTGCCCTCGGGCAACCAGGGATGGGCAATAAATGCTGGCCAGCCAGTGATGTCCATGTCCCAAGAATGACTAAAAAGAAATAGTTATGCAAGGAACTTGTAAATGAGTTGGTAAAGTATGATGTCTCTTGTAGTCTTCTGCGTGCAATACAAGAACCCTTGTATTTTCTGACAATTTTTGGAGAGAGAACTCCCCCCCTGACCCTTATAATGTGGGGGTACTTGTTTCCTACATCACAGAAGTGTTTACACTTCAAAAGCACTTCATTGGCTGTAAATTTGGGAAGTCTGGTAGTTGTGAAAGGTGCTATATAAATGTAGGTTTTTAAAATGTTATACTGCGTGACTGATCTCAGTACCCACCCACATGTATAATGAATGGAACATCAAGCAGAACCATACCTAGTAAAATCAACAGCGTGTACATTAAATATTGATTATTTTTTGTTGTTGCTGTGCAGCGCAAGAGGGAAACGTGAAGACTTGTGCAATTAATTTGTCGTTAGTAGCACATTACTAGCCCTGTGGAAGAGACTGTTCAACTCAATGTATTCCTTTGTAGGTGGAGCCAGAACTGGGGGCTGAATGTTCCTTCACAGATCCCAATCCCACCATGGGGGAGGGGGGTGGGGGGTTTAAGATCCAGAGGACACTTGTTGAGGAGACAGACAATTGACAGCCACTTCCAGGAGTCCCGTCCAATTACGGTGGCAGGATGGGTTCCCCAGGCTGGAGGGCCTATTGGAAGGATCGGAGATGGGAGTGGGATTCTCCAGTCCCACCGGCAGAGCACCACACCCCTGCCGTCTTTTTAGGTCAAACCAAATAAACAAACTCAGATTAAGTCAGGACAAAGTAAAAGTGGCAGCTCCCCAAAAGGAGGGGGAACAGCCCGAACAGAAATCAAAGTACAAAGGAAACTTAAAAACATCAAACTTTTTTTTCCCCCGCGGGTTTCCCGCCAGCGTAGGGTGACCTCAATGGGAACTCCCATTGGCAGCAGTGGGACCAGAGATTCCTGCTGCTTACAAACAATGTGCCACCTCACGCCGGCAGGAAACACGCAGCTGGGAGGCCAGAGAATCTTGCCCAGGGTTTGCCGAAGGAGTTGGGTGAAGAAGAGGGCACTTTGTGGTACAGACACCCCTCCAAATTTTAAACACTTTCAAATCAAAAGTGGCTACATGTCAGGCTATCGTGTGGAGATGAAATCCCTTCACTGGGCATCCTGTGGGCATCTGAAGGCTGCAGGAACTGGGGGTGGGGTAAGGGGTTGCTGGAATGCCACCTTCTGTTTTGCCACCATAAGGCTGCCTCCATATATTGTCTGAGCTTTGGTTGCTGTGCCTTGGAAGACTGGCTGACTGGGAAATTCCAAACAGACCTCAGAGCATTGGCCTTTATTGACCCTTTATTCGTCTTAAGCCAACGGTGGCTGGTGGGCAGGTACCTCTCAACCTGCTACATCCTCTCTCGAACCCACCTCCACCAAAGTGGCCCTGAGACGGCAACATGCCTTCAAACTGGCACATCGCTCTCCAGTGCCAATCCTCTGGCCCTCTCCTCTCAGATCCTAACTCCGGCACGATTGGAAAATTGTCTTCCAGGAGCCCTGTTGCTTTTTTTAAATTAAAAAGCCAAACCAAAAAGTGGCAATTGGGCCCTTAACTTGCATAACATGTCACTGTGATGCAACCACACCTCACATTTGACTGATGCAGCGTAATCCAGGGTACCACAAATGCAGAAGCCTTATAGATAGATTTTGTTTTGCTCAAATTAGATCAACCTGAATTGATTATATCTAAAAGTATTACTACTTTCTCAGGATGCTAAGGAAATTTGGCATGTCAGCTACGACTCTCACCAACTTTTACAGATGCACCATAGAAAGCATTCTTTCTGGTTGTATCACAGCTTGGTATGGCTCCTGCTCTGCCCAAGACCGCAAGAAACTACAAAGTATTGTGAACGAAGCCCAGTCCATCACACAAACCAGCCTCCCATCCATTGACTCTGTCTACATTTCCCGCTGCCTCGGAAAAGCAGCCAGCATAATCAAGGACCCTACGCACCCCAGACATACTCTCTTCCACCTTCTTCCGTCAGGAAATAGATACAGGAGTCTGAGGTCACATACCAACTGACTCAAGAACAGCTTCTTCCCTGCTACCATCAGACTTTTGAATGGACCTACCTCACATTAAGTTGATCTTTCTCCATGACTGTAATGCTACATTCTGCACTCTCTCCTTCCCTTCTCTATGAACGGTATGCTTTGTCTGTCTAGCGCGCAAGAAACAATACTTTTCACTGTATACTAATACATTGACAATAATAAATCAGATCAAATCCATTTGTACATTTATTAAATTTGGGTCAGTTCTCTTGCTTTGTTCCTGTTGCCACCTCAGTGGCAGCAGGTGTGAAGGGACAATTTCAATCTGCCACACTGCCCCATGCATCACCCGGACAGCAGCTTTCACTCCCCGGGGCCCTCCTCTCAATGTCTGTCTTAATCAACTGCACTTAATTCAGGACAGCCCAGAGAGAGAGAGAGAGAGAGGGTTCTGTGGGAGTCTGCTATTGTGCGCACAGCACAGTGTGCACAGATTGAAAAGGCCTGATTACTGAACCTTGTAATCCTCTATCGCACTCTGCCACCGCGTTGGTTCCCACACATCCCCTGAGCCAACTGCCCAGGGGAGGGTCACATGAACCCACCCCCCTCCCCCAGACCTGTTGCTACTGTGGGAACAGAGTTCACTAGTGGCCTACAGTTCGCGGCGATTGGCTAGTGCCAGGTCCACTCAACTCTTTCGCCCATTCTCACACCCCCTAGGCTCAGCGAGAGAAATAATCCATAGTTAAACGAACCCTGGTAACTTCACTAATCAAGGTTGGGTACACAACTAGTGGTGTGCTTGTCTACACTGGAGTGTGGTATTACTGCTACACATGGTCATTCTTGCAGCCACAACAAAAGGGACCATTGTCTGTGGCTTTTGGCTCAATCCTGAGGATTTTAAACTATTAACTTTCAAGTAAGAGTGGATTTGTTCAAAACCTTAGTCTGTTTCCTTAAGTCGTTCAGGCAGGATCCATAGATCAGTAAAGCTTTTCACAGAGGTTTGTGTTAGGTCACAGCTGACCATTTTGTTTGAACCACAGTAGATGATTAGAGGCTAAAACGATCCCCCCTAACATCAAGGAGTGAGAGGGAACTAGATTTTGTTCTCTGGAAGCCGGGTACATCAGCCAGATACAAATGGTTCACTTTGTTCACTGAGTTAGTGGAGGCTTTGTGGCGCAATGGGTAGCGCCCCTTATCTCTGGGCCAGAAGCTCCGGGTCTGAGTCCAGCAACAGGACTTGTTGGCCAAGGAAGGAGCATTCAACACAATTCAACGGGCTGAGAGTCAGCTCAGAACCCCTTCCCTCTATCCCCCAAAAGGGTAAAAAAAATGGCAGTGGCGCAAAGAAATGCCAACAACAACTTGCATGGGGTTACAAGGATGGGTTGGGGTTTGGGCTGGGATAAGATGCTCTTTAAATTGCAAAGTGGCACAGTGGTTAGCACTGCTGCCTCACAGCGCCAGGGACCCAGGTTCGATTCCCGGCTTGGGTCACTGTCTGTGTGGAGTCTACACGTTCTCCCCGTGTCTGCGTGGGTTTCCTCCCACAGTCCAAAGATGTGTGGATTAGGTGGATTGGCCATGTTAAATTGCCCCTTAGTGTCCCAGGATTGTGTTTAGGAGGATTAGTGGGGTAAATGCGTGGGGTTACGGGGATAGGCCTGGGGAGGATGCTCTGTTGGAGGAGAGTCGGTGCAGACTCAATGGGCCGAATGGCCTCCTTCTTGTACTGTAGGGATTCTATGGTCCTAACCGAGTGGATGCAGCTTGCCATTGGCTGATGGTGAGATGTTAATGCCCTGGCGATGTCAATAACGTCTCGCTTTGTTCGCTGCCTACACCACCAGGGGACCCCTCCCCCCCTCCCCTCCCACCATCCAGCCAATGGTGACCCACCTCCACTGCTGGAAAACCCTCCGCAGTGGGTGTCGGAAAATCCCAGCCATAGAAATAAACAGCACAAAAAGAAGCCATTCGGCCCATTGTGCCTGTGTTAGCTCTTTGACAGAACTATCCAATTAGTCCCACCACAGTTCTCTTACTCCATTTTCCTGCAAATTCTCAACTAACTATCCAATCCCATTTTATAAGTTATGATTGAATCTTCTTCCACCATGTCTTCAAGCAGAGAATTTCAGATCAGAACAGCTTGCTGCATGCCCAAATATACACACAAATATTTCCCATGCTTCACTCATACTTACATTTACACCACTTCGGGCGCTTAGGACATGTTGTGAATAGTTTCTAGAGATGCATGTTCAATTGCTGAACTTTGTCACAAAACATCTAGGTTCATTGTGCACCTCCACTTTTAAAGGGAAGGAAATCTGCCCGTCCTCCCGTGGTCTGGCCTACATATGACTCCAGGCCCCCAGTGATGCTTAACTGCCCTCTGAAACCTTAGAATCCTACAGTGCAGAAGGAGGCCATTTAGCCCATCGCGTCTGCACCTACCACAATACCACCCAGGCCACATCCCCTTAACCCCATGCATTTTCCCCAGCTAATCCCCCTGATACTAAGGGGCAATTTAGAATGGCCAATCCACCTAACCCGCACATCTTTCAGACTGTGGGAGGAAACCCATGCAGACACGGGGAGAACGTGCAAACTCCACACAGTCACCCAAGCCGGAATCGAACCCGGGTTCCTGGCACTGTGAAGCAGCTGTGCTAACCACTGTGCCACCTCTGCCTTAAAAATATTCAAAGGTTCTGCTTTCACTGTCTTTTGAGGAAGAGACTTCCAAAGACTCACGATCTTCGGAAAACATTTCGCCTCATCTCGATTTTAAGTGGGTTTTAAATGGATTTTAAATGACCCCTAGATCTAGATTCTCCACATCCAGCCTGTCAAGACCCCTCAAGATCTCATCTTTCAATCGAGTTGCCTCTTACTCTTCTAAACTCCAGCAGATACAAGCCTATCCTGTCCTACCTTTCCTCAAGACAACCTGCCCATTCCAGGTATTAGTCTGATAAACCTTCTCTGAGATGTTTCCAACACATTTACACCCTTCCTTAAATATGAGACCAATATGTACACAGTACTCCAGATGTGGTCTCAATTGTGATCCGTATAACTGAAGCACAACTTCTCTACTTTTGTATTCAATTCCCCTCGCAATAATTTTTTTTATTGGTTCATGGGACATGGGCATAGCTGACTGGACCATTACAGTGGAAGAAGATGGGCCTCCTCATCTCTACGGTGTCCAGTAGCCATCCCAGCTTCCTTCATACACCATGGAACAGCCATCTTCCTGGCCTGGCTGGCTGTGAGTGCATCATTAATGTTTAAATGCAGCTCCCCCTTGTTAATGGCACACAGCTGCGGCCACTTTGGGCGAATTATGTGCCTGGAGCCTCCGTGGTGGCGTGAATCACATGGAGACTTTTTCATTGCGCTAAGTGTCAAAAGGTTGAGATGTGGAGTGTACTGAAATGATAGGCGCGGAAAACTGTTTCTCGATGTGATGACACTTCGAAAAATTTTGGGAAAATTCCAACCCTTGACTCTGTTCCTAGTCATCCATCTGTCAGACACGCCACACATTGAGGAAGCATATCTGTAATGATACACTTTGAAACTTCATTACTAGAAGGAGAAAAGGATTTCTTGAAATGTCAGGTAGTCAAATCAAGTCACTCCCCCCAGGGTGATTCCCCACTCTGGGTCCCAATTGGTCACTCAGGCCAGGTGAACCTTCCTTCACTGTGTTGGCCTTAAAGGACCAAGAGACCAGGGACCAGGGCAAAAAGAGGTCACGAGATGTTCTTGGCAGGCAGGATTAAGGAGAATCCTAAGGCATTCTATTCATACGTTAGGAACAAAAGAGTTGTCAGGGAGAAAATCGGACCTCTCAGGGACAAAGGAGGGGAATTATGCTTAGAACCCAAGGGAATAGGGGAGATCCTAAATGAATACTTTGCATCGGTATTCACAAAGGAGAGGGGCGTGTTAACCGGGAGTGTCTTGGAGGGAGGTGTTGACCCGTTAGAGAAAATCTCCATTACAAGAGAGGAAGTGTTAGGTTTTTTAGGGAACATTAAAACTGACAAAGCCCCAGGGCCTGATGGCATCTATCCTCGACTGCTCAGGGAGACGAGAGGTGAAATTGCTGGGCCTCTGACGGAAATCTTTGTCGCTTCTTTGGACACGGGTGAGGTCCCTGAGGATTGGAGGAGAGCGAATGTGGTCCCGTTGTTTAAGAAGGGTAGCAGGGATAACCCAGGAAATTATAGGCCGGTGAGCTTGACGACCGTGGTAGGGAAGTTGTTGGAGAGGATTCTTAGAGACAGGATGTATGTGCATTTAGAACGGAACAATCTCATTAGTGACAGACAGCATGGTTTTGTAAGAGGGAGGTCGTGCCTTACAAATTTGGTGGAGTTTTTTGAGGAAGTGACAAAAACGGTTGATGAAGGAAGGGCCGTGGATGTCGTCTATATGGATTTCAGTAAGGCATTTGACAAAGTCCCACATGGCAGGTTGGTTAAGAAGGTTAAGGCTCATGGGATACAAGGAGAAGTGGCTAGATGGGTGGAGAACTGGCTTGGCCATAGGAGACAGAGGGTAGTGGTCGAAGGGTCTTTTTCCGGCTGGAGGTCTGTGACCAGTGGTGTTCCGCAGGGCTCTGTACTGGGACCTCTGCTATTTGTGATATATATAAATGATTTGGAAGAAGGTGTAACTGGTGTAATCAGCAAGTTTGCGGATGACACGAAGATGGCTGGAATTGCGGATAGCGAAGAGCATTGTCGGGCAATACAGCAGGATATAGATAGGCTGGAAAATTGGGCGGAGAGGTGGCAGATGGAGTTTAATCCGGATAAATGTGAAGTGATGCATTTTGGAAGAAATAATGTAGGGAGGAGTTATACAATAAATGGCAGAGTCATCAGGAGTATAGAAACACAGAGGGACCTAGGTGTGCAAGTCCACAAATCCTTGAAGGTGGCAACACAGGTGGAGAAGGTGGTGAAGAAGGCATATGGTATGCTTGCCTTTATAGGACGGGGTATAGAGTATAAAAGCTGGAGTCTGATGATGCAGCTGTATAGAACGCTGGTTAGGCCACATTTGGAGTACTGCGTCCAGTTCTGGTCGCCGCACTACCAGAAGGGCGAGGAGGCATTGGAGAGAGTGCAGAGAAGGTTTACCAGGATGTTGCCTGGTATGGAGGGTCTTAGCTATGAGGAGAGATTGGGTAGACTGGGGTTGTTCTCCTTGGAAAGACGGAGAATGAGGGGAGATCTAATAGAGGTATACAAGATTATGAAGGGTATAGATAGGGTGAACAGTGGGAAGCTTTTTCCCAGGTCGGAGGTGACGATCACGACGGGTCACGGGCTCAAGCTGAGAGGGGCGAAGTATAACTCAGACATCAGAGGGACGTTTTTTACACAGAGGGTGGTGGGGGCCTGGAATGCGCTGCCAAGTAGGGTGGTGGAGGCAGGCACGCTGACATCGTTTAAGACTTACCTGGATAGTCACATGAGCAGCCTGGGAATGGAGGGATACAAACGATTGGTCTAGTTGGACCAAGGAGCGGCACAGGCTTGGAGGGCCGAAGGGCCTGTTTCCTGTGCTGTACTGTTCTTTGTTCTTTGTTCTTTGACCCGGCTTCAATTCCAGCCTCGGGGGGGGGGGGAAACTGTGTGGCGTCTGCACATTCTCCCCGTGTCTATGTTGGTTTCCTCCGGGTGCTCCGGTTTCCTCCCGCAGTCCAAAGATGTGCATGTTAGGTGGATTGGCCTGGTAAATGCACAGGGTTACGTGGATAGGGTGGGCCTGGGTTGTTTTGAAGGGTTGGTGCAGATACGATGGGCCAAACAACCTCCACCTGCACTGTAGAGTTTCTATAGATTCTGTGGTTCTGTGCAGATGACACTATAGGACCAACACCCACATGCCATATGGAAACATCGACAACAAGCTGAATATTGCATTACGTCCCATGGTGTTTCATGTTGAAGGTCACACTTGAACTGGAGCAGGGAGCAGGCTGAAGGAGACAGAGAAAGGCATTGTCTAAGAGGGACGCTGGAAGGTTTGAAGCTGGGGCAATGGGCAAGATATAGAACAGTTTAAGGATGGAGTTGGAGTGTGAAATTGAATGCTTTGTCCCTCAAACGAATATGGGGAACAAGGAACATATTTAACCAAAATTGGAAGAATAGAGCGACTTAATCCAAGACCACAAGAAACTACAAAGGGTTGTGAACATAGCCCAGTCCGTCACGCAAACCAGCCTCCCATCCACTGACTCCATCTACATTTCCCGCTGTCTTGGAAAAGCAGCCAGCATAACCAAGGACCCCACCCACCCCGGACATTCTCTCTTCCACCTTCTTCCGTCGGGAAAAAGATACAAAAGTCTGAGGTCACGTATCCACCGACTCAAGAACAGCTTTTTCCCTGCTGCCATCAGACTTTTAACTGGGCCTACCTCATGTTACACTGATCTTTCCCTACATCCTATCAGTAACTGCAACATTATATTCTGCACCCTCTCCTTTCCTTCTCTATGAATGGTATGCTTTGTCTGTATAATGTGCAAGAAACAATTCTTTTCACTGTATACTAATACATGTGACAATAATAAATCAAATCAAACATAGGGCTGGAGGTACCAAACAAACAAAGTGAATTGACAAACTCAATCCACAGTCTAGTTATTCTAATTCCTGATATCCAAATGGTTCGCACTGTTACTTAATTGTGTGCATTTTCTTTTAGCAGGAACAGGAAGAAACTTTTTCCCAAGCGCTCCTTATGAACAAAAAAAGGAATTATGTTTCACATGTCGGTTCAGCTGCTTGATTTAATATCAACTCTGATCCACGTTCTATCCTCGGGGACATAGCTGAAACTTTTAACTGTCGTCCTGAGGTGTACAGGCATGTATTATGGAGACACCCTGGGAGGAAGGATGAGAGATGTGGTTAGAAAACAAGAAAAGGAAACATCCTTAATGAGCCACTTGGGGCACATTTTCCTGTTCCCCTTCCGAGCTAAAGAACAAAGAACAATACAGCACAGGAACAGGCCCTTAGGCCCATCAAGCCTGTGCCAATACACAGTTTCTACCATAGAACATAGAACATTACAGCGCAGTACAGGCCCTTCGGCCCTCGATCCCTCTGTTCATCTTCCGTTCATGTGTCTATCAAGATATGCCTTAAACGTTGCTAACATGCTTGCTTCCACCACCTCCACTGGCAGTGTTCCAGGCACCCACCACCCTGTGTGTGAAAAACTTTCCCCGCATCTCTCCACTAAACTTACCACCTCTCATCTTAAACCTGTGCCCTCTTGTAGTTGACCCTTCCACCCTGGGAAAAAAAGCCTCTGACCATCCACCCTATAGAACCATAGAAAATTACAGCTCAGAAACAGGCCTTTTGGCCCTTCTTGTCTGTGCTGAACCATTTTGCCTCTATCTATGCCTCAATTTTGTAAACCTCTATCGAGTCGTCTCTCAGCCTCTGTACTTCCAGTGAAAATAACCCAAGTTTATCCAACCTCTTCTCATTCCTAAAAACCCTCCAGACCAGGCAACATCTTGGAAAACCTTCTTTGAACCCTCTCCAAAGCATCCACATCCTTTTGATAGTGTGGTGACCAGAACTGCACGCAACATTCCAAATGTGGCCTAACTAAAGTTTTATACCGCTGTAAAATAATTTGCCAACTTGTACACTTGATGCCCCAGCCAATGAAGGCAAGCATGCTGTTTGCTCTCTTGACTACCTTATGCAATGTGTTGCAACTTTCAGGGATCACTGAACCTGTATGCCCAGGTAATGAAATTTGACCATTTACACAGTCACTTAGTATATACAGACAGAGGGAAAGCTTTCCTCATTACTTACATGGAAAAATTGTGAACACAAATATAAAGACACACTTATTTTGCTACAGAGGACATCTTTGGAGTATCCCACCATTATGAAACATGGGTGCCCTGCCAACATTCACAGGTACATCCTACATAAGATGCTTTTACAGTGAGCCAACAGGATTAAAGTATTCAACAAGCCAAATGGCCCCCTGTACTGTATCATAGAATCCCTACAGTACAGAAGGAGGACATTCGGCCCATCAAGCCTGCACCGACAACAATCCCACCCAGGCCGTTTCCCCGTAACGCCACATATTTACCCTGCTAATCCCCCTCATACGAAGGGGCAATTCAGCATGGCTAATCCATCCAACCCGCACATCTTTGAAGGATGGGAGGAAACTGGATCACTCTGAGGAAACCCACGCAGACACGTGGAGAACGTGCAAACTCAACTCAGACAGTCACCCAAGGCTGAAATTGAACCTGGGTCCCTGGTCTGTGAGGCAGCATTGCCAACCACTGTGCCACCATGCCGCCCTCTGTACCCGGTCAATGACTCTGATTTCCCAGATATAAATACCTCCCTCCTTTGAGGAAAAAGCCACAGGGTTTTAAGTTTAGTTATTAGTCACAAGTAGGCTTCCATTAACACTGCAATGAGGTTATTGTGAAAATCCCCAAGTCGCCACATTCCGGCGCCTGTTCAGGTACACTGAGGGAGAATTTTAACATGGTCAATGCACCTAACCAGCACGTCTTTGTACTGTGGGAGGAAACTGGAGCACCCGGAGGAAACCCATGCAGACATGGGGAGAACGTGCAAACTCCGCACAGACAGTGACCCAAGCCAGGAATCGGACCGGGGTCTCTGGTGCTGTTAGCAGTTCTAACCACTGTGCCAACATGGGTGCTGGCTTCACCTTCAGGGTTGGTTCATTGGAATGCTCATAGCCACAAAGAGGATTAATGTGTCTGTGTGTGGTCGGATGAGTAGTGGTTTGAAAGTCTGAGAGGAAGAGATAAGCCTGTGATGCCAAATATAGACTTTGTCCTGAACTTTGCGCTGAGCAATGAAGCAACCACACTCACCGCTAATGTCAAAGAAAGGACCCCAAGGACCTAGCAATCTCTGTGGTGTGGATTTCCCCTTTCATGACATTAGTTAAACCAAGCTGAGGGGATTTGCATGCATCTAGCAACATTGATGTCATCAAGTAGCATAAGCAGCCAATCACATTGAAGTATTCCTACTGTCATCCAAACAGGAAGCAAAGTCCATTTGATTATTCCTCACTTTTAATTAAATTCTACAGAGAGTGAAACAATTGATGGGACATAGAATCTGAAATATCATAACACAAATTTAGATTTTTTTAAAAATGTGCTTATCATAATGAAAATTTGACGTTTCATGCATAAAGTTAGTTTTCACGTCAGTTCAGTAGTAACCACATTATTAAAAACTCAGTTATGTCTAACTCAACAAGGTATAACTGGAGCAAAGGCTTTCACAGCAACACTAATTGGGTTAAAAGATCAAATTCTTGTCAATTCAGTGATTTCTAACTAATTGCCAACAAAGAAAGTTCAACAGTGCAATCTATGGAGGAGTGCAGAGTCACTGAGACCAATTTCTGCATTTAACTGCATATGTGCTTACTCCAGAGTAAGTGCTGAGAGTTTTTAAAAAAAACATTTATGGGATGTGGCGTCACTATCTGGGCCAGCATTTATTGCCCAACTTAGTTGCCCGAGAGCAGTTGAAAGTCAACCACATTGCTGTGGCTCTGGGGTCACATGTAGGCCAGACCAGCAAGGACGGCAGATTTCCTTCCCTAAAGGACAGTAGTGAACCAGATGGGTTTCTCTGACAATCGACAATGGTTTCATGGTCATCCGTAGATTCTTAATTCCAGATATTTTTTATTGAATTCAAATTCCACCATCTGCCGTGGTGGGATTCGAACCCGGGTCCCCATCCCTAGTTGCCCTTCAGAAAATGGTGATGAGCTGCCTTCTTGAACAATACTCGAGGTGTAGATCCACCCACAGTGCTGTTAGGGAGGGAGGGAGTTCCAGGATTTTGACCCAGAGATAGTGAAGAAACAGCAATATATTTCCAAGTCAGGATGGTGATGGTGTTCCCAGATATCTGTTAGTCTTGTCCTTCTAGAGAGTAGTGGTTGTGAGATTGAAGGACACTGCATAAGGGATATTGGTGAGTTGTCGCAGTGCATTTTGTAGATAGTACATTTGGCTGCCGCTGTTCGTCGGTGGTGGAGAGCGTGAATGTTTGTGGAAGGTTAGCAATCAGGTGGACAGACAAACAATGAGGACAAACACTGACAGCTACATTTCTACCAAAGAAGCCAAGCCATTGCCTCAAAGAAGGAAAGTACTTCAGTGATGATATGCCCCGTGCTAACTCTTAGTCAATTTTACTCGTCACACTTTGCAATGTGGGTATCTTGGCAAGGCTGGGATTTGTCATCCATCCCTAGTTGCCCATGGGGATGGTTGGCTTCTTTCTTGAATTGTTGCAGTTCTTGCAGCTGAGGTGCTGTGCTGTTAGAGAGTGCCATCTTTCTGACTCAGTAACAGGTGAGGAACTGGAATGTATGTCGAAGCCAGGATGGTGCTAACTTGGAGAGAATGCTGTTTCCAAGCACCATGTGCTGCCATCCTTTGGGGTAGTACCAATCTCAGAAACATCCTATATTTAGATCTTCAGTTTGGCAAGTTTTTAAAGTTTATTTATTCATGTCACAAGTAGGCTTACATTAACACTGCAATGAAGTACTGGGAAAATCCTCTAGTTGCCACACTCCGGCGCCTGTTCGGGTACACGGAGGGAGAATTTAGCACGGCCAGTGCACCTAACCAGCACGTTTTTTGGACTGTGGGAGGAAACCCACACAGACACGGGGAGAATGTGCAAACTCCACCCAGACAGTGACCCAAGCTGGGAATTGAACCTGGGTCCTTGGCACTGTGAGGCAGCAGTGCTAACCATTGTGCCACACATGCTGTGGTTAGCACACACTGCAGCCGTGGTATGCCACTTTTGGATGGGGTGTGCGCTTAAACTGGTTGATTGGGTGACTCTCACTTGGACAGAGACTAGTGGGGCCAGTGGTAATTTGGCAGAGAGATTGCCTGAGCCTAAAGGCAGGTAAGGAAACCCATTTTGACAGCAGAAGTCAGGTAGAAATAATCCGCATCCAAAATTACCTTTCTAATAAATTTTCCTTCATGGTAAATATACCAAGGCTATTGTACACTCATGCCAAATTTTTGCCTATTCACTTAAATTAAAGAATCATAGAATCCCTAAAGTGCAGAAAAAGTAAAAAGTTTATTTATTGTCATAAGTAGGCTTACATTAACACTGCAGTGAAGTTACTATGAAAATCCCCTAGTTACCACACTCCGGCGCCTGTTCGGGTACACTGAGGGAGAATTTAGCATAGCCAATGCACATATCTTTGAACTAGGGGAGGAAACTGGAGCACCTGGAGGAAACCCACGCAGACACGTGGAGAAGGTGCAGACTCCACATAGACAGTGACCCAAAACTGGAATTGAACCTGGGTCCTTGATGCTGCGAGGCAACAGTGCTAACCACTGTGCCAGTCCCAAATCAAAATGGAAAATGTGGGCACTTGCGGTATTGAAGTGAGATCAGTTACCTGAAACAAGACCTAGCAATAAGTCAATGGGTTCAGAGAAGAATGAGTAATCCGCAGGCTGCCAGCCACACCCAATTGCACGCTGGTTCATCTTGGAAGAAGATCAGTCTAAACCTCTCCAAGTCTATAGATCTTTGTTAATTATAGTGTGCAACCTTTCAAGTATATTTTCAAGAGACACGCAGAAATATAGCTTTGCTGCAAAAACATATCTTTGACATGATTTAAAAACTTACTCTACATAAAGAGATCAAATACAGAGAAACATTGTTCCCTCTTCTCACTTTGGAAGATTAAAATACTTCCATGAATATGCACCCTGTCCTGACCGAATGTTTAAGAAGGGTTGGAATTCAAGTTCAGAATCTCAACCATTGCTACCTTACTTACCTTTCAGAACACAACTGGTGAGGAAGTCACCTCATTATCATTCACCCTGGACTAATCTGTTGGATGGAATGCACTGGATGAGAGGGATCCTGGTTGATGGGGACATGCTGTGGGGAATTTGGCAGCCCAGTCAAATATGCATTGAATTTTGTCGGGACTGGAAGATCCCAGTGGCAGACACTGGCCAGGAAATCCCGATCCTCTGACCCCTGCTAGGAAGGGCATTTATCACCATGTCAGTTGAGGAAAGGATGAGGTTTGTTGATATTTTCTACTCTGGATTAGACAAAAATGGTCATTTGAACTACTATAGACAGCATGGACCACAGGAAGGGAGAAATCTGGTGATAAGTGGAGCTTAGTTAGATGACAACAAGATAAAGGCAAAATACTGTGGATGCTGGCAGACAAAACAGAAAATGCTGGAAAATCTCAGCAGGTCTGACAGCATCCTAGGAGAGAGAATAGAGCCAACATTGAGTCTGGATGACCATTTGTGACATCATCCAGACGCAAAACATTGGCTCTATTCTCTCTCACAACACCAGGTTAAAGTCCAACAGATTTATTTGGTAGCACAAGCCACAAGCTTTCGGAGCACTGCCCCTTCATCACCAAATGAAGGGGCAGTGCTCCAAAATCTTGTGGCTTGTGCTACCAAATAAACCTGTTGGACTTTAACCTGGTGTTGAGAGACTTCTTACTGTGCTTACCCCAGTCCAATGCCGGCATCTCCACATCTATTCTCCCTTCACAGATGCTGTCAGTCTTGCTGAGATTTTCCAGCATTTTCTGTTTTCGTTTAATTAGCTGACTTTTCTTTAACATGGAGATATAGCTATTACACTCAATCGCAGAATCATGGACTTGTTACAGTGCAGAAGGAGGCCATTCAGCCCAACCCATCTGCACTGGCTCTCCCAATTTTCTTAGTGTCATTTCCCTGCACCATTGTTTATATTCAAATAATCAATAAATGCCCTCTTGAATGCCTCAACTGAACCTGCCTCCACCATACTTCCAGGCAGTGCATTCCAGACCCCAACCACATTTTTCTCATATCATATTTGCTTCTTTTGCAAAGTACTTTAAAACAGTGCCCTCTCATTTTTGATCCTTTTATGAGTGGGAACAGTTTCTTCGTATCTATTGTCTCCAATCTATCCTCATAACTGAAGTTTCTCATCCCTGGAACCATTATTGGAAACCTCTATTGCTCTCTCTCCAATGTGTTCACATCCTTCCTATAGTGTGGCACTCAGAACTGTACACAATATTCCAGCTGAGGTCTACCTATTGTCTTGTACAAGTTCAGCACAACCTCCTTGTTCTTGTACCCTATGCGCCTATTAATAAAACCCAGGATACTATATGCTTTATTAACTGCTCTCTCCACCTGTCCTGCCACCTTCAATGATCTTTGCACATATACACCCAGCTCCCTCTGCTCTTGTACCCTTACTTTATATTGTCTCTCTATGCTCTTCCTACCAAAATGAATCACACTTCTCATTGAACTTCATCTGCCACCTATCTGCCCGCTCCACCAACTTGTCTATGTCCTTTTGAAGTTCTACATTGTTCTCCTCACAGTTTACAATACTTCCAAGTTTGGTAGTACATGATACTTTTAAAAATTCTTTCATGGGATGTGGGTGTCGATGGCAAGGCCAGCATTTGTTGCCGATCCCTAACTGCCCTTGAACGGAATGGCTTGCTAGGCCATTTCCGAGGGCAGTTAAGTGTCAACCACACTGCTGTGAGTCTGGAGTCACATGTAGGCCAGACCTGATAGGACGGCAGATTTCCTTCCCTTAAAGGACATTAGTGAACCAGATTTATTTTTACAACAATTGATGATCGTTTCATAGTCATCTTCACTGAGAGTGGCTTTCCATTCCAGATTTCAATTAAATTCAAAATGGGTTTGACAATTGATAATTTCAGAAATAAAAACAGAAAATGCTAGAAAAGCACAGAAGTATCTGTGGAAAGAAATAAAGGGGGCGTTTCGAGTCTGTATGACTTTTCTTGACCAGCCATTATCACTGAAACTAGCTTTTAATTCCAGATTATATTAATTCGAATTTAAATTCCACCAGCTGCCATGGTGGGATTTGAACCCGAGTCCCCAGAGTATTAGCTTGGGAACTCTGGATTACTAGCCCAGTGACATTACCATTACAGCACTATCTCCCCCTTAAACTGAATACAATTGAAGCTTAAAAAAAGATTAAAGTCACGATATTCCAAGAGATTATTTTGTAATAACGTTGTGAAGTTTCACAGGTCATGACTGATGTCCCTGGAATGATTGGGTTTAATTATCTCATGTTTATTCTAACATCTCCATGGTGCCCATATAACAGTGTTGTGATGCCATCAAAGTTCATTTGGTGCAGGGTTTCCAAGCGAGTTTATTTCAGGTCATTTCCAAAGTGTGGCCTTGTGAGGCTTTAGAAGGGGAGTTAAAGTAGATTTCCTGAATCATTTGCTGTCTTTCCATTGACACAACTATTTGGAAGATTGCATTCAAGACACTGACCCGTTATCTAGTTTCTGATTAGCATTTCCCCATTCAGCACTCCTCCCAGATCAAAACATTCTTTAACTTTGACACAGCACACTTTTAAAAAATTCAATGGGCAGAATTTTATGGCTCCGTCGCAGAGGGGGTTGGAAAATGTGGCAAGCCATTTGAAAGTCCATTGATGTTTGAGACCATTGAAGGTAGCACAGTGGTTAGCACCGCTGCCTCACAGCACCAGGGACCCAGGTTCGATTCCAGCCTCGGGTCACTGTGTGGAGTCTGCACGTTCTCCCCATGCGTTTCCTCCGGGTGCTCCGATTTCCTCCCACAGTCCAAAGACATGCAGGTTAGGTGGATTTGGCCACGCTAAGTTTCCTCTTGGTGTCAGGGGGATGAGTTAGGGTAAATGCATGGGGTTATAGGGATAGGGCCTGGGTGGGATTGTGGTCGGTGCAGACATGATGGGCCGAATGGCCTCCTTCTGCACTGTAGGATTCTACGAAAGATGTGCAGATTAGTTGGATTGGTCATGCTAAATTGCCCCTTGGTGTCCCAAGATATTGATAGGTTAGGAGATAAAATACGTATGGTTACAGGGATAGGGTGCAGTCTCGATGGGTCAAATGGTCACCTTCTGCACTGCAGGGATTCTATGGTTCTATGACTTCATTACAGTATGACCAAAATTTTGATTTGATTTATTGTCACATGTATTGGTATACAGTGATAAGTACTGTTTCTTGCACTATACAGACAAAGCATACGATTCATAGATAAGGAAAGGAGACTGCAAAATGTAATGTTACAGTCATAGCTAAGGTGTAAAGAAAGATCCACTTAATGCGAGGTAGGTCCATTTAAAAGTCTGATGACAACAGGGAAGAAGCTGTTCTTGAGTCGGTTGGTACATGTCCTCAGACTTTTGTATCTTTTTCCCGACAGAAGAAGGTGGAAGAGTGTATATCCAGGGTGCGTGGGGTCCTTGATTATGCAGGCTGCTTTTCCAAGGCAGTGGGAAGTGTAGACAGAGTCAATGGGTGGGAGGCTGGTTTGCGTGATGGACTGGGCTACGTTCATGACACTTTGTAGTTTCTTGCAGCCTTGGACAGAGCAGGAGCCATACCAAGCTGTGATACAACCAGGAAGGATGCTTTCTTTGGTGTGTCTGTAAAAATTGGAGAGTTGCAGTGGACATGCCAAATTTCCTTAGCTTCCTGAGCAAGTAGAGGCAGTGATGGGCTCTCTTAACTATAGCGTGGCATGGAGGGGCCAGGACAGGTTGTTGGTGATCTGAACCAATGCAGCACTGGAGAATCAAGATCTGGGCAAGAGATGCAGTTGGGAATGTGAGGATGAATTATTTATAAATAACCTGAAACTCACTGCCCATGAGGATAGTGGAAGGGCAGACGATGAATGATTTCAGAGGATAGATGGGATAGGCACTGGAGGGAGATAATCTTGCTGGGCTATGCATAGAGCGAGGGAACGGGACTGATTGGATAGCTCTACAGATAGCTGGCATGGACTCAATGGGCTGAATCATAGAATCCCTACAGTGCAAAATGAGGTCGTTCAGCCCATTGAGTCTGCATCAACCACAACCCCTCCCAGACCCTGTCCCCCTAACCCCAAATATTTACCCTGCTAATTCCTCTAACACTAGGGGCAAATTAGCATGGCCAATCCACCTAACCCACACATCCTTGGAGTGTGGGAGGAAACCGGAACACCCGGAGGAAACCCATGCAGACACGGGGAGAATGTGCAGACTCCGCACAGACAGTGACCCAAGGCTGGAATTGAACCCGGGTCCCTGGCACTGTGAGGCAGTAGTGCTAACCACTGGGCCACCCTGAATGGCCTTTTTCTTACTGCAGTGAATTTGATGCAGTCTGAGATTAGCAGATTCTAAAATAGACACATGTTTAGACATTACAAATCGTCATGTTAACAATTTGAAAAACTGTCAATTTGCTGTTCCTGTTAGCTTTATTTTAAAGCAACAAGTACATTTTAAATCTTTAATTTGCCATTACTAGGCCATAATCTATGTAATATGCTTTAAATTGAGCACAATCCCACACATTTATACCACAAGTGAAGGACTCTCAGTCATAGCATCACTCTCTGTGCTGGAATCTTCCTCCTGACCTTTGAACCGTATCAGCAGGTGAGAGAGAGAGAGAGCCCCAGCGATGCCTCCACTCTATAGCAATCCTCAAGTGCTGTTCCTTACAAATCAGATACAATGCTTGTAAGACAGATGTGCAGCAGCAGGGTTGCTGAGACTGAACTCTCAGGATTAGGCCATATGTTGAATACTGACTGTGTGGCCATTGTAGGCTCTTATCACGTTGGAGTTTTCACTTAAAGTTGACACAGAATAAAATAGGAACCTGCAGTGAAGCAAATCAAGCTCCGTATTTGTTCCCATTCCCATGGTTCACAATCTTAGAACATTTATAATTAGCATCAACCACTCAGCCTAGCTATGGCTCCTTTGCTTCCCATGGGCAGCACAGTGGTTAGCATTGCTGCCCGACAGTGCCAGGAACCTGGGTTCAATTCTCGGCTTGGTTCACTGTATGTGGAGTTTGCACGTTCTCCCTGTGTCTGCATGGGTTTCCTCCGGGTACTCCAGTTTCCTCCCACCGTCCAAAAGACGTGCTGGTTAGGTGCCTTGGCCATGCTGAATTCTCCCTCAGTGTACCCGAACAGGTGCTGGAGTGTGGTGACTAGGGGATTTTCACAGTAACTTCATTGCAGTGTTAATACGTGCCTACGTGTGGCACTAATAAATGAACTTTAAACATGCTTTCTTAAAGTCTTGCATCTATATGGTGCTTTTCATGACCTCAGGATTTCTCAAAGTGCTTTACAGCCAATAAAATACTTAGACACTGTTGTATAGTTGGAAATGCAGCAACTAATTTGAACACAGCAAGATCCCGCAAGCACCATGTGAGAACGATCAGACAGTTTTTCAATGATGTTGGCAAAGGGATCAATATTAAACAGAACGGTATCTTCCAGTCCCGCTGCGGTCATAGCATTTCCCGTTGTTCACACCCTCCACCACCAGGGAACCCTCAGGGGAGGGTGGGAGCCATCAACTGGACTAGAAGATCTTGCTGGCAGGAACGGCTGGAAAATCCCACCCAATGCCTTATATCGGAGATGACACACTGGGCGGAATTTTCCCATCCTACCCGCCACAGGAATCGTAGCAGGTGGAATGCGGACCATGCAAAAGTCCATTGACCTCAGGCGGGATTTTCTGGTCTTGGGGTGAGCGCGGCTGGAAGATCCTGCCCACAGAGTCCAAAGTCTCAGCTGAGAGACAATGTAGCACACCCTTGGTACTGCACTGGCAGCGCAGTGGCACAGTGGTTAGCACCTCTGCCTCTCAGCATCAGGGACCCAGGTTCAAAGACGTGCAGTTTAGGTGGATTGGCTATGCTAAATTGCTCCTAGTGTACAAAGATGTGTAGGTCAGATGGATGGTAAATGTGTGGGACTACAGTGATAGGGTGCGGGAGAGGGCCTGGATGAGATACTCTATCAGAGAGCCAGAGCAGACTCGATGGGCTGAATGGCCTCTTCTGCACTGTAGGGATTCTATGATTTTCAGAGTCTTGGCGTGGATTAAGTGCTCAAGTCTCTGGAGTGGGATTTTAACCTATAACTTTCCTACCCAAAGGCAAGAGAATAAACATGCAAGATTCCAACCTCACATCCAGGCGGATTCAGTATGTAGATGTGTCACCTGATATGAATCTATTTGAGTCTATTTGAGTTATTTAATCTCAACTGGAATGGCAAGTTACAATTGCCCTCAGTACCTCTGAGCTGTGGAAAGGAAAACATAGCTTCACACCATGGCCGGAAATTTTCCATCCCAGCCCATCCGCTGCAGGAATTGTAGTGGGCGGGACAGACAATTCGGCAGACCATTTAAAGGTCCATCGAGATCAGGCGGGAATTTCCAGTCTTGCTCCGCGCGCGGCTATAAATTCCGCTCCAGAGCACCTCCCCTTGTCTCCTGGTGGATAGCGTGCAGGTGGGTGCAAAGGTTTGCCAACTGTCTTAATTGGAGGTTTCATCACGTGACTCGCCCTCACCCTCCAGCCATTGGTCAACCAACACATCCATCCTTGCGACACGCTGCCTTCCTACACCAATTGGAAAGCAAAAAGACTCAATACCCAATTGGAAGATTTTACAAGTGGGAACAGTTTCTCCCTATCTACTCTGTTCAGCCCTCTCATGATTTTGAGCATCTCTATCAAATCTCCTCTTAGCCTTCTTCTCTCCAAGGAGAATAGTCCCAACCTTTCCACTCTATCCTCATAACTGAAGTGTCTCATTCTTGGAACCATTCTTGTAAACCTCTTCTGCACTCTCTCCAATGCATTCACATCCTTCCTATAGTGTGGCACCCAGAACTGTACACACTACTCCAGCTGAGATCTAACTGGAGTCTTGTATAAGTTCAGTATAACCCCCTTGCTCCTGTATCCCATGCCTCTATTAATAAAGCCCAGGATACTGTATGTAAAAGGATTCATTTCTGTTGCTTGCACAGATCCAGAAGGGACCCATGTAGAATGTTCTAGATGATGTGCCCTGAATAATTATCATCCATGGTGTCCCTCACAACCCATGAGGACCCTCAACATCTCCTTCTGTAACTTATTGACAAATGTTTGCTAATGCTTCCGTGAAGCATCTTGGGACATTTTATTATCTCAAAGGAGCTACATAAATGCAGGGTTTTTGTTGCTGTATGTGAAATGATGATTGGACAGCTCTTTCAAGGAGCTAGCACAGACGGAGTGAACTGAATGGCCCTCAGACTGAGGATACTGCGAATCAATGAATAAGTGTTATATTCATTCCTCTAAAAACTGTGGTTTGCAGCAACTAGAGTTCTCTGTCCCAGGGGATTTCTTGGTGACGTGTCTACATATGGCTAAACAAAAATAACATGCTCCCACTAGTGACAGTAACGTGGCATTCGACACTTCACCCCGCTGCAAACACTCAAAATAAATTCCAAATAAACTGACAGGTCATGTCAGAGTGTATGAATTGGCTTGGCTGCACTTCCTGTGAAATAAGACAGGATGTGCCAGTCACCGTGTGTCCAGTTGATTAAGTTGCACTCCTGATCCACTGCAGTGAAACTGGTTCTGAAAGGAACAGGGAAAGTCCCATTCACCCTCCAGAGGCAATGTGTGGCTAATGGACAGGTGGCTGATCATAGAATCATAGGCCGAAACTTTACTGCCCCATCCACAATGGGGGAATCGAAACGGGTGGGGGAGGGCAAACCATGGAAAGATCCGTTGACCTTGGGCAGGATTTTACAGTTTTGGAGTGAGCGAGACTGTAAAACCATGCCCAAAGAATCCACGCAGTGCAGAAAGGCCAATCAGCCCATCGAGGATGTTGCCTGGTATGGAGGGGCTTAGTTATGAGGAGAGATTGGGTAAACTGGGGTTGTTCTCCCTGGAAAGACGGAGGATGAGGGGAGACTTAATAGAGGTGTATAAAATTATGAAAGGCATAGATAGGGTGAACGGTGGGAAGCTTGTCTCCAGGTCGGTGGTGACGTTCACGAGGGGTCATAGGTTCAAGGTGAAGGGGGGGAGGTTTAACACATATCAGAAGGACATATTTTACACAGAGGGTGGTGGGGGCCTGGAATGTGCTGCCAGGCAAGGTGGTGGAGGTGGACACACTGGGAACGTTTAAGACTTATCTAGATAGCCACATGAACGGAGTGGGAATGGAGGGATACAAAAGAATGGTCTAGTTTGGACCAGGGAGAGACACGGGCTTGGAGGGCCGAAGGGCCTGTTCCTGTGCTGTATTGTTCTTTGTTCTTTGAGTCTGCACTGACAACAATCCCACCCAGGCCCTATCCCCGTAATGCCACGTATTTACCCAACTAATCCCCCTGACACTAAGGGGCAATTTAGCATGGCCAATCGACCTCAGCCACACAACTTTGGAGGGTGGGAAGAAACCGGAGCACCCAGAGGAAACCCACGCAAACATGGGGAGAACGTGCAAACTCCACACAGACAGACAGTCACCCGAGGCCGGAATAGAACCCAGGACCCTGGTGCTGTGAGGCAGCAGTGTTAACCACTGTGCCACCGTGACTCCCAGGACTTACTTTTACATACTGTCTTTAATGACCACAAGACAACTGAATAACCTCATACCCAATGACATATGTGTCATCATTGTTGTAACGTTGGAAATCCAAAGCCAATCAGTGCATAGCAAGATACCACAAACAGCTATGTGATAATGTTCAGCTAATCTGTACCAGAGAATTTAGGTTGTGGCACAAATAATGACCAGGACATGGGGAAGAAACCACCCCTGCCCCCGCCAATATTGGCCTGGACATCAGGGAGAATAACCCCCCAGTATTGACCAAGCTATCAGGGAGAACCCTCATTCCCTGCTCCCCCCTTCCCCTCAATATTGACCAAGATCTCAGAAGAACCCCAGTCCTTGATATGGCCCGTGCCCACCTGCTGCAATTCCCTTGGCGGGCAGGAGTGGAAAATTTTGCCCAATGAGTGGGATTCTCTAGTTTTCTTCTTTCCTGCCCTGTTGCCAGCAAGAATGGAGAATTTGGCGCTTAGCCAAAGCGCCATTCATTGCAGCGGCACCGGAGAATCCCAGCCACGAACAAGGTCAGAGGGTCCCGATGTAAAGGGACTAAAGGGATATGGGTTTAGTGTGGGAAGATGAAATTGGGACAAGATCAACCTTGCTCTTATCAAATGGGACAGCAGACCTGAGGGGCTGAATGGCCTAATCCTGCTCCTATTTCTTATACATCCACTGGAGAACCAGTAGATGTGGTTTAGGCTTTCAGAAGGCTTTCGTCAAGGTCTCACATAACAGACTACTATGTAAACTTAAAGCACACAGGATTGCAGGTAATGTCTTGAGTTGGATAGAAAGCTGGTCAGCAGATAGGAAGCAAAGGGTTGGCATAAATGGGTCTTTTTCCAATTGGCAGTCAGCAACTAATGGG
The DNA here is from genome assembly GCF_964213995.1 of Mustelus asterias. Classification (NCBI taxonomy): domain Eukaryota; kingdom Metazoa; phylum Chordata; class Chondrichthyes; order Carcharhiniformes; family Triakidae; genus Mustelus; species Mustelus asterias. The sequence continues at coordinate 19,298,169 of NC_135823.1, forward strand.
GTTGTGCTCGGACCACAACTGTCCACATTATATATTAATGATTTGGAAGAAGGAACTGAATGTATTATCTCCAAATTTGCAGATAATACAAAGTTGGGTGGGAGGGTGAGCTGTGAGGAGGATGCAGAGATGCTTCAGCGTGATTTGGACAGGCTGAGTGTGTGGGCATGTGCATGGCAGATGCAGTATAATGTGGATAATGTGAGGTTATCCTCTTTAGTAGCAATAATAGGAAGACAGGTTATTACTTGAATGGGTGTAAATTGAGAGAGGTGGATACTCAGCGAGACCTTGGCGTCTTCATGCATCAGTCACTGAAAGTAAGCACGCAGGTACAGCAGGCAGTAAAGAAGGTAAATGGTATGTTGGCCTTCATAATGAGAAGTTTTGAGTATAGGGATAGAGTTGTTTTGCTGCAATTGCATACGGCCTTGGTGAGACCACACCTGGAGTATTGTGTGCAGTTTTGGTTCCCTTCTCTGAGGAAGGATGTCCCTGCTAAAGAGGGACTACAGTGAACGTTTACCAGGCTGATTCCTGGGATGGCAGGCCTGTCATATGTGGAGAGACTAAGTTGGTTAGGATTATATTCACTGGAATTTAGAAAAGTGAGAGAGGATCTCAGAAATCCTAACAGGGTTAGACAGGGTAGAAAGGGGTAAATCTTTTAGAACTGAGGCGAGGAGAAATTTCTTCACCCATAGCATGGTGAATGTGGAATTCCACATTGTCTGATTTCAAGAAGAAATTAGATATAGCTCTTGGGGCTAAAGGGATCGGTGGCGGGGGGCAGAGATCAGGATATTGAATTCAATGATCAGCCATGATCAAGATGAATGGCGGGGCAGGCTCGAAGGGCCGAATGGCCTACTCCTGCTTCTAGTTTCTACATAGAAACATACATAGAAACTAGAAGCAGGAGTAGGCTATTCGGCCTTGCGAGCCTGCTCCACCATTCATTTTAATCATGGCTGTTCATCAAATTCAATATCCTGATGCCCCCTTTCCCCCTATATCCTTTGATCCTTTTAGCCTCAAACTGGTGCTTTCGTTTCAATTTTTATTTGAATGTGGGGGGGCTTGTGGCACTCAAAAAAAATAGCATGAAGCAGATTTTTCATTGTCCCATGAAATCAGTGATGGAATTGGAGTCAGTCCTGGAGATTAGTTGCTCACTGTAATATTCAGAGCACTATTTAAGAATCTCTACTCCCAACAATAGAGTGTACTGGGAGGAAATGAGCACAACTCATGCATGCAAATAGGCTGGCAAGACAAGGGTATTTTTCAGTAATCAGAACTGGACATTTACCGAGCTTTAATACAAAAACACATTGTGGGGGGGGTTTTCCATTTCTGAAGTGTCAGAATCCGGAGAGTTGCTAGGCTATTTCTTGGGTCGAAGATAAGAATGTTCCACCCTGCAGCGTTGCACCCCATCCCTAAACACCAGCCCATCACCCCGTCCCAGTTTTTAATGCCATTCTCATCTGCATGATGCTTAAGTAAATAGTCTATCCCAGGATTTCATGAATAAATAATTACAACAGAACTCTGGCTACAGGAGACGATCTTTTTTAAAACATAGCAGTGTCATTTTTGCCAATGTTCGCTTACCATTGAATGCACACACAGGTGATATTTCAATCTACACGGGCAAATTCTCGTTAAGGCAGTCCAAAGATGTGCGGGTTAGGTTGATTGGCCAGGTTTAAATTGCCCCTGAGATGCATAGGTTCGAGGGATTAGCGGGTAAATATGTGGGGGTAGGGCCTGGGTGGGATTGTGGTCGGTGCAGACTCGATGGGCCGAATGGCCTCCTTCTGCACTGTAGGGGTTCTATGATTTCTATGATGATTTTATGGATTATTGATTATCCATTTTATGGATTAGCAATCCAGCCGCTAAAATGCAAAAGGAGTAAGCCCGTTCAGCCCATAGGTGCATTGGCCATGCTAAATTCTCCTTCAGTGTACCCAAACTGGCACCCAAATGTGGCGACTAGGGGATTTTCACAGTAACTTCATTGCGGTGTTAATGAAAGCTTGTGACAATAATACTTAAGCTTAACTAAAAACTTATTTTATTTGTTCATGGGATGTGGGTGTCGCTGGCTGGCCAGCATTTATTGTCCATCCCTAGTTGCCCGAGGGCAGTTGAGAGTCAACCACATTGCTGTGGCTCTGGAGTCACATGTAGGCCAGACCGGGTAAGGACGGCAGATTTCCTTCCCTAAAGGACATTAGTGAACCAGATAGGTTTTTACAACAGTCGACAATGGTTTCATGGTCATTAGACTTTTCCAGATTTTTCTTATTGAATTCAAATTCCACCATCTGCTGTGGTGGGATTCGAAACTGGGATCCCCAGAATATTAGCTGAGTTTCTGGATTAATAGTCTAGTGATAATACCACTAGGTCATCGCCTTCCTTTGATTTGAACCTGGATCCCCAGGTTGATTACTAGTCCAGTGACAATACCATTGCCTCCCCTATGTAGTCATGATGTGGAGATGCCAGCGTTGGACTGGGGTAAACACAGTAAGAAGTTTAACAACACCAGGTTAAAGTCCAACAGGTTTATTTGGCAGCAAATGCCATTAGCTTTCGGAGCGCTGCCCCTTCATCAGATGGAGTGGAGTTCTGCTCACAAACAGGGCATACAGAGACACAAACTCAATTTACAGAATAATGATTGGAATGCAGTCTTTACCGATAATCAAGTCTTAAAGGTACAAACAATGTGAGTGGAGAGAGCACTAAGCACAGGTTAAAGAGATGTGTATTGTCTCATTTAGGCCAGAATAAGGACAGCAGATCTCCTTTCCTAAAGGAAATTCATGAACTAGTTGGATTTTTTGCAACAATGAATGATAGTTTCATTGTCACCTTTTCTGAGACTCGCTTCATATTCCAGTAATTTCTGAGTTTAAATTCCCCCAGCTGCCTAATTGGATTTGAACCCATGTCAACAGAGCATTAGCCAGGGCTTCTGGATTACTAGTTCTACGATATTCCCCCCGTGCCATCACCTCCATAACGAACAATTTAATAGTTTCATTGGTGTGTACTAACCTGTTTTTTTCTTTGTTTTATTTAATATAAAAACTATTTTAAAACATGCTTACTAGTACCTGTGCATTGAAGAAAATTGATCAATTTGAAAGCCTTTCTGAATCAGCATGATTGGCACAATTTCACAATTTTGATATAGGGTGTGAGCAGTTTTGTGGAACAGGATTTAATTTGGCTGTTCATTGAGTGGTACAGTGATTAGAACTGCTGCCTCTCAGTGCCAGGGACCCGGGTTCGATTCCCGACTTGGGTGACTGTCTGTGTGGAGTCTGCATGTTCTCCCCGTGTCTGCGTGGGTTTCCTCCGGGTGCTCCAGTTTCCTCCCACACTCCAAAAATGTGCGAGTTAGGTTGATTGGCCTTACTAAATTGCCCCTCAGTGTCAGGGGGATTAGTAGGGTAAATATATAGGGTTAGTGGGATAGGCCTGGGTGTGATTGTTGTCAGTGCAAGCTCAATGGGCTGAATGGCCTCCTTCTGCACTGTAGGGATTCTATGATTCTACAAATTGAGAGATAAACTAGTGAAAAAAGGATCACAAGGTGTAAATACTTTTGGACTTGACTTAAAATTCCCCAAGTTTATTTTGAGCTGGTTTGTCCAATTAAAAATTTATTTATTATTGTCACAAGTAGGTTTACATTAACATTGCAATGAAGTTTCTGTGAAAATCCCCGAGTCACCATGCTTCGGCATCTGTTCGGGTACATCGAGGGAGAATTTAGCGTGGTCAGTGCACCTAACCAGCACATCTTTTGGATTGTGGGAGGAAACCCACGCAGACACGGGGAGAATGTGCTGACTCCACACAGACAGTGACCCAAGCCGGGAATCGAACCCGGGTCCCTGGCGCTGCGAGGCAGCAGTGCTAACCACTGTGCTGCCCAGTTATATTAACACAGTTCTGCAGAATTGCATTGATATAACCAGCAGTTGTTGCCAGTTCCCTCGTTTTTATCTAGCAACTAATTTACAAATCAGTCCTTTTCAAAAATCATGCACACTGAAGCTGTGCACTCGCATTCGGGGCTTAACCATGTCACACTTTTATTATTTTGGCTTCTAATACAATGGAGAGTCGTGGTTTCATAACCTTAGCTTGGCCAGAGATGCCAGTTTTATACCAAGGCAAAATCTGATCCCACACACTTCAGTGTTCAAACCATAGTTCTGATGCAAATCCATCTGTGCACGGATCTAAAGGGATTTCTCCTACTTAAGGCTGCAGTTGCCCATAACTAATTGCATTTGCTGCACTCATGCATAGACACTTAAGGCAGTAAGCCAGAGATCTCTGAGAATAAATAAATGGGAAGGCACCGAGGCATGTCACTTCAAAAAGAGACTTGTGTTAACTAGTCACCGACTGTCAAAATTAACAAAAGTGGACTCTTGTTTAAGCAGCTCGAAAAAACAGAGAATGTAACATTTTCTGGAATTTTGCACATGGGTCAGATGTTGGCCCTCTCTTTGTGGGGACCGCAGCTGGCAGGCTGGCCGACTCTCCCCTCTCCTCACACTCACACACACTTTTGTCTTTCTCCAAAGCCAAGAATTCTTTCAAAAGAAAAGTGAAGAGCACACAAAAGAATTCCTCCTTCCCATCATCTGAGAACGACAGAAACATACTTGAGCTGTTCAGAGTTTTTTTAAAAAACATGTTTTTTTTACCTCAGGAAAGGAGAAAGAACATTTCTCACAAGTGCATCTTGCACCATCGGCTTGATGTTCCGAGTCTGGATACTGAGGTCTTGGGGTAAAGAAATTATTTGCAGCCTTTGTTTGGCGTCTTTCTCAGAATGTCTGAATGTGCTTAAATTCACAGCCAGCCAAGTACTTTTTGAACCATGGTCTTTGATATTGGGAAGTATGGCAAACAGAGACAGCAATGGGGCTATGGTCAGATTATCTGTGTTAGTGACGCTAGCTGAGACAGTACACCAAGGGGTGGGAGGTGGAACCGCTTCATTGAGGATTGCCTGAGAGAGCGGGGGGGGGGGGGGGGGGGGGGCGGTGCTGGGTATAACATTGGCCACAACAGCTGTGGCCAGTCCAGATATATTTGTAGAGGTGCTCAATTAAACCCACAATCCTTAAACCGAGGTGAGTGCTACCACTAATAGGCATGGCTGATACCCATAAAACATGTGATGGGGGACTGGCGATGAATTGGAGGAGTAACCTCGATTAACCAGACTTGCGTGATCTACACAGACACTTCCCTCAGGGTGTTTCAGTGTCACTGCCTTTGTTCAGTTCATTCATTGCCATCCATCGCTAAACGGCCTCCAGACAGTGGCGGACAGCCACCATCTTGAACATAATTGAGTAACTTACTTGGCTATTTCAGAGGCAGTTCAGAGTCAACCACATTGCTGTGGGTCTGGTGTCGCATGTAGGCCAGACCAGGAAAAGACAGCAAATTTCCTTCCCTAAAGGACATTAATGAACCAGATGGGTTTTTATGTCAATCTAGTAGTTTCATGGTCAGCAATACTAGCTTTTTGATTCCAGATTTTTAATGAATTAATTGAATTTAAATTCTCCAGTTAGAATCATAGAATTCCCAGAAGGAAGCCATTCAGCCCATTAAGTTTGCATCAACAATCCAACCTATTCCCGTAGCCCCATGTATTTACCCTGCTAATCCCCTGACATTAAGGGGCAATTTATCATGGCCAATCAATCTCACTCACACATCTTTGGAGTGTGGGAGGAAACTGGAGCACCCGGAGGAAACCCACGCAGACATGAGGAAAACATGCAAACTCCACACAGACAGTCGCCCGAGGTGGGAATTGAACCCAGGTCCCTGGCGCTGTGAGACAGCAGTGCTGACCACCGTGCCACCATGCTGCCCAATGGTGAGGTTTGAACTCATGTCTCTGGATCATTGGGCCAGATTCGTCCATACCCGCCCCCTGCCAGCCAGAATGGGGAATTTGGTGCCCAGCCAAAACTCCACTCACTGCAGTGGGACCGGAAAATCCCAGCCATGGACAGGGTCGGAGGTTAACAGCACAGATGTTTGGATTAATAATCCAGTAACCACTCCCTTTGAGTCAACCGTTAAACTGCAATTATCTATTTTAATCGTTGATCTTTCTGCTTTTAAAACCTCAAGCATTTAAGGCAAGAAATTAATTTTGGGTCTTAAATCTGACCATTTCTGACTAAAAATACCAATCATCATTTATGTTTAATTATATCATAAGGTCAAAGGGAGCCAGCCATTGACTGAAATGGGCAAGTGCTTTGGACAGCCCTGGCTAGGCCCTTTTCAAAATGGTGCTGGCCCCATTGCCGGTGGTAACGGGGTGATATGGCCACTGAGCCCATTACCATCCCATTGATGCCAGGATAAAGGCAGGGAAATTTAAAACCAGTTGACTTAGCACAGTGCGATGTTATACTACTCTACAGGGAATTAACGGGTATGGTGAGGGGACAGCTAAGTAAAAAGAAAACATGGACAAATGGGATATTGATACGATGTGTGGGTGGGTTAGGTGCAAGGGCAATCATAGCACCTGTCTGGAGGATTGGTTTTGTCCCTGGGTCCACTCCTCACTAGAATGTAGTGAAGTTATTCGGAACCTCCCTCTCCAATAGGTAGCTTGTCAACCTGAAGATCTGTAATTGAGTGGGCTGGCATGCAGCTCTTTATAGGGAAAGGTTAATAGCATCAGGAACTTGATTCAGGGGCATACTCTAACCAGTATTGATTGGAGGAATCTTCTGGTCCCTTGGAGGTGGATTTAAAGGCAGGACTAGGAGGAATACTTGAAATGACGGTGTATTCAGTTCAAAAGTTTTTAAAGTTTAAAGTTAATTTATTATTGTCACAAGTAGGCTTACATTAACACTGCAATGAAGTTACTGTGAAAATCCCCTAGTCGCCACACTCCGGCGCCTGCTCGGCTACACTGAGGGACAATTTAGTATGGCCAATGTATCTAACCAGCACGTCTTTCGGACGGTGGGAGGAAACCAGAGCATCCGGAGGAAACCCACGCAGACACGGGGAGAACATGCAGACTCCGCACAAACAGTGGCCCAAGCCAGGAATCGAACCCAGGTCCCTGGCACCGTGAGGCAGCAGTGCTAACCACTATGCCACCATGTCGCCCCCTGAGGTAATCCTATCTCCAGCGTACCTTGCTGGGGCTGAAACCAGCAAGGGTTACTTTCCCGGCAGTGGACAGCGCCTCCCCCCCTCCAACCCCCCCACAACTGAGGTCAAAGGCCAACAGATGCCAGGAAATGGCTTGCTGGGGGCCGGCTGCGGACTTGCTGGGGCTCCCATGACCCGGAAAGTACAGGGATGAGAGGGCCCGTTGCTGAGGCCACAGACCACCTTGTGAAGAAGTTTGTCCTTCCTAAGGTGGTCCTGGTGGCTGTACCCACAGTCTTTCTTTAATTCTAACCTATTTACAGGGTACCTCAAAACAGATGTTCCCTTGTGGTCACCCTTCGATAGTGGCAGCACCCACCTCTGCCATTGGGGCGGCAGGTCCTCTGATTGGGCCTGACCCCTCAGGGACATGACCTCGGTCCTTCATTGGACAGAAGGAGGTCACCAATTAGGAGGTGCGTCCGAGAAAATTGTGCAGGATCAGGATTGGGGAATGATTCGGACCCTTGATTATCTTGTAAGTCAACGTTTCCAAGAGTCACGTCGCTGTTAAGCACAGGCAGCTCACCTTTGACAAAATATAAAACCAGCTTCATGGGCGGCACGGTGGCACAATGGTTAGCATTGCTGCCTCACAGCGCCAGGGACCTGGGTTCAATTACTGCCTTGGGTCACCGTCTGTGTGGAGTCTGCACGTTCTCCCTGTGTCTGCGTGGGTTTCCTCCAGGTGCTCCGGTTTCCTCCCACAATCCAAAGATGTGCTGGTTAGGTGCATTGACCATGCTAAATTGACCCCTAGTGTACCCGAACAGGCGCCGCAGTGTGGCATCTAGGGGATTTTCATTCACACTGCAATGTAAGTCTACTTGTGATTAATAAATAAACTTTAATTTTACTTGCTGCTCCAGAAACCTTGGATGTAAGTTTGTGTTGAGGCCTTTTTCGTTTTGAAAAGAACTTGCTTATTGCAACGACATTCAGTCATCCCAGCTGATAAGAGCCCTGATATTTCTTGGGGATTACACAACCCTGCTAAAGAAAGAAGATGAGGATGGACAATTAATGCTCATCTTCCCAGTAATATCCAGACCCCATTCATGAACAATAAAAAAGAATGGGATATGGCTGGAAAAAGAGACATGTTGTCAAATCTTTTCATCTTACACTCATCCGGACAAACACAAGAATACCAAATTTCAAAACAATCACAAATTTATACTACAGGAGAAAAGGGTGCCGATTGGTTGGCAAGTTGACTGATTGGTGGCAGCATTCCCATGTAGCTGCTGCTCTTGTCCTTCTAGATGGTAGTGGCCATGGATTTAGAAGGTGCTGCCTAAGGAACCTTTGTGAGTTAGAGTCATAGAATAGAATCCCTACAGTGCCGAAGGAGGCCATTCAGCCCATCAAGTCTGCACTGACCACAATCCCATCCAAGCCCTATTCCCATAACCCCACATATTTACCCTGCTAATCCCCTCACACTAGGGTCAATTTAGCATGGCCAATCAACCTAACCCACACATCTTTGGACTGTGGGAGGAAACCGGAGCACCCGGAGGAAACACACAGACACGGGGAGAACGTACAGACTCCGCACAGTCACTCAAGGCAGGAATTGAACCTGGGTCCCTGGCGCTGTGAGGCAGCAGTGCTCACCACTGTGCTGCCCCACATAGCGTCTTATAGATAGTACACATTGCTGCCACTGTTCATCGGCGATGGACGGAGGTAATGTTTATGGAAGGGGTAGCAATCAAGCAGGCTCCTTTGTCCTGGATGGTGTTGAACTTCTTGAGTGTTGTTGGAGCTGAACCCATTCAAATTCCACCACTTGCTGTTGAGATTTGAACCTGGGTCCCCAGAAAATCACTCTGGGTCTGCGGATTAATAGGCCAGCAACAACACCACTACCCCACTGTGGACAGTAAGCCCAATGTCATGGAGATGGGCACCCTGGATTTCCTCTGAATAAGACCAATGTGAGGGGTGTGTGGCCCACTTTCACAGTGCACTGAGCGTGGACACAATGCACATCAATTTTGATCTTTCTGCCTCCCTTTGAGCGGTCATTTTTGAAGTGAAGCTGTACAGTTATATGTATATAAATACACCATTGTAAAACTGTTAGAAATAGCCTCAGGGAGACATACAAATCCAGGAAACCTTGTTCCAGTTTTATGCTGAGAACAGGAATGACTTTGGGGGTGCCTGTGGTTTGGAATATTGACTCTATCAGGAGCAGGGTTTTTGTAATCGTGAAATGAAACATGCAAACTGACCAATTAGTGCATGAGAAAAGATACTGACCAGTGTGACAGGATCAAACATCAATCCTACTGGACTGGTAAGCTTGCCAGGGAGCACTCAAATATGTACACCAGTGAGAACAGACACATACCAAGGCAAGAAAACACCAGGGACTGGAAATCTCACACAAGACCACCAAGGATAAAACAAATAGAAGCATTCAAAAAAAAATGTAAAACATTCCCAACTTGCTGCAGTTTGAGAAACTTAATTTAGCTTCTCTCTTGATTCAGAGTTAACTGATAGCGGCGCGGTGGCACAGTGGTTAGCTCTCCTGCCCCACAGCACCAGGGACTCGGGTTTGATTCCCAACTTGGGTCACTGCCTGTGTGGAGTCTGTACATTCTCCCCGTGTCTGTGTTGGTTTCCTCCAGGTGTTACGGCTTCCTCCCACAGTCTGAAAGACGTGCTGATTAGGTGCATTGGCCGTGCTAAATTTTCCCCTCAGTGTAACCGAACAGGCGCCACAGTGTGGCGACTAGGGGATTTTCACAGTAACTTCATTGCAGTGTTAATGTAAGCCTACTTGTGACACTAATAAATAAACTTTTTAAAAAAAGTTCCTCTCGCCTTATCCCAGACAACTGTTTTATAGACTGTTTAATAAGAATTATGCCATCTGCTTCATTTATATTTACAATAGGGAAAAATATAGATATGAAGCAACATTAAAATGACATTTACCAACATGTATATATATCACACATCAACATTGGTGTTATTCACTGAACCTCAAATTCCAACCTATTAAATAAATTGAATAACACTATCAGATGTCCCATAGCATTGCTAATGTGCTGTCAGATATGTGTTAAGGAAAAGAGTATCATGCTTAGTATTACCAGGAATACTGTTTACCAGCACTGGGAAGAGTGCCTGAGATTTAAGGTCACAGGGACTATCGGCATTTTTAAGTGGGGTTGTGAGGATACTGGTCCAAGGGTCTGACTGGAGTCAGAGGTGGAGTCCTGGAGTCTGGGTCTACCAAAAAACAAAGTATCTGGGAACACTAGCTCATGCCCTCAATAGGTGGAATTTTCCTGTCCCGCCCACCACGGGGAATTGTAGCAGGCGGGAAACGGACCATGCAAAGGTCCGTTGACCTCAGGCGGGATTACCTGGCCTTGGGGCAAGAGCAGTTGGAAAATTCAGCTCAACGTCTATGGGAGGGCTACTTGGAAGCAAAATCAGAAAATGCCGGAAAATCTCAGCAGGTCTGACAGCATCTGTGGAGAGAGAATAGAACCAACATTCTGAGTCTGGATGACCCGTTGTCAGAGCTAAAGGCAAAGAAAATAGAATGAGATTTATAATGCAAGGCTGAGGGCAAGGGGTTTGCGTAATTGATCAAGATGTCATCGACAAAAGGACAAACGGAATGGAAATGGTGGTGATGAAGGCTGAGAATGATGCCTATTAAGAGGTCGGACTGAAAGGTTGGGAATGGTTTCAAACTTTGCAGGTGTGGTTAGGCCAAAGTTTTTTGACTTGGAGTATTACTGGGATCTTAACATCAATGAGCACTAACACTGGGACGCAAGCTACCCTTGAAGGAAATAGCAGATGTACATTTTTAAAGAAATGTTTTGGATAATTTGATGGGTTCATCAACAAATTGTGACTAAATGTTTGTGTACTTTGTCACTTTATATAATGTTGGCAACATTTTTATTGTGGAGGTCTCTAGGGCAATCTAATAGATGGTATGGGCACCAAATTCCAATTCCCCCTATTGTATTCCAGTAACAAAAGAAATGCAGCAGAGAAGAGCTGTAGCCTCAAGTCTATTGATGGCATTTCCTTTTAAACATGGATGACATGAAACATAGATCAGTATTGCCCATTATTTATCTGCAGCATGTGGTTACACTTCTGGGGGCAATTTGCCATATTGGTGAGGGTGTTAGCACAGACACTGGACTTATGCAAAACAGGCAGATCCTGATGTCAATGTGCCCTTCATTAACATCTTTCCATTGGTATAAGATAATGGACATGGATGGGATTTTCCAACCACACCCACCCCAAGACCAGAAAATCCCATTCATGGTCAACAGATCTTTGCATGATCCATCCCCACTTGCTACAATTCCCATGGCAGGCAAGACAGGAAGATTCCACCCACAAAGTAGATCAAGCCTGTTGGGGAAGAGGGGGTAGCTTCATACAATGCATTTTAACTGATGGCTGAAGAGACCAATCTCAGAGAGGCAGCTCCCATCATAGGTGTTGCACATGAGGTGGTTAGTAGGTATTGCTGTGAGGTTATTTTTCAGCATTGGTGGTTGTTACTGATGCGCTATCAATAAGGCAAAAGACTACCGGTGTGCCAATACAAGTGTAGGCTTTTATTCACAACAGAATCAGGAGCAAATCCCAACAAATAACCGACCTGGACTGAACAAGGGGGAGGAGACAGCCACCTTTATACTAGGTGCTGAGGGGAGGAGCCAAACTGGAAGGGGATGTGTCCAGGTATGACAAACACACACAACGGTGGTCCATATAGGACAAAGGCACAACTGAGGTCCACCACATTCACCCCTTCCTTAAAAAAAAACAACACGGGGGTGAAGCGGAAACAATATCACAAGTCCAGACGAACCGGTGGCTTGATCCGCCGTCGCGATCGTCGTAGTGCAGGTCGCAGAGTCGTCCGAGCAGGGAGCGATGTCGGCCCAGGCTCCGCACAGTGAGCGTCGAGAGAAGGCGCCAGATGGTGTGAAGCGGACCGATCCGTCGTCCCGTCCAGTCGTCGGGTACTGCGTGGCGACAGCTCTCGCGACTCAAGCGAGCTGTACACAGAGGTGAGAGGAGTGAGCAGTGGCCCTGGTGGCGTATGGGGAACAGTGGGAACCGGAGCTAGGGGGTGGGGGGCCGCAACAGGCTCTGGGCACACTACATCGGGGACAGGGACTGAGGGAGGAAGAGGCGCAGCAATCTCCGAGTGGAGAACACCAGGGACCGTGGGGCGGAAGGATGTGGTGACCCCAGGGGCACCCGCGGGTGCCAAGTCACGGACAGAAACCATGTCCTCCCGCCCATCAGGGTATGCTACATAAGCGTATTGAGGATTAGCGTGGAGCAATTGGACCTTCTCGACCAAGGGATCTGCCTTATGGGTCCGGACATGCTTCCAAAGCAGGACGGGCCCCGGGGACATCAGCCAATCTGGGAGCGAAGTACCCGAGGAGGACTTCCTGGGAAACGAAAACATCCGCTCATGAGGGGTCGTATTGGTCGCTGTGCACAAGAGTGACCTAATGGAATGTAATGCATCCGGAAGGACGTCTTGCCAACGGCTGACTGGAAGGCCCCTAGACCGTAGCGCTAATAGAACGGCCTTCCAGACGGTTGCGTTCTCCCGCTCTACTTGACCATTTCCCCTGGGGTTATAGCTAGTGGTGCGGCTGGAGGCAACGCCTTTGGCGAGTAGGTACTGCCTCAGCTCGTCACTCATGAAAGAGGACCCACAATCGCTATGGACATAGGCTGGGAAGCCGAACAGGGTGAAGAGCGAGGTCAGGGTCCGAATCACTGTAGCCGTGGTCATGTCCGAGCAGGGGAAGGCAAAAGGGAAACGTGAGTATTCATCAATGATATTCAGGAAATAAATATTGCGGTTAGAGGAGGGGAGGGGGCCTTTAAAGTCAATGCTAAGGCGCTCAAACGCGCGAGTGGCCTTTACAAGGTGCGCCCTACCTGGCCGGTAGAACTGCGGTTTGCACTCAGCGCAGACCCTGCATTGCCTGGTAATCGTCCGGACTTCCTCGAGGGAGTAGGGCAGGTTACGGGACTTGACAAAGTGGAAAACTCTGGTGACACCCGGGTGACAGAGGTCGTTATGGAGGGACTGTAGCTGGTCTAGTTGGGCGCTGGCACAAGATCCACGGGAATGGGCATCTGGGGGCTCATTGAGCTCCCTTTGCCGGTACATAATGTCATATCTGTAGGTGGAGAGCTCAATCCTCCACCGCAAGATCTTGTCATTCTTAATCTTGCCCTTTTGTCTGGTGTTAAACAGGAAGGCAACTGACCGCTGGTCCGTAATTAAGGTGAATCGTTGGCCCGCAAGATAATGGCGCCAGTGCCGGACGGCTTCCACGATGGCCTGGGCCTCCTTCTTGACCGAGGAGTGTCGAATCTCAGGGCCTTGTAAGGTCCGGGAAAAGAAGGCCACCGGACGGCCCCTCTGGTTAAGGGTGGCGGCGAGGGTAAAGTCAGACGCATCACTTTCCACTTGGAATGGGATGGATTCGTCCACAGCATGCATCATGGCCTTCGCGATGTCCGCTTTGATGTTGTTGAAGGCCCAACGGGCCTCCTCCGCCAGGGGAAAAGAGGTCGATTTTAGGAGCGGACGGGCTTTATCCGCGTAACGGGGAACCCACTGGGCATAGTAGGAGAAGAAGCCCAGGCATCTCCTCAGTGCTTTGAGGGTAGTAGGAAGGGGAAGCTGCATAAGGGGACGTATACGGGCTGGGTCGGGGCCAAGGACACCATTTTCTATCACGTACCCAAGGATGGCGAGGAGGCGTGTCCGGAAAACACACTTCGCCTCATTATATGTGAGGTTCAGGAGAGTGGCCGTACGAAGGAATTTTTGTAGATTGGCATCATGATCCTGCAGGTCATGGCCGCAGATGGTGACGTTATCCAGATACGGGAAAGTGGCCCGTAGCCCGTGCTGGTCTACCATTTGATCCATGGCCCTCTGGAAGACTGAGACCCCATTGGTGACACCAAAGGGGACTCGGAGGAACTGGTAGAGGCGGCCATCCGCCTCAAAGGCAGTATATGGGCGATCCTCTGAGCGGATAGGGAGCTGGTGGTAAGCCGATTTCAAATCGATCGTCGAGAAAACCCTATAGTGCGCGATGCGGTTGACTATGTCCACGATACGGGGAAGAGGATACGCATCTAGTTGCGTATACCTGTTTATGGTCTGGCTGTAGTCAATCACCATGCGGTGTTTCTCCCCCGATTTAACTACGACCACTTGCGCTGGTGCTGGCCTGGATAATCCCTTCCCGGAGCAAACGTTGTACCTCTGACCGAATGAAGGCCCGGTCATCCGCACTATAGCGCCTACTCTTGGTGGCTATGGGCCTACAATCCGGGGTGAGGTTATCAAATAAGGGGGGGGGGGGGGTGATCTTAAGGGTCGAGAGACTGTAGGTGGTGCGCGAGGGGCGCTGCAGTGACGGCGCCTTGCAGACAGAGAGCAGGGGATAAGGGCCATCATACTGCAGGATGACGCTCCTATGATGGCTGAGGAAATCTAACCCCAGCAGTACAGCTGCACAGAGTCGCGGCAGCACGAGGAGCCAAAATCGCTCGCAGACTGTGCCCTGTACCGTCAGCGTCACCAAGCAGCACCCGAGGACCTCCACTGAGTGGGAATTCGAGGCCATGGAGATGGTCTGGCTCCAGGGTCGCACGGGAAGGGCATATTGATGCACTGTGCGAGGGTGTATAAAACTTTGTGCTCCCACAGTTGAACAGGCAGTTTTCTGCATGACCATTTACCTTGATCTCCATTATTGACTTGGAGAGTTGATGAGGCTGCAACTGGTCCAGGCAAATCGATGCCACCGTCGAATCCAAGAAGAATCCATCTTCGTCCCCGTCTGATGACGTCACGGATAAAGCTTCCTGCTCAGCGCGTCTTGATGCCAGTCTCAAAGATGGCGATTCCCGCGCTTCCGGTGACCGCATTAAAGATGGCGATTCGCACGCAGCCGCCGCCTGCCTTAAAGATGGCTGTGCCCGCGGAACACACGTGGAGCCATGAGGCTTCGGAAGCGGCTTTGCCTGGCAGACTTTAGCGAAGTGGCCTAGCTTACCGCATCCGGAGCAAATCACGTCTTTCGCCGGGCAGCGACGCCGAGGGTGCTTGGGTAGGCCGCAAAAGTAATATTTGGGCCCCGCCAGAACAGCCGTCGCGGTGGAGCCATCGATAGAACGGGATTCAGGGTAAGACCCGAGATTGTGAGACGCCCCTTCTAACGTTTCAGCCATCGTGGCTGTTCTTCGGAGATCTAGGTCATCTTGTTCCAGCAGGCGCTGCCGGATGTATGTAGACTTAATGCCCGCAACGTAGGCGTCGCGGATCAGGTCCTCCGTGTTCTGAGCTGCTGTAACAGCCTTACAGTCACAAGCTCGAGCTAGGACCTGCAGGGCGCGCAGAAATTGGGCGCACGATTCTCCTGGCTGCTGCTTGCGGGTAGTTAGGAGATGTCTGGCGTAAACCACGTTAGGGCTCTTTCGGAACTGCCCTTTTAGGGGTTCGATAGCGTCCGCGTATGTAGCAGCGTCCCGGAAGATTCCATAGACAGCTTTGCTTACCCGGGCGCGGAGCACGTGGCGTTTAGCGTCGTCGGTGTCGATGGCTGTAGCAGTGTCGACGAATGCTTCGAAGCAGTCCAGCCAATGATCGAATTTATCAGAGGCTCCAACCTCTTGAGGGTCTAATGCTAACTTGTCGGGTTTTAGAAACTGCTCCATGCTGGTCAACTGTTGTGAATAAAATTGATGCGCTATCAATAAGGCGAAAGACAACCGGTGTGCCAATACAAGTGTAGGCTTTTATTCACAACAGAATCAGGAGCAGATCCCAACAAATAACCGACCTGGACTGAACAAGGGGGAGGAGACAGCCACCTTTATACTAGATGCCGAGGGGAGGAGCCAAACTGGAAGGGGATGGGTCCAGGTATGACAAACACGCACAACGGTGGTCCATATAGGACAAAGGCACAACTGAGGTCCACCACAGTTACCAAGTTGCTGTAGCCACTGGTCATCATGGTGGCGTTTGTTGGCCCAGAGCTAACGTCCACCATTCCCTTCTCTTGTCAAACCCCTAAGTGCAAAAATCAATATTTACGAATCTTCACATCACACTGGCAAGCCAGGCCCCTGACTGGTAATGTTCTGACCAGTTGTGGCCCCATTTGCATCAATGGATGCTTGGAGATTAGAGCCTTGGCACATCAAGTGGTCAGAATTCATCACATCACACAAACAAAAAGGCAACTGAATTCTCATATCTCTGCCACAGGGACAACTGCAAGCAAGATATGGAGATTGTGGACATTGAAACTGGACATTGATTGTCTTTGATAAGATAGTCACAGATGTTAATTCAGAAGGAACTCTTCCAGTGTAGACAATAAAAATATAGCTAAATTTACTCCAACTTATAAATCAAAGAAAAGGTCTGATACAGAAACTTCACCAATCCAAACTTAACACCTCTCCCTGGACCATTCTAAGTTCCCTACAATTCCCAACAGGTTCTAATTTATACTGAGTCATCCGGTCAGCTGATCATCACATCATTCTGTCATTGGTTACATGGTTTACTGGGTCAGCTGACCCCCATAGCTTGTTATCATTGGTCGCATTAGAACAGATCAATGTTATCACCAGTTACATTCTAACAGCTGATGGCCAGGAGCTCTGGAGAATGACTGTTTGGAGGGTCATTGGGGAAGAGGTGAGTAACAGCGGAAATTTCAGCGAGCTGAGAAGAGGGTCCAGAGAAAGCAGAGGCTAGTGACCCATGCACCTTAAACAACCCCCTTTCTGTCTTCCTCTGCAGTAAATGCAGCAAAGACTTTGATTTGATTTATTATTGTCACATGTATTAGTATACAGTGAAAAGTATTGTTTCTTCCATGCTATATAGACAGAGCATACTGTTCATAGAGAAGGAAAGGAGAGGGTGCAGAATATAGTGTTACAGTCATAGCTAGGGTGTAGAGAAAGATCAACTTAGTGCGCGGTAGGTCCATTCAAAAGTCTGATGACAGCAGGGAAGAAGCTCTTCTTGAGTCAGTTGGTATGTGCCCTCAGAGTTTTGTATCTTTTTCCCAATGGAAAAAGGTAGAAGAGCGTATGTCCGGGGTGTGTGGGGTTCTTAATTATGCTGGCTGCTTCTCCAAGGCAGTGGGAAGTGTAGACGGAGTCAATAGATGGGAGGCTGGTTTGTGTGATGGAGTGGGCTTCAACCATGACCCCTGATAGTTTGTTGCGGCTCTGGATAGAGCAGGCGCCATACCAAGCTGTGATACAACCAGAAAGAATGCTTTCTATGGTGCATCTGTAAAAATTGGTGAGAGTCGTAGCTGACATGCCAAATTTCCTTAGTCTTCTGAGAAAGTAGAGGCGTTGGTGGGCTTTCTTAACTATAGTATCGGCATGGGGGGGACCAGGGCAGGACATGTTGTTGGTAATCTGGGCACCTAAAAACTTGAAGCTCTCGACCATTTCTACTTCATCCCCGTTGATGTAGACGGGCATGTTCTCCACTACACTTCCTGAAGTCGATGACAATCTCCTTCATTTTGTTGACATTGAGAGAGAGATTATTGTCGTCACACAGGTTCACCAGATTCTCTATCTCATTCCTGTACTCTCTCTCGCATAGTGAGCCATACCAGGCAATGCTTCGCTTAGAGTTGACCACCATGGTCCCTATGAGATGGAAGGCTGCCCCTGCGACCCTGTAAACCGCACACAGTGTGGAGATCTGAGCTGGTGATGCGAGTGAGAAACTGAGTGATGGTGCTGTTCTTCATTGTCCTGTCTTCTTCACTGGTCTTCCACTATCTGACCAGCTTCTGTGGAATCTGAAAAGAGAAATACCCAAGGGGATAAGGTTGTGGCAGGGGATGGCGTTGGAGGTGGACGTGGGGGTTGGAATAAGAGGTGTGTGTTTACACCATCTGCAGCTTGTAAGACAGAACGGAGTGTAGGATGTGAGGTCAAGGATGAGGTTTGAGGATATCCTCATCATCACCACTCTAGCCTGAGAAGTTACCATCCTAACAATGGGCAACACTATTGGCAGAGGCAAGTATGCCTCAATTTGGAAATGGCGTCCACTCCGGGTGACTTCATGTGACTGCACAGGCCAACTCCCGACCCACAGATCTTTGGGCACATGGGATAGGATGTTCCCACAGGATCGTGGGACTGGAGCGTAGACATCCTCTTTAGGAGGTGCATGCTGGCGCCGCGCCTATCTTTAAGGAATGCCAACCTCTGACAATTTTGGGCCCACTACTGAAATGTACAGCCATTCAGCTTCACGGTCATCGCTGACTGAATGCTGCAGTCAGTAGGTAACAGCACGTTGGCATGCTGTGGGCATCATGGGTAAATTGGGCACTGTGGCCACACCTACCCCTCAGCAATTCCCAACTTCCCACCGCTGCCTGTTTTTTTTGTGGATATCGAATGTAAGCCCCTACTCTTCTATTCTGTTACCATGGTAGAAATATTAGTCTTCAAATAGAAATATTTGTAGCCAATAATACGAGATCAAAGGCTTTGCCTTGCCAACGGCACTGAAGGAGGCTGAAGCTCGTTATCACAGTAGCAAAGTTGATTGACACCATTTCCAGCTTCACAAGGCTGTGAGGACACACGAAACCAAGGTAGGCAGTTAACACTTACAAACAATAGCCGTTGTTTTACCAGTCACTGTACAGCAAGAGCCTTTCATCAGATCAACAAATGTCAGAAATACAAAAAGGTCTGCCTTTCTTTCCCGAGAGACAAAAACCTTTGAGCCAGACATGCAGAGGGCAGCAGACAATGAAACCTACCCTGAGGAGGAGGCATGGGAATGGGATCCCTGCTCGCAGGTCATGAACCTGGCCAAGGAAATGTGTCACCCCATTCTGTGTAGTTTTGGGGGATTGATGAGGTAAATACATGGGGCTACCGGGATAGGGCCTGTGCAAGGTAAGGGCAGCACGGTGGCACAGTGGTGAGAACTGCTGCCAGGGACCCGGATTCAATTCCGGCCTCAGTGACTGTCGGTGTGGAGTTCGCGCGTTCTCACTGTGTCTGCGTGGGTTTCCTCCGGGTGCTGCGGTTTCCTCCCAACACTCCAAAGATGTGCGGGTTATGTGGATTGGCCATGCTAAATTGACCCGTAGTGTCAGGGGATTAGCGGGGTAAATATGTGGGGTTACGAGGATAGGACCTGGGTGGGATTGTTGTTGGTGCAGGCTCGATGGGCCAAATGGCCTCCTTCTGCACCGTAGATTCTAGGGCTGAATTTCATCGGCACGTCCGTCCGAGCTTCGTACGATCCCACCCGAGACCAACGGAGAATGCCATTCTCCGAGCCTCGCCCGCCCCCGGAATTAGGGCGGGCGAGCCGGTAAAATTCTGGCCTATGATTCTGTGAAGATGCTCTGTCAGTGCAGACTTGATGGGCCGAATGGCCTTCTCTGCACTGCAGGGATTCGATGATTCTTATTTTATTGGTTGTTCAATCCAGATTTCCCAGAATCTGCTCAATTATTTTTAAAAATCTCTTTTGGAGAATTCATTACCTTGGACGTGCAAACCAAACCAAAAGTAAAAAAAGTCTTTAAAAAACCTTCCTGTTTTCCCCTCTCATCCCACCCAGTCTCAACTCATTCTACATTGGAATCTGTCCACACTTGGCAAGTTTCCTGTTGGAACCATGCCATCCTTAAAGAGAAAATCAATGCCTAATAAGACACCAATAGTTGCAAGCATACATGGCCCATTGACAGAACGCTGAGTTATATTATCAGAGTCCTGAGAATGGGGTTATCTGTGCCCTGCTTAGTTTGATTGGATTTATTATTGTCACATGTATTGGGATACAGTTTTGTTTCTTGCGTGCAATCCAGACAAAACATACCGTTCATGGAGTACATAGTTTAAGTTTATTTATTACTGTCACAAGTAAGCTTATATTAACACTGCGATGAAGTTACTGTGAAAATCCCCTAGACGACACACTCCGGCGCCTGTTCGGGTTCACTGAGGGAGAATTCAGCACGGCCAATCCACCTAACCAGCACGTCTTTCGGAGTGTGGGAGGAAACCGGAGCACCCGGAGGAAACCCATGCAGACACGGGGAGAACGTGCAGACCCAAGGCTGGGAATTGAACCCGGGTCCCTGGCGCTGTGAGGCAGCGGTGCTTGACACCGTGCCGCCCCAAGGATAGGGTGCAGAATATAATGTTACAGTCATAGCTACGGTGTAGAGAAAAATCAACTTAATATGAGGTAGATCCATTCAAAAGTCTGATGGCAACAGGGAAGAAGCTGTTCTTAAGTCGATTGAAGACCTCAAACTTTTGTATCTTTTTCCCTATAGAATTAGGTGGAAGAGAGAATGTCCGGGGTACGTGGGTCCTTGATTATGCTGGCTGCTTTTCCGAGGCAGCAGGAAGTGTAGACAGAATCAATGGATGGAAGGCTGGTTTGCGTGATGGATTGGGCTTCGTTCACGACCTTTTGTAGTTTCTTGCGGGTTTGGTCAGTGCAGGAGCCATATGCAGGAACGCACATATATGCATAGCGCTCAGCCTTATGGCAGCTATAAGCTGGAGGGAACGGGAGGATCACTTTCTTGAGAGTGCCCGCCACTACTGTTGCCTCATTTCTGTCAGCGGCCATCTTTGTTGCATGCAAGCCTGTACCCTATTGTCACCGGCAACATCAATGGGCCTAGTTATCGCTCTTGTGAAGCACGCTGGCATGTGATACTGGCATTGTATAAATCGCGGCTGTCCTTGCAGTAATACCACACAGGCTCAAAATACCAGAGAGGAACACTCTTCAGCTTTGAGCAGAGCTGAGCACTTTGCTCAAGACAGCAACAAATTGGGAAACAAATACATCTGATCCGAATCTATCAACTTCAAAGAATTCATAAAATGTATTCTTTTTCAGGTCGGTCCAGTTACACTAGCTTCTTATAGAATGTGCAGCCCTAGGCACAGAGTTTTTGAGGCATTACGTAGTGTTTTGACTAGTGAATTCTTTAATAATAACACAGCACCATCACAGGGCCCCACTGCGTACAGGAAATCCCATGTCACCAGATACTCCTGGGTAAAGCCCTCGATAGAATAAATTAACAATAAAATATTTTTCTTTACCATTTTAAGTCAATGAAGGTAATTTGTGATAATATTGGATTGGACACAATGATTTTGTTTCTAAAGGCCGCGTGGGGACTCGAGGTGATTCCCTTCTCCTGTTCAATTTGCTTTTAGTCACATGCACTTTGATTCACCCAGCTCCATTTGCCAACTTGATGTTATCTTAAGATACGACAGGAGGTGTTAAATTATCAGAATCGCACAATCCAACCTCAAACTTCCACATTCCCTGTCGTGTAATATTTCTGGAAAGGATTCAGCCCCGAGCTAGGCCTTTAATAAAAGCAGACTGGGCCAACTGCAGAAACGGAAGTCCTGACCCACTATGTTTTTGGCACCTTATTCTATTATTAATCTCACAGAGAGTCCCAGACTTCCAATTGCCCAGAAGTTTAAGCTTCTTTAAGTTTATTTATTAATGTCACAAGTAGGCTTACATTAACACTGCAATGAAGTTACTGTGAAAATTCCCCTAGTCGCCACACTCCGGCACCTGTTCGGGTACACCGAGGGAGAATTTAGCATGACCAATGCACTTAACCAGCACATCTTTCAGACTGTGGGAGGAAACCCACGCAGACACGGGGAGAATGTGCAAACTCCGCACAGACAGTGACCCAAGCCAGGAATCGAACCCGGGTCCCTGGCGCAGCGATGCAGCAGTGCTAACTACTGTGTCATCTCTAAGCTCCTTGCAAGGCATAAGGCAAGAAAGCCTTTGGCCTCCCCAGCTCTGATCATGCTCAGAACCTCCCCTGTCATTGGGCAATCATGGCCAAAGCCCTCCACACCTCATCGTTCATGATCATGCCCAGAGTCTGCTTCCTCCCTCTCTGACTGCTTGGGATTCCCCCAGCCTCTGGTCATACGGCTCGGACTGACCGGAATCATCCCCCCACTCCCCGTCCCCATTGCCTGATTGTCCATGATTCCGGCAGCAAAACACACCGTTCCAGAACACGTCTGGACCAAGTTGGCGTGAAAAAGTCAGGAAGACGTGACATGTTTTCCCGTCGCCTCCTGCAGCGGAAAACATTCCCCACCCCCTCCCCACCATGGGGCTTACACCGGAGACCTCTGACCTCACCCACGGCACTGGATGGAGTTTGGGCTGAGCGCCAAATTCTCTGTTCTCGCTGGCAGCGGGGGCGGGGTAAATGAGATCGGAGAATCCTGACCTTAGGCCCAGATGGGAGAATTCTGTTCGGTGTCTAGGGAACAGAGATTGCAGCAGGCAGTGGGGAGGCACAAAGCAAATAGTCGGGTTCGATTCCCAGCTTGGGTTATTGTCTATGCGGAGTCTGCACGTTCTCCCCGTGTCTGTGTGGGTTTCCCCCGGTGCTCCGGTTTCCTCCCACAGTCTGAAAGATGTGCTTGTTAGGTGCATTGGCCATGCTAAATTCTCCCTCAGTGTACCCGAACAGGTGCCGGAGTGTGGCAAGTAGGGGATTTTCACAGTAACTTCACTGCAGTGTTAATGTAAGCCTACTTGTGACACTAATAAATAAAGTTTGAACAGAGTTCCCTGAACCACTTGACAGCTTTTGATGTGCAGCCACTTTTGCAATCTAGGGAAAGGTGGCTGTCAATTTGTGCACAAGTCTTCTTATTACATGGACTGCAGTGGTTCAAGAGGGCAGCTCACCGCCACCTTCACCGGTGAGTTGGGGAAGGACAGTAACTGCTGGCCTTACCCATATTCAGCAAAGGGGTATATTTTTCTGAAATTGCTTCCTGAACCTCTACAATCTCCTCTTCTCTTCCGCACTCCACTTCCTTTAGCATTGTTCCTCTTTACTTTATCAGAGGCCTCTTGGTGACCTGATGTCCAAAGGCATGGATAGCATGCTGGCGAATATAGCTTTGGAGCTGCCCATGATCTGGAAATTGAGGGCAGTGCTGATTTTGAAAGCAATGACTAGAGGTGGGTCGTTAGTTGATTGGTACTGCAGATCGCCATTGCACAAGGTCTCCAGTGTATCGTATAGGATGGCACAGTGGTTAGCACTGCTGCCTAACAGTGCCAGGGACCAGGGTTCGATTCCCGGCTTGGGTCACTGTCTGTGTGGAGTCTGCACGTTCTCCCCATGCCTGCGTGGGTTTCCTTCGGGTGCTCCGGTTTCCTCCCACAGTCCAAAGATGTGCGGTTTAGATGGATTGGCCATGATAAATTGCCCCTTAGTGTCAGGGGGATTAGCTAGGGTAAATGCATGGGGATATGGGGATAGGCCTGGGTGGGATTATGGTCAGTGCAGGCTCGATGGGCCGAATGCCTCCTTCTGCACTGTAGGGCATCTATGATTCTAAAGAGTACAAAAGCAGGAAAGTTATACCAAGGGTGAGATTCTCTCGCCTCCCCAAAGTGTGTGTCTTGCGGCTGGTTTTGGTGGGCCATTCACCCACCGGCAGCAGGAACAGCCGCTGGTAATGGGATTTCCCAATGAATCCACCCCACACCGCCAGGAAACCCACGGTAGGGGGAATGCTGCTGGTGGGACCAAAGAATTCTACTGGCATTAACGGCCGGAGAATTCTGGCCAAAACCTTTCCAAATCTCTGGCCAAACCTCATCCTGAGTATTTTGGGTTTGATTCTGGCCTCTTCAGTAAGGATGCCAAGACCTTGGAGAGAGTACAGACCAGATTTATTCAAAGACTTCCAGGAATGGTAGATTTTGGTAGTGTGGAAAGAATAGGAATAGTAAAGAATAGGCAGGCTGGGGCTGTTCTCAGAGTAAAAAAAATATAGAGGATATTTGATAGAGGCTTCCAAATGTCGACAGGTTTTAATAGGATAGCTAATTAGAACAGCAAAAACAAGGGTTAGTAACCAAAGCACATAATGAATGGGAAAGGGAAAATCTGCAAGGCTCAGGGGAAAGAGTCAGTGAGTGGGACTAATTTATAGCTCTTTCAATGAGCCAGCACAGATACAATGGGCCAAATGGCCTCCTCTGGATTCTATGAAAGGTAGAATTGCTCATTCAGGCTATTTACTGATTGTGCAGGAATGTAGAGTGCATCTTTTCTGTTTGATACTCTTCTCCATTAGCTTTCCCCTGCTCACCTTCAGTCTTCCTCTCCCAGCGCAGTGAAGATAGAGAAACTGTAATGACTCAGGAAGACCGACTGGAAAGAATCACAGAATCCCAACAGCGCAGAAGGAGGCCATTCGGCCCATCAAGCCTGCACTGACCACAATTCCACCCAGGTCCTATTCCCACAGCCCCACACACCTACCCTGCTAGTCCCCCTGACACTAAGGGGCAATTTAGCATGGCCAATCAACCTAACCCGCACGTCTTTGGAGTGTGGGAGGAAACCGGAGCACCCGGAGGAAACCCACGCAGACACGGGGAGAATGTGCAAACTCCACACAGACAGTGACCCGAGTCTGGAATTGAACCTGGGTTCCTGGCGCTGTGAGGCAGCAGTGCTAACCCACTGTGCCATCGCGTCACCCAAAAGGAACATAGTTTATTACAGAGTGCAAAGTAAAACCACTACCGTGGTGTACACACACTAGTCCCTGCCTGGGACTGCAGTTCAGCAGGCCAAGTCCTTGGCCTGCCTTATAATAGGCTCAAGTGATGAGTTTGTGCTGGGCAGGCCACTGCCTGTAACCAGGGGAACTCACACTCAATGAGCCCCACAGGGAGATTGATCACTGATTCCTCATGGACCTCGTGGGTGTTGTCACAGAAACATAGGTTGCTCTATGATAACGTTTACTGTGGAGTGGGTTGGGGGGCATTGTGTGAGAGGGAGCCAGAAATAGCTGTTGACCTGAGGACCCCTCACTCTGATATTCTCGAGTTTTACAAATGTAACACTAAGTATGGGCATACCTGAGAGATGGATGGAGATTTTCCAGGCAACGCCCACATTGAAATGAATCACTCTGAGTTGGCTCATTAGAAAGCTTCCGACATCCTCAGAGCTTAATGGCAGCTGACCCCAACACGAGGGGTGAAAGTGAGGCAGGAAAATAGAGCACAAGCCAGAATGTGCTGTAAATGTCCTTACTGATTAGTTAGCTATTTCACCTCAGTAAAAATAGAGCAATTATGTTCTTGGATAAACTTGGAAACAGCAAACACATTATTGCCTCCCCTGTTTGGATGGCAGTTTGTTAATGCATGAGGTTAGAGTGCAGGGTGGAGGACTGCATCTTGGCACACAGTCTGGAGGAAGTAGTGACCTTCTGCTCAGGTACATTGCATTAATCGGAAACACAACGTGGGTGCGGTTTGATAGATCAGATGGTGTTTTTGCTATGATTCAATCGCCCAGACTCCAAACAAGCGTCTCCAGGAAAGCCATTTGTCACAAACCGATGCCAGCACATTATTCCTCTGATATGCCATTTCCCTCAAAAAACAATTTAAGAGGTTTCTAAATGGCTGATAACAGGAACTTTTAGATTAAATTTATCGCGTCAACTGCGCACATCTGCTAATGAGACCAGCTGCACCAATGAAAGGTCACAATATCTGATTGGGATCTTTGGCTAATGAGGGATAAATTATTGCAGCAATATTTTGTTTTCAGCCATTAAGGCCTCATAAATTCATTTGTTGGACCAATCAAAACAAACAAATAATTGACACCCATGCTTGCATTGTGCATGAGCTAATGACTAATTTGTCCAGTTGGTGAGTTATTACAGCGACACCTCAGCGGACAGGCAGACCAGAGAAAAGGTTATCTTATCACAGAGTAGCAGGCACTCAGATTTTCATTCGCTTTATTAATGATTCAGTTGAAGGAATTCAGAGCTCTATGTCCAAGTTTGCCGATAATGCTAAATTAGATGAAACAGAAAGTGGGATTTTCCAGTCATGTCTGCCCCAAGACTGGAAATTCCCACCCCATGGACCTTTAAATTGTCCGTCAAATTTTCTGGTCCCATCCACAATGGGCAGGACTGGAACATTTACCCCAGTGAAGTGTAGATAGGAAGAAGAAAGTTTCAAAAAGAGATTGATAGGGGAAGTAAGTGGGCAAGTACTGTGGCAAACGGGGAGACAGCGGCGTAGTGGGATGTCACTGGATTAGTAATCCAGAGACAAAAACAGAAAATGCTGGAAAATTTCAGCTGTTCTGACAGCATCTGTGGAGAGAGAATAGAGCCAACATTTCGAGTCTGGATGACCCTTTGTCAGAGCAGTGGTAGCAGTAGCCATCCAGAGACTCTGGCTAATGCGCCAGGGCAGCACGGTGCTACAGTGGCACAATGCTTAGCACTGTTGCCTCACAGCGCCAGGGACCCAGGTTCGATTCCTGGCTTGGGTCACTCTCTGTGCAGAATCTGCACGTTCTCCCCGTGTCTGCGCGGGTTTCCTCCGGGTGCTCCAGTTTCCTCCTACAGTCCGAAAGATGTGCAGGTTAGGTGAATTGGCCATGCTAAATTGCTCCTTAGTGTCCAAACATGTATAAGTTAGGTGAATTGGCCATGATCAATTCGTGGGGTTACAGGGAAAGGCCGGGGAAGTAGGCCTAGGTAGAGTGCTCTTTTAACAAGATTATGAGGGACATGGACAGAGTGGATAGGAGCAACTGTTCTCCTTAGTTGAATGGTCAGTCACGACGGGATATAGGTTCAAGGTGAGGGGCAGGAGGTTTAGGGGGGATGTGAGGGAAAACTTGTTTACCCAGAGGGTGGTGACAGTCTAGAATGTGCTGCCTGGAAGGGTGATAAAGGCGGGTTGCCTCACATTCTTTAAAAAAGATGAGCACTTGGCACGTCACGGCTATGGGCTAAGTGCAGGTAAATGGGATGAGATAGGAGGTCCGGTGTTTCTCATTTGCCGGTGTAGACTTGATGGCTGAAGGGCCTCTTCTGCATTGTGTGATTCTGTGATTCTAACCAGCCTCTCTTCATAGCTGAAACGCTCCAGCCCAGGCAACATCCTGGTGAATCTCCTCTGCACCCTAGCTTTTGAATTGGGTTCCAATGACACTCAGTCACTGAGGTAGCTCTCAAGAGTTAATTGTCAGGGTTTTTACACAAGGATGATGCAGACTGCCCCCCCCAAGTCTGAGAGGGACAGGCCTTTGATTTCAGCAAATTAACTTGTGGCAGGTTTTAAACAGTCACATGTTAAATCATCTGGCCTCATATTAGTCAGAATCCTTTGCAATCCGATTTAATTCCCTGACAGCTCAGTCACAGCACATGCACAATTTGGGATTGAAAAAAAAGAACTGCTCCAACATCTGACAAGATGAACCAAATAACTGATAGGTGGACAGAGAGAGCCCTGAAAGCATCAGGATTTTATTCAGCTCCCAGGGCTGGGGGAAGGGCAATCTCTCATATAGTTAATATGTATGTAAATGTTAAGAGCTGTACTTCACAGACGTTGCACTGGTGAGATATGATTGAATCCTGTGGTGCCACATATGTTTGTAATAAGCCAATGTACATCGCTCGCTCCCCTATTGTGATTCCTACTCTGTAACAGACTCCCACAGCACACTGCATCTGCACCAAGCTAGCTCTTAACGTTCAGTCATTTTCTCCTTACAGTTTTCACACCGGAGTCTGTTTACTCAGGCATACGGATCACTCTATCTCCCAAAGGAATATGACTCATCCACAGGTCTTCACACTCGATGTTGGCAGACGTTCCCACCTCCGTGGGTAACGCATCTGATGCCAACCCTACCCCCTTCAGCTTCCAGAATGGCATCAGGAGCAGGAACCCAAGTGGGTATTTTTCCCTCTGTAACGCAGGGGTTCTGAGGCCAAACATGTCACTCTCCTCTTCCCCCTGCCCCGCCCCCCCCCCCCCCCCACCGCCAATTCCCACCACAACCCCCTTCCTCACTCCCACCCTGTCCTGGCTGGGATTAAAGCAAAATGCTACAGATGCTGAATATCTGAAATAAAAACAAAAATAAAATCTGGAAATACTCATCAGATCAGGCAGCATCTGCAGTGGGAGAAACAGGGCTTAACATCATAGGTCAAGGCGACGTTCCAATGAATGGTCATCTTAGAATCAGAATTCCCTGCAGTGCAGAAGGAGGCCATTCAGCCCGCCCATTGAGTCTGCACTGACTCTTAACCAGGTTCACCTCATAATCCCATGTATTTACCATGCTAATTCCCCCTAACCTATATATCTTGGGACACTAAGGGGCAATTTATTTGTTTATTTTTTTATTCATTCATGGGATGTGGACATCACTGGCTGGCCAGCATTTATTGCCCATCCCTACTTGCCCGAGGGCAGTTGAGAGTCAACCACATTGCTGTGCCTCTGGAGTCACAGGTAGGCCAGACCAGGTAAGGACGGCAGATTTCCTTCCCTAAAGGATACTAGTGTACCAGATGGGTTTTCCCGACAATTGACAATGGTTTCATGGTCATCAGTAGATTCTTAATTCCAGACATTTATAAAATTGAATTCAAATTCCACCATCTGCCGTGGCGGGATTCGAACCCTGGTTCCCAGAATATTAGCTGAGTTTCTGGATTAGTAGTCTAGCGATAATACCACTAGACCGTCGCCTTCCTGCAATTTAGCATGGCCAATCCACTTAACCTGCACATCTTTAGAGTGTGGAAGGAAACTGGAGCAGCCGAGGAAACCCACACAGACATGGGGAGGACGTGCAAACTCCACATACACAGTCACCCAAGGCTGGAATTGAACCCATGTCCCTGGCACTGTGAGGCAGTAGTGCTAACCACTATGACACCAATCTCGACCTGAAATGTTAACTCTCTCTTGTTTCTCTCTATAAACACTGCCTGACCTGCTGAGCATTACCAGCAGCAACCTTTACTTCTCTACGCACGTCACTACAACAGATTGCCTGGTCAGTTCAATTGCTGTATGTGGAATCTTGCTGTACACACTTGACTGCTGCTTTTAAAGTTTGAAGTTTTAAAAAAGTTTTATTTATTAGTCACAAGTAACGTTTACATTAACACTGCAATGAAGTTATTGTGAAATTCCCCCAGTGGCCACAGTCCGGCACCTGTTCAGGTCAATGCACCTAACCAGCACGTCTTTCAGAATGTGGGAGGAAACCGGAGCACCCGGAGGAAACCCACACGACACGGAGAGAATGTGCAAACTCCACACAGACAGTGACCCAAGCTGGGAATCGAATCCGGTCCCTGGCGCTGTGAAGCAGCAGTGATAACCACTGTGTTATCCATACCATTTTGCTGCATTGGTGTTTTGTTTGCATATCAACAGATGATCTACACTGTTTAAGTATCACGTGCTTGGGAAATGGTTATATCATTCAGGATACAGTAATTCCCAAATATATCATGAGATAGCCAATCTGGCCCAACCCCCCCCCCCCCCCCCCCCCCCACCTCCCCACCTCCCCACCGCCAACGCTGGCTAATAGTTAGTACTGTAGTCTATCCCAGTGGATCCATCATTGATGACTGAGATGAGGAGACATTACTTCACTCAAAGGGCTATGAATCTTTATAATTCTCTACCTCACAGGGTTGTGGATGCTCCATTATTGAATACAATTGAGATTGGGAGAGACAGATATTTGGTGTCTTGGGAATATGGAGATTGGGCTGGAAAATGGAGTTGAAGCCTGAGATTAGCCATGATCAAACTGAATGTGCGGAGCAGGCCTATTGGGCCATGTGACCTACTCCCATGATCCTATTTTTTGTGTTCCTGTCAGTGCTAACACTGACTTCTGGAAGAAGGGGCAGGGCCAAGAATGAAGGACCAATGTTGGGCAAGAGGGAGGAGAGAATCATAGAATCCCTTCAGTGCAGATTTGGCCCATCGAGTCTGCACTGACCATAATCCTACCCAGGCCCTATTCCCATAACCCCACATATTTACCCTGCTAATCCCCTGACACTGCGGTCAATTTAGCATGGCCAATCCACCTAAACCGCACGTCTTTGGACTGTGGGAGGAAATCTGAGCACCCGGAGGAAACCCACACAGTTACAGGGAGAATGTGCAAACTCCACACAGACAGTGACCCAACTGGGAATCGAACCCGGCTCCCTGGTACTGTGAGGCAGCAGTGCTAACCATCGTGCCACCCCGGGAGGGGCACGGGGCGTGAATCCAGATTTGGCCAATGTCTGTTGTCACAGGTTGCGGATTCAAAAATGAAAAATAAATTGGGGTTGGGAATTTAAAATTTAAGCGAACAAATTATTTTCAGTCAGCTTAGGCAAAGTTTTAATGTTAAAAATTGGCTGACCTCAAATTGTTTGAGGGGGTGTTACGATCCATCCTGAACGCCCCCCCACCCCCCCTCCGTGCAGTTGATCCACTGTTGCCAGGGAACAGTCTCCAGAATGATCCACGGGCTTCTCTGTGAAGCTAACCATGTCGTGTGCACTGGAACATGTATACTCCATGCGGTAAAGGCAACGTGTTGTAAGGTTATGTTACCAAACAACACTTCTAGTAAAATATTTTTCAAACAAAAAAACTCTCAGACAGAGAAGTTTGCGTGCCTACTAATTTCCAGATTGATGATTAAAAAGAGTTCAGTTATAGCCTTTATTCTGGTCCAAACTTCCATCATGATGGGATTGTATATTTGTCTTAATTGAAAACCGGATTTGGATTTTACTGTTGGCAGTGGTTTTGTTATACTTTTTAAGACAGTTCTACTTTTGTGTAAACATTACACAATAGTTCTCTCGCAAACGTGGCTCACTACCAACTCTTTTGAGCTGCTTTCTCTGGTGTCGTAGATATCCAGCTGGTAACAGTGCAGTCGCTTTCCACATCGACTGCCATTTAGAATCATAGAAGAAAGATTTAGTTTCATTCTGGGGACAGGAGCATTACTGACAAGGACAGCACTGGCTGCCCACCTCTCTTTGCCCTCCACAAGGTGGTTCTCAGTCACCTTCCGGAACTGCTGCAGCCCACGTGGTGTAGGTACACCTCACAGTGCTGTTAGGGAGAGAAATCCAGGATTATGCCACAGTGGACGGCAGTTTACGACCATTCCCGCCGGCGAGGTCTTCCAGTTGCGCCAAAATCGACCACCGCCATGGGTATCCCGGTGGCGGGACAGGGCGAGCCGTGCAACTTTCCATTGACTTCGGCGGGGTGGACGGTGGCACACTGGTTAGCGCTGCTGCCTCACAGTGCCAGGGACCCTGGTTCAATTCCAGCCTCGGGTCACTGTCTGTGTGGAGTTTGTACGTCCTCCCCGTGTCTGCGTGGGTTTCCTCCGGGTGCTCCGGTTTCCTCCCACACTTCAAAGATGTGCAGGTTAGGTTGATTGGCCATGCTAAATTTACCCTAGTGCCAGGCGGATTAGCAGGGTAAACCAGGGTTACCGGAATAGGGCCCGGGTGGGATTGCGGTCGGTACAGACTCGATGGGCTAAATGACATCCTTCTGCACTGTTGAGATTCAATGATTCTATGACTGGAAGATCCTGCCAGTGGCCAATGGCAAGTTGCCCCCACCATGGGAAAACCCACCGCGACGGGGGTGGGGGAGGGGGGGGGGATGGGGTGTTGGCAGTGCTGGAAAATTTCAGCCAGCGACAGTGAAGAAATTGAGAATTTTCTTCTCTCAGAGCCTTGTGCGACTTTGAAACTCTCTGCCTCAGAAAGAGGTGGAAGCAGGATACTGCTTGGCCTGACGTAGCTAGATTCTTGTTAAGCGAGGGAATCAAAGGTTAGCGGGGGTAGGTGGAACTTGAAACACAAACAAATCAGCCATACCTTATTGAACGGATGGGGCAGGGGCTTAAGGGGCTGAACGGCCTACTCCTCCTGTTTCATATGTTTGTATGGTCTTATGGTAGGATGGGGAACTTGCAGGCAGGTTGTGTACCCATGCACCTGGTACCCTTGTTCTTCCAGGTGGTAGAGGACACAGATTTGGAAGGCGCTCTCAAGTGAACCTTGACATGTTGTTGCAGTGCACCTTGTAGATCGTACTCATTGCTGCAACAGTAGTGGAGGGAGTGAATGTTTAAATTAGTGGAAGGGGTACCGATCAAGCTTTTGTCCTGGATGGTGTAAAACTTCTTGAGTGTTGTTGGAGCTGCACCCATCCAGGCAAGTGGGGAGTATTCCTTCACACTCCTGACTGGTGCCTTGTAGATGGTGGACAGGCTTTGGGGAGGTGAGTTATTCACCACAAACTTCCTTGCCTCTGACCTGTTCTTGTAGCCGCAGTATTTATATAGCTGTTATAATTAACTTTCTGATCAATGGTCACCCCAGGATGTTGATAGTGGGAGAACCTGCTAGAAATTCACCAAGGATCCTTAGACAGCACCTTCCAAACTCTGGACCACTTCCATCTAGAAGGACAAGGGTAGCAGATACATGAACACTACCACCTGGAGGTTCCCCTCCAAGCCACTGGCCATCCTGACTTGGAAATATATCACCGTTTCTTCACAGTCGCTGGGTCAAAATCCTGGAATTCGCTCTCTAACGTCATTGTGGGTCAACCCACAGCATGTGGATGCAGAGTTTCAAGAAGGCAGCTCACCACCACCTTCTCAAGGGCAACTAGGGATGGGTAATAAATGCTGGCCCATGGCCCAGCCAGCGTGGCCCATGCCCCACGAAGAATTTTTTTAAAAGGTGGCCAATTAAGAGCCCTCATATGCATTTGCTGCCTATTTAAGGATGGCTCACAGGTTCCCAAGATATGAGGCCCAATTGAAGGGCCTACATCATCAGATGGCCAATAGCCTGCATGGGAGAGATAGGAACTGCTAAGGCAAGTGAGGCACCCTTTGAAGCCTGATTGGTATTTTGAAAGAATGGAAGGCCCAGTGCTCATTGGGGCCATCAGTGTGGAGGGGAAACCCCTTCACAGAAAAGATAATGGCTGAGACTGTGGCTTTTGCACCTTTGTGGAAGATTCATGGAGGATCCTGATGACTCCAGTTGGTCTCTTAATTGGCTCCACGCTGCTGCACTGTTGACCTCACTCCCAACAAAAACCTTCGGAGGCGGGAACACATTGAGGAGCTGACATGAGGTGCAGATTTCAAATTCTGCTTCCAGTCCCACCCTCAAACCCATTACTATGGAACCAGGAAGACTCCATCCACTGGATGTCATTTGTTGCTTCTTACACTCGAATGACTCAGCAGGTCAGTCACCACCTGTGGAGAGAAAAAGAATGAATGGTTCGGGCCAATGACTCTCCATCAGATTGGAAGATGATTGAGATAAAGAACTCCTCAGCATAGAACCGTCAGGGGAAAGATGGACAAGGAATGAACGAGTAAGACCCATCTGTGATCAGCTGGAGGGCAGGAATGATTAACGGACTAAAGGGCTGATGTTAAAAGAAGGCTTTCATGAGACAAAATTCCCATTTTAAAATTCCATGCTTGTCATTCCCATTTTCTAAATGCTTCAGGGCGTTGCTCTCGCTATCTCTAGCCTACATTAGCCCTGCAACCGTCCAAGAATACCGCTCTCTGTTATATGTACAAACACAATGGGAGCAGAATTAGGCCACTCGGCCCCTCAAGTCTGCCCTGCCATTCAATAAGTTCATAGCTGATCTGTTTATGTTTCAAGTTCTACATTCCATCTACCACCGTGAACCTTTGATTCCTTTGCCTAACCAGACTCTATCCACCTCTGCCTTAAAAATATTCATGATGTGGAGATGCCGGCGTTGGACTGGGGTGGGCACAGTAAGAAGTCTCACAGCGTCAGGTTAAAGTTCAACAGGTTTATTTGGTATCACGAGCTTTCGGAGCACTGCTCCTTCATCAGGTGAGTGGGGAGGTAGGTTTCACTAACACGGCATATATAGGCAAAGACACAATTGCAAGCTAATCATTGGAATGCGAGTCTTTACAGGTAATCAATCCTTTACAGGTACAGACAGTACGAGTGGAGAGAGGGATAATCACAGGTTAAAGAGGTGTGAATTGTCTCAAGCCAGGACAGTTAGTAGGATTTTGCAAACCCAGGCCAAATGGTGGGGGTTACACGTAATATGACATGAACCCAAGATCCCAGTTGAGGCCGTCCTCGTGTGTGCAGAACTTGGCTATCAGTTTCTGCTCGGCGACTCTGCGTTGTGGTGTGTCTTGAAGGCTACCTTGAAGAATGCTCACCCGTAGATCGGAGGATGAATGCCTCAGTGACCCCACTTCCACTGCCTTCTGTTCCAAAGTTGCACAAACGTCAGAGAGAAAAAAAGATTCTCCCCATCTCTGTCCTAAAACAGCGTCTCATCATTTTAAATCAGTGCCCCCTAGTTCCGGAGTCGCTCACAAAAGGAAATGTCCTTTCCACATCCACCTTGTCAATACCATTCAGAACCTTACGGCTGGAATACTCCCGCCAGCATGGGGTGATGTCAGTGGGAATTTCCATTGACAGAGCCGGGACCAGAGAATCCCGCCACTAGCAAACAACACACCACCTCCTGCCGGCGGGAAACACGCGGCTGGGAGGCCGGAGAATCTTGTACATGTCTCTTTATGTGACTTGGTGTCAGATTCCTGTTTTATTAGCACTGCTGTGAAACACCTTGGAGTATTTTACTACATCAGAAGTGCTATTTGAAGAAAATAGTTGTGGAGGAAATAACCAAATGAATCCAGAAGAGTTGTAAATGGCTACAGAATGTCCAAAAGTAAATAGTAGCAGTGGCTAAGTATTGAAACTCAATGTGCACTGTAAAATGCTATATTTTCTCATTGTGACTGACCGGCCGGGGGGGGGGGACAGCAGCACAGTGGTTAGCACTGCTGCCTCACAGCGCCAGGGACCTGGGTTCAATTCCCAGCTTGGGTGACTGTCTGTGTGGAGTTTGCACGTTCGTCCCGTGTCTGCGTGGGTTTCCTCCAGGTGCTCCGGTTTCCTCCCACAGTCTGAAAGACGCGCTGGTTGGGTGCATTGGCCATGCTAAATTCTCCCTCGGTGTACCCAAACAGGCGCCGGAGTGTGGCGACTAGGGGATTTTCACGGTCACTTCATTGCAGTGTTAATGTAAGCCTACTTGTGACAATGATAAATAAACTTTAACTTTTAACTTTAATGTTAACGCGGTATGCAGTCTCCAGCTATGTGATAGTTTGAGCACGAACTTGTTAACTCCCGTTATTCTTATTGCTGGTGCTTCAACTTCAATAGCATCTCAATTCCTGCGCCTGCTTTCCTCCATCCAAGTTTCCATGGCCTCCTTAGAAAAATAGTATGATTATCATCTGGTTCTGAACAGTTTGCAGATAATGTTTGGATTAAATGAAAAGGGTCTTTAAACCCTACAGCAGTTTGCCAATTCCCACACAGGAACCAGCAAGTTCCCAATTACAGGCATTTTCCACACTGGAGGGAGGGAGCTCCCTGAGGTTACAAAAATGACACTGACCTTGAAAGGACACAATCAGAGAATCTAGGTTGCACTGTCAGATATAAAGGCCTCCAGCATTCACAAAGCACTGTTACTCATACTGCATGAATGTTTTCCATTCCCCTCATTCACTTTGATTATTTTTCCCACTGATAATAAATATTCCATTGCTCTGTGAAGTGTCTGAACACATGGTGCTGTGTTTGAACAGAGATCTCTACTTATGTCTACTATAGATATCTATATTGTCTTGAGATCATTTGCCCACACAATTTCCTATCTTATGAGGAAGTGCTTCATTTCCACTTAACTTTCATCTCGCCAGCCAGAATTGTGGCCAATCCACCTAACCCGCACATCTTTGGACTGTGGGAGAAAACCGGAGCACCCGGAGGAAAACTACACAGACACTGGGAGAATGTGCAGACACCACGCAGACAGTGACCCCAGGCTGGAATTGAACCCGGGTCCCTGACGGTGTGAGGCAGCAGTGCGCCATCGTGTCGCCCCAAGCCTCTAAGCTTCCACTTGCCAAGGATTGAAATGAGACTTGGGGGAGATTTAAATCTGCAGGGACACACAGGCTCAAGTTAAAAATGACAGGATTTTAAAGATGGCTCCAATCTACTGACTCATACATTTCACTGGTATCTCTCAGGCCGTGGATGGGCAATCCCAATGGGATTCCCAAGCATTCATCAAACTCTTTTGAGGAACAAAGCCAAGTACACAGCAGCAATTAAAGGACTCAGCAATTATTTTTATATTCATTTTCGTGATGTGGGCATCACTGGCTAGGCCAGCATTTATTGCCCATCCCTAGTTGCCCTTTAAAAGGTGGTGGTGAGCCGCCTTCCTGAACTGCTGCAGCCCATGTGGTGTAGGTACACCCACAGTGCTGTTAGGGAGGGAGTTCCAGGGTTTTGACCCAGTGACAGCGAAGGACTGGCCGATAGATTTCCAAGTCAGGATGGTGAGTGATGCAGAGGAACCTCCAGGTGGTGGTGTTCCCAGGGTTCTGCTGCTCTTGTCCTTCTAGATGGTAGTGGTCATGGGTTTAGAAGGTGCTACCTAAGGCACCTTGGTGAGTTACAGTGCATCTTGTAGATGGTACATACGGCTGCCACTGTTTGATGGTGGTGAAGGGAGTGGATGTTTGTGAAAGGGGTTGCAATCAAACAGGCTGCTTTGTCCTGGATGGTGTTGAGCTACTTGAGTGTTGTTTGAGCTGCACCCATCCAGATAAGTGGAGAGTATTCCATTACACTCTTGTCTTGTACCTTGTAGATGGTGGATAGACTTTGGGGAGTCAGGAGGTGAATTACTCGTCGCAGGATTCCTCGCCTCTGACCTGCTCTGGTTAGACATGGCTAGTCCAGTTCAGTTTCTAGTCAATGGTAGCCCCCAGGATATTGCAAAGATGTCAATAAATACTACGGGTAGGATTTTCCGGCTGCGCTCATCCCAAGGCCAGAAAATCCCGTCCAAAGTCAACAGACATTTGCATGGTCCGTGTCCTGCCCGCTATGATTCCCATGGCGGGCGGTACGGGAAAATTCTGCCCTAAGTATTCACAGCTACTTTCTTAGCTGCCTTGGGAAAGGGTGTGTTCTCAATGGTTTTGCTGAGAGGTTACTTTGTATAGGTCAAAATGTCTTCTTTATTAGGATGAGCAAGTTTACGATGGGTGTCCTTTGTCACCCAGTGTCTGCCCCTTGTGTTTGCTTCAAGTGGCTTGGACCACCTCAGGATAATAACATTGTGGCAGGTCCCCGGAAATCTTTTGCACTCACCAGTGTAAAGATCCTCTTGTGGTTGCAAAGCTCGCTGATGGAGTGGATGTGGTTGACTCTTGGATGCTCTGGGGTGCCCGGATTGCCGCATGCAAGCAATGAAATGCTGCTTCTGGATTGGACATCAAATGAACACCAAGATGACCAGTAACAGCAGCCACTGCCTGCTGCTCATGGACCTGTACCCTGTGTGAGGGAGAATACTGCAGCAGACAGGCGATGGGAAAAGAGATCTCACAGGAGACATTATCCACGATACAGGGCCTACAGGCAGTTAGTTGATCTTTTTTTTATTCATTCGTGGGACATGGGCGTCGCTGGCTGGCCAGAATTTATTGCCCATCCCTAATTGCCCTTGGAGGGAAGCTGAAAGTTAACCACATTGCTGTGGCTCTGAAGTCACATGTAGGCCAGACCAGGTAAGGACAGCAGATTACCTTCCCTAAAGGACATTAGTGAACCAGATGGGTTTTTCCGACAATTGACAATGGTCATCAGTAGATTCTTAATTCCAGATTATTATGTTGAATTCATATTCCACCATCAGCTGGGGTGGGATTCGAACCCAGGTCCCCGGAATATTAGCTGAGTTTCTGGATTAATAGTCTAGCGATAATACCTCCAGGCCATTGCTTCCCCACGTCTTCTTTGATATGTCCATGTACGAGTCTCTCAGGAGGCTCAGGATGAAACATCAGATTATATCAAATATCTGCAGCCTCTGGAAAGACCTGCTGACAACTTGGATTGGTGGTCTTGGGTAATCAGTGGCTCTCAAAGTTCCTTCAATATTTTTACTTCTGCATTCTTCCATTACCCTGCCACTGACATAACTAGGATCGCTCAGTCAGTAACTCTCAAATGTATAAAGTGAGCCATTGGTGACTTGTTCAACTTTTTCTGGGGTGATGCCAGTCAGAATGAGTCGACCTTTGGCTTTATGATTGTGGCTGACAAAGAATACCTCGGGTCTGAACTCGGCCTACTCCTGATAACCTTTCACCCCCTTTCTTACCAAGTTAATCTGTCCACCTCTGCCTTAAAAATATTCAAAGACTGCTTCCAGGACCTTTTCAGGAAGAGAGTTACTAAGACTCACGACCCTCTGAGTGAAAGAAATTTCACCTCATCCCCATTTTAAATGGGCGATCTTGTATCTCAATCAAGTCGCCTTTCATTCTACAAAACTCTCATTGGATACAAGCCTACAGGAGCAACACAGCTTGGTGTGGCTCCTGCTCTGTCCAAGACCATAAGAAACTACAAGGGGTTGTGAATGAAGCCTAGTCCATCACGTAAACAGCCTCCCACCCATTGACACTGTCTATACTTCCCATTGCCTTGGAAAAGCAGCCAGCATAATCAAGGACCCCATGCACCCCGGACATACTCTCTTCCATCTTCTTCTGTTGGGAAAAAGATACAAAAGTCTGAGATCACGTACCAACTGACTCAAAAACAGCTTCTTCCCTGTTGCCATCAGACTTTTGAATGGACCTACCTCTCATTAAGTTGATCTTTCTCTACACCTAGCTATGACTGTAACACTACATTCTGCACCCTCTCCTTTCCTTCTCTATGTACGGTATACTTTGTATAGCGCACAAGAAACAATACTTTTCACTGTCTACTAATACATGTGACAAATCAAATCAAAGCCCAGTCTGTCCAAACTTTGCTCATCAACCAACCCACCCATTCCAGGTACTCTTATGTTAATAGAGGAGACGAGAGCATAATGGTATTATCGCTAGAATATTAATCTAGAAACTCAGCTAATGTTCTGGGGACAAAAACGTAAAATGCTGGAAAATCTCAGCAGGTCTGACAGCATCTGTGGGGAGAGAATAGAGCCAATGATTTGAGTCTAGATGACCCTTCGTAATGTTCTGGAGACCCGGGTTCAAATCATGCCATGGCAGATGGTGGAATTTGAATGCAATAAAAAAAATTGAAATTAAGAATCTACTGGTGACCATGAAACCATCGTCAATTGTCGGAAAAACCCATCCGATTCACTAATCTCCTTTAGGGAAGGAAATCTGCTGTCCTTACCTGGTCTGGCCTACATGTGACTCCAGAGTCACAGCAATATGGCTGACTCTCAACTGCCCTTTGAAATGGCCTAGCAAGCCACTCGGTTGTATCAGAGTTTTAATAAGGCAGCTCACCACCACTTTCTCAAGGGCAACTAGGGATGGGCAATAAATGCTGGCCCAGCCAGTAATGCCCATGCCCCACGAATGAATAAAGAAAAGTGAAATATGCGCTATGAAGTGACCTAATTTAAAAAAAATGATTTGCACAATGTTTGTTCTTCAGTTCATTCTACTGGATGTTAAATGTGAAGAAATCTTTTAAAAGGTCTGTTGTTTCGTGCAGAGACCTGTAAGCCAATCTTATTCCAGGAAATCAGTGATAGAGCTGTTAAATAATATTTATATTCTAATTGTAGTTCTTTGGCTCTTCACTTGTGAGGGAGATGAACTGTCTGGGATGGTTCCTGAAAGAGTCAAGGCCAAAAGGAAGAGTCTCCTGCAGAATGTTATCAGTGCCTGAAGCGATTCCAATCAGAGAAAGAAAAACAATCCCCTCCCAGCCTTTTCAACACCAGCCAGTGAAAGTTCATGTGCTGTACCACTATGAAACAATTACCATTTCCGCTTTTTTTTTCCAGGTTAATTGCAATCATTTTCTTGGGCCTCCGGGACATGTCCCACCCAAGTTGGCAAAAGATTGGCCACTGTTCAAACAAGTGCTGCGAGGCAGTGATAGGAACGGAGTAAAGGATCATGGGCACGAGCGGAAGGCCGTGGTTCAGCTTTCATCACAGCTTTGTTCTCGTCAAAAACTGTCCTCGTTTGTTTTATTTTGGCAAAGGCTTCACTTCAAAAAACAGCCTGCGACATTAACTTTTGATATTTAAAGGTGATGATCGAATTCAATGTGCTTTGAATTCCTTTTTTAAACACTCTCTGATCTGTCTTTTCTGATGGAACAAATCCGGGCCTAGTTAGAAATGGTGAAGCCTAGATGAATTTCATGGAAAGGTGAGAGTTCACATTAACCGGTTCCTAACGCGAAGTAAATAATTTTTAAAAATAAGCAACTTATACATGTGGGAAAATACTTTGATTTTAAAGTTTTTTAAAAATTGAATTCCAAATTCTGTCACTGCTAGTACAGTTCTTAGGCTGCTAGCAAACCAGAGGTTAAGAGTTTATAATTCAACAATAATTTGGCTTCTCTATCTCCCTGAACATCGGCACCTTCTCCCACGCCCCTCCCCATCCTCCACAGTCTGAGCTGACACCCACCTCCCCTACCCCGCAACCCCCCAGCGGCCATCGTGGGCACCCCTGCTCCTCCATCAGCTCCTGGCCACCATCACACCTAAACAAATTCCCCACCCCATCCAAACCGCTGTCATGGGGCTCCGACTGGGACCCGCCCCTTGGGATTTGGGGGTGGGGGATCCGTTTAGATGTGGTGGTGGCCAAGATCTGATGGAGGACCTGTGCCAGGGGGCATTGCCAATTAGCCGATGTATGGAATTGAGTTCCACAAGCTTATAATGTACAAACATACAAATAAGGAGCAGGTGTAGGCTGGAGGAATTCAGACTCACAACCCTCTGAGAGAAAAAAATTCACCTCATCTCAGCCTTGAATGGGAGAAGGGGGAGGCGGTTTTGAACTCGCGCTCTCCGTCTGCGGGAATGGCGGCACGTGTTCAAAGTCCGGAGAGCGGGATTTGCGCCAGCGAGTTTCCGAGTTCGATCTTATTGGCCCCTCGCCGGTGGAGCAGCGGGAGACATGCTGCGGGACCGCAGTAAGCACATTTTAATAGATGGCTATGCATCTCTCCACTGGGGGGCAATTCTTACCTTCACGACCCTGGCGGACACCCCCACGACAGGTTCACGTCTAGGTAGATCAGTTGTAAATGGCACCGACGTGACGTCACACTAGTGTCCGGTGAATATCTGCTGACTGTCCCAGAGAGAGTGTTCACTATTGATGTGCTAATATGGATATTAGCATATGGATTGACATTTTTGTGAAGGGCTGCTTGGAATGAGAATTGTTTTCAGTATGAAGTATGTCCAAATGACAGCTTTATTAGATTTTTAGAATTTTTTTTCTTTAAGTTCCTTAAGTTGACTCATTGGAGATACTCGATGAGTGAAATTGAAGGATACATGGGGGAGGCGGGGCTTGAAGCAGGCACTGAGGTCT
Source organism: Mustelus asterias (assembly GCF_964213995.1). Lineage (NCBI taxonomy): Eukaryota > Metazoa > Chordata > Chondrichthyes > Carcharhiniformes > Triakidae > Mustelus > Mustelus asterias. The sequence continues at coordinate 19,339,991 of NC_135823.1, forward strand.
ATGGCAGCATGGAGGGGTCATGGAGCGTATGAGGGAATATGGAGTGTGCCTGGGGAGTATGAGGGAGCATGGAGGGGGTCACGGGGTGGGTGGGGGTGGGGGGGTTGGTGAGGGGTTGAGGGCATAAAAACTATGTTGGAGAGCTCGGCGAATGACCCAGTGAATTATGGCGAGCCTTCTAACCATCCTCCCTCAGCATTTGCCAACACTCTGCCAACACTGCCCCATGATTCATAAACCCCCAAACCCTGCCCGCCCAGGTCTCCAGGAGGTGAAAATATGGTGGATAGAGGGAGAAGTGATGAACGCACTTTGGGAAGTCAGGAAATTCCCGCTTTTTCTCGTCTCCACATAAAAATTCAGCCTGAAGTTGGAAAGAAGGGACGGTTTGATTGTGAGCCAGTCACTTTCCTCAGACTCCACTCCACATCTTTCCTCCCTGTCCCCTCACATTGCAAAATTAATCAACAGCTCCATTCTGTCTGTCAAAAGAAGGTTGCAAAGGTTTGGAAATAGAATTATAGAATCCCTATAGCGCAGAAAGAGGACATTCAGCCCATCGAGTCTGTACAATCCCATCCAGGCCCTATTCCCATAACCCCACATATTTACCCTGCTAATCTCCTGACACTAGGGTCAATTTAGCATGGCCAATCAACCTAACATCACTCCAGCTCTCTGCATCACTCCAGCTCTCTGCATCACTCCAGCGCTGACCTCATGGATCCCCGACTTCCTTCACCTCGCCAATGGAAGCTGCACCTTCAGTTGCTGAGGCCCCAGGCTCCCACAATCCCTCCCTAAATCTCTCCACCTTGCTGCCTCGCTTTCCTCCGGTGAAGCACCTCCCTTTCTGACTAAGCTATTAGCCACCCATAGAACGCTCAAATCCTGACAATGCAGAAAAGGCAATTCAGTGCATCGAGTCTGCACCGACTATCTGACAGAGTATCTTACCCAGGCCTCTCCTCCGTCCTATCCCTGTAACCTCACACATTTACATGGCCAATCCATCTAACCTACGCATCTTTGGACACTAAGGGCCTGAATTTATCATCAAGTTGCACCTGTTTTCAGGCGTGAAAACTGGTAAAGTCAGGGGTGAGGCAAGTAGCATGCATTTAAATTGACTTGATGGGCTGCACGCCCAACCTTACCGGCACTTCCAGCTTTACCACCGCATTCACCCAACCAGAATTGGCACAAAACGGACAGGCTCCACAAAAGTCTGATTCGGGTGTTCCAGTTAGTGAGAAGGTAGGTGCCGAGCGCCTGACGGCTCTCTGCTTGAGATTGGTGGGGGGGGGGGGGAGGGGGGAGAGAGGGCAAGGTGGGGTCTGCTGCCACTCTGCCTGAGATCAGTGAGGGTGAAGGGAGGCAGGGGTCGCGATCGGTCTGGGTGGCAGAGGGGGTGGGGGAATAAGGGGGTCAGTAATGTTGTGGGGGTGGGGCAATGTCTGGGGGAGGCACTATTCGGCCCGGGGGCGATGTGGCAGGGGAGCCGCGTTCTATCATTTTTCTTTTCTGCGCATGCGCAGTTGGAGGCGCTGATCGGAGCTGCAGGATTTCGGGCACGTTAAGCCCCGCCCACAGGATTGTGCAGCGCGATTCAGAATCGCTGATATTTTTTCAAGCAGAGTGTATATGGGGGCGCCTGAGAACGGGTCTAAAAGTTGGATCTGAAACATTCTCAGTTTCAAGTCCGCCCAGCACTTAGAATCAAAATGGTAAAATAGGGCCCTAAGGGACAAGTTTGCATCGCAAATCCACCTAACCCGCACATCTTTATACATAAGGGGCAGTTTAGCATGGTCAATCCACCTAATCTGCACATCTTTTCCAATGTTTCTTCATGTTCTCACTGTGAAACTCCTCCATTAGTTTAGGGGCTGTCGAAGTGTGTGATGTTGTTTTTTAAAACATATTTTCTAAAAACACATTACAAAATGGCCTGTTTCACTGAAGTGGCATCTTGTGTCTCTGTAAGGAGACGCCCCACCACTTCCCTTCCAACGGAAACACAGACTCTGCCAGCCCTGCAGTCTCTGTGCTTCTGAACGATTGCTGCTGTTATCTAATGGGCTCTTCTGGAAGAATTGACTGCCAGAGGTCAGAGGGCAGCCCACTGCCTGACTCCTTTATTGAGGCCCAGATCTCCCTCATAAAGCAGCTGCCAGCGTTGAAAAGGTAAATATTTATTCTGAACCTCTTGCCGTCGCGTTGCTGCGCTTTGAGGTGCATCGCTTGTTGACGTGATTAATACGATAGGGATTGTCACTATGTCAAATTGAGGGCTCACTACAGGGGAAACGGCGCTCAGATGGCGAGCAGCTCATGTACAATCCAGAAGCTAAACAGCCTGTTTATTTTTCTTATCGAGGCCTGGTGGAGCGATGACTTACTGACTGCAATTTAATTCCTAAGAATCGGATGGGCTGAGGGAGGAGATTATAACCGGCAGTGTGTTGCGGGCAGGTAGTTGCGAATGGAAACATTGCCCCTCGCCATGGCGCTAGCTTGAGGCTGGGCCTACTTATATTTTGACCCATATCTGCATCCAACTTTCCATCCGAAATAGTCATGGAGAGGATGTTCGTTGGAGACTGGTGGGTAAAGTTCGTTCTTTACTCCAAAACTATACTTTGTGCCAATCAAACATGTAAAAGAAATATTACAAAATATTTTGACTTGAAAATTAAAGAAAGTGCAATAAAACAAATCAATAAAACTCCAGTCTGGGCTGCCTCAATGACTCTTGAATAAAACAAATCAATAAAACTCCAGTCTGGGCTGCCTCAATGACTCTTGATAATTACAATATACATTCCTTGTCAGGCAGCTGGCTGAGGGGCTCGATACAGGTTCTAGCCCCTCAGTTACTGGGGCTGAAAGGCCTAGACAGCAATCTTTCCCCATTACGCCTCTGCAGTGACTTCCCCAAGCTTTTGTGCATCCCTCAGCACGTTGTCCTAGACCTTGGGACGTGTCAGCATGTAACAGTCTGCTGGCAGGTGACGATAGGGGGATGGGGTCGACAGTTCAGTCAGATTTCCTGAGAGGAATGGGTTTACCCTGGGCAACAGGCTTCCTTTGTGAGACTAACAGAAAAAGCACTCCTCCTCCTCATTATTCTAAGATGTTTAAACTTTAACTTTGCGAGGAGGCTTGACTAAACTTTTCACTCGTTGGTGGAGGGGCATATTTTTCTCACTCACGACAAATTTCAGATGGATCTGGTGGACACAATACACCAAATTTCCAAAAAGATATTCAGGTTTTAAGAAAAGAAACAATTGTTGAACAAATGTGAAGTTCTAGCAACAAACTGCTGAGTTAGGGAAGAGGCAGAATGCTGGTGGCTCACTCACTCACTCCCACTCCCACACATACACACACACACACTCACTCTCCCACTCACTCACTCACTCCCACTCCCACACATACACACACACACACACACTCACTCACTCTCCCACTCCCACTCACTCACTCCCACACACACATACACACACACTCACTCTCCCACTCACTCACTCACTCCCACTCCCACACACACACACACTCACTCACTCTCCCACTCCCACTCACTCACTCACTCCCACTCCCACACATACACACACACACACTCACTCACTCTCCCACTCCCACTCACTCACTCACTCCTACACACACATACACACACATACACACACACACTCACTCCCACCACTCCCCCCCCACACACTCTCACTCACTCACTCCCATACACACACATACACACACACACACTCACTCCCCCACACACTCACTCACTCACTCCCACTCACTCACTCACTCCCACACACACACACACTCCCACACACACACTCACTCACTCACCCCCCCCACACACACAGTCACTCCCCCACACACTCACTCACTCCCCTACACACACACACATTCACTCCCGCCCCCCCCACACACTCACTCACTCACTCCCCTAGACACACACACTCACTCACTCACCCCCACACACTCACTCACTCACTCCCCCACACACTCACTCACTCCCCCACACACTCACTCACTCCCCTACACAGACACACAGTCACTTCCCCCCCCACACACACACACTCACTCACTCACCCCCACACACTCACTCACTCCCCCCCCCACACGCACACACACACACTCACTCACTCACCCCCACACACTCACTCACTCCCCCCCACACACACACACACACACACTCACTCACTCACCCCCACACACTCACTCACTCCCCCCCACACACACACTCACTCACTCACTCCCCCAGACACACACACACACACACACTCAGAGCCAGCACTGTCTCTCTGATTGAGTTCACCCTAACCCTGAGATGGACTCGGGCTCCTTATTTTTTTTAATTCATCTGTGGGACATGGGCGTCGCTGGCTGGCCAGTATTTATTACCCATTCCTAGCTGCCCTTGAGAAGGTGGTGGTGAGCTGCCTTCTTGAATTGCTGCAGTCCATGTTCTGTCAGATGTATTGTCACATGTATTAGTATACAGTGAAAAGTATTGTTTCTTGCGCGCTATACAGACAAAGCATACCGTTCATAGAGTGCATAGGAGAGAAGGGAAGGAAAGGGTGCAGAATATCGTGTTACAAACTTAGGAAGGGTTTTATTTAGTTATTTATTAGTGTCACAAGTAGGTTTACATTGTAAAGACGCTACACTCCGGCGCCTGTTCAGGTACACTGTTCTTGTTCTCAGGGGAGTGCAGCAAAGGTTTACCAGATTGATTCTGGGGATGGCGGGACTGATGTATGAAGAGAGATTGACTAGGTTATGATTGTTTTTGCTGAAGTTCAGATGAATGCGGGGGGATCTCATAGAGACTTATAAAATTCTAACAGGACACCTGGTAGAGTATGCCTGGTATGGAGGGTCTGAGCTATGAGGAGAGATTGGGTAAACTGGGGTTGTTCTCCCTGGAAAGACGGAGGATGAGGGGTGACCTAATAGAGGTGTATAAAATTATGAAGGGCATAGATAGGGTGAACAGTGGGAAGCTTTTTCCCAGGTCAGAGGTGACGAACACAAGGGGTCACGGGTTCAAGGTGAGGGGGGGGGGGCAAGGTTCAACACAGATGTCAGGGGGACATATTTTACACAGAGGGTGGTGGGGGCCTGGAATGCACTGCCAAGCAAGGTGATTGAGGCGGACACGCTGGGATCGTTTAAGACTTATCTAGATAGCCACATGAACAGACTGGGAATAGAGGGATACAAAAGAATGGTCTAGTGGGCACATGAGCGGCGCAGGCTTGGAGGGTCGAAGGGCCTGTTACTGTGCTGTATTGTTCTTTGTTCTTTGACACAGGGTAGATGCAGGAAGGATGTTCCCAATGATGGGGGAGTCCAGAACTACGGAGGTACACTGAGGGAGAATTTAGCATTGCCAATGCACCTAACCAGCATGTCTTTCGGACTGCCTGAGGAAACCAGGAGGAGCACCCAGAGGAAACCCACACAGACATGGGGGGAATGTGCAGACTCTGCACAGAGAGTGACCCAAGCCGGGAATTGAACCCGGTGCCTGGTGCTGTGAGGCAGCAGTGCTAACCACTATGACACCATGCCATCGATGTTGAGAAAGATCAACTTAACATAAGGTAGGTTCATTCAATAGTCTGATGGCAGCAGGGAAGAAGCTGTTCTTGAGTTGGTTGGTACGTGATCTCAGACTCTTGTATTTTTTTCCTGATGGAAGAAGTTGAAAGAGAGAATGTCCGAGGTGCGTGGGGTCCTTGATTATATTGGCTGCTTTTCCGAGGCAGCAGGAAGTGTAGACAGAGTCAATGGATGGGAGGCTGGTTTGCGTGATGGATTGGGCTTAATTCACAATCCTTTGTAGTTTCTTGCGGTCTTGGGCAGAGCAGGAGCCATACCAAGCTGCGATACAACCAGAAAGAATGCTTTCTATGGTGCATCAGTAAAAGTTGGGGAGAGTCGTAGCGGACATGCCAAATTTCCTTAGCATCCTGAGAAAGTAAAGGCGTTGGTGGGCTTTCTTAACTATAGGGTTGGCGTTGAGTGTCCAGGACCAGTTGTTAGTGATCTGGACACCTAGAAACATGAAGCTCGTGACCATTTTCACTTCAACACCGTTGATATAGACAGAAATCGAAAGGGATTTGCAGTGCCAACCTCCATGTGATTGCCTGGTATTTCCTGTGCCGGCTATGCCACTCCTGGTTTATCTAGCAGAGCTGGGCTTTGAATGCAGACGTTGAGTAGGAACAGTGAAACAAGCAACCCGCTTCATGTGCGCCAGAGCATTTCTAACACCGGCTAACAAGATTACCAGTTCAGTGCACTGTGCTCTCTAATACAGATGCTGTTCCTTTGAACTGGATTTATGACTTTTCCCGATGTCTGCATGACTGAAAGATACTTTGTAAGGTCAAGATTGTTAATTGAAATGGAATTAATTGTTTTGCGCATATAATCTGTGGATTTGGCACACTGCTGGAGCATTGCAGCCACCCGGCTAACAGTGTTGGCCTTGTACTGGCACTACAGAGATACAATAAATGAGCAAAGGCCTACAGCATGCCTTTAATAAGCGAGCATCTGTTTCCTGTTCTGCTATATTTACGACATTACGTATTGTGTGTAAATGACAAGAGATCCACAGATTGTGCGACTGCCACTATCAATAGTTCCTTTTGTGAGTGTGCACTTGGATCCACGGAGCCAAAATTATTTGCAATTTGGTAAAAAATGCTTTATTTCTGTAGCTGTATGGTGCTGATTGTCAGAGTTTACAATGGGCCTCACAATAACCATGCGCCACACAACCAACATCAACGCTCGCTCAGAAAATCTGACTGTTGGAAACCATATTAAATTCCTGGTATCATGAACAAAATGTTACCTACCCCACCTTCATGGTATCGGCTGACTCTCACCAACTTTTACAGATGCACCATAGAAAGCATTGTTTCTGTTTGTATCACAGCTTGGTATGGCTCCTGCTCTGCCCAAGACCACAAGAAACCACAAAGGGTCATGAACGAAGCCCAGTCCATCACACAAACCAGTCTTCCATCCATTGACTCTGTCTACACTTCCCACTGCCTCGGAAAGGCAGCCAACATAATCAAGGACCCCATGCGCCCCGGACATTCTCTCACCTTCTTCCATCGGGAGAAAGATACAGAAGTCTAAAAAAAATACCAATTGACTCAAAAACAACTTCTTCCCTGCTGCCATCAGACTTTTGAATGGACCTACCTTATATGTAGCTGATCTTTCTCTTCACCCGATCTGTAATGTAATAGTATATTCTGCACTTTCTCCTTTCCTTCTCCCCCATGCGCTCTATGAACGGTATGTTTTACCTGTATAGTGTGCAAGAAACAATACTTTTCACTGCATCCCAATACCTGTGACAATAATAAATCAAATCAAAGGTTTCTTGACAATAAATCAAATCAAATCAGTGGCAGAGAAAGGATATACAGTAAATAAATTGGTGACTTTTAAGTGCCAGTATTGAAAGAGAGTTGAGGAAGGTGGAGTTCTGGAATAATAGCAATAGGTTAAATGGTGCAGGAACCAAGCCGCAGTTGGCAATGAGTTGTTTCTTGAGCTTAATGGAGAGGTTTATGAATTTACAAATATTAAATGGGAAAAAAAGTAAATAATAGAGGATGAAAGGAAGTGGAAGGGAATACTGATATGTGCAACGGACAAAAGGAAAGTGGTCGACTAAATGTCATGTCAGGAAACGTGAGGTCATGCGTTTTAGTTGTGTATGGGGTTCCTGAGTTTTCTGCTAATGGTACTTTAATGCCTTCCAGCATGTTTTACTTGTGGCATTGTAGATGTTAGAATTTGTTATACTAATTATAAAAATATCTCAAGATGTCAAAGCCTTTCATCTCGCACTCACTGGGATAGTTCACAAGAATACCAATAATAAAAGGAACAACAATTTACACTGCTTGAGAAGAGAGTGCTGATTACTTGGTAGGTCGACTGTAATTGTTCAAAGCACTGTCATGAGGAATGGATCAGGGAATGGCTGACCGCCAAGGTTTTAATTCATTGAAAAACAAAAGTTTGGATGTTCTGATGAGTGCAGGATGAAGAGTTTCAACAGCATATCTGTTTATTCAACAAAACTCAAGTTCTGTATCGCTAAATGCTAAATATCATAAGAACATAAGAACTAGGAGCAGGAGTAGGCCATCTGGCCCCTCGATTGAATGTCCACCATTCAATAAGATCAGGGCTGATCTTTTCGTGGACTCAGCTCCACTTACCCGCCCGCTCACCATAACCCTTAGTTCCTTTACTGTTCAAAAATGTATCTATCCTTGCCTTAAAACATTTAATGAGGTAGCCTCAACTGCTTCACTGGGCAGGGAATTCCACAGATTCACAACCCTTTGGATGAAGAAGTTCCTCCTCAACTCAATCCTAAATCTGCTCCCCCTTATTTTGAGGCCATGCCCCCTAGTTCTAATTTCATCCGCCAGTGGAAACAACCTCCCTGCTTCTATCTTATCTATTCCCTTCATAATTTTATATGTTTCTATAAGATTCCACCACCCCCCCTCCACCCCCACCATTCTTCTAAATTCCAATGAGTATAGTCCCAGTCACTTAGTCTTTCCACATAAGCCCACTCTCTCAACTCCGGAATCAACCTAGTGAATCTTCTCTGCACCCCTTCCAGTGCCAGTACATCCTTTCTCAAGTGAGACCAAAACTGTACACAGTACTCCAGGTGTGGCCTCACCAACACCTTATACAGTTTATATCCAAGGGTCAGTTGCATGTGTCGAATGAGGGATGTTTGAATGCTGGCAATAGACGTCAGTATGCCAGGGAATGATGAGGGAGTGTGATACATTTTCACTGTTGGTAATGCCAAGTTAATTGGGGGAAGGATTTACATGTAATCCATGATTGTAGAAGCGAGAAAATAGATGTCTGACCAACCTAAAGTATTCACTCTTAACTTCTGCTCCTATCTTCTGGGAGTAAACTGATTGTTTGATGACAATATTGATAATGTGCCTCCAGCTCCTTGAAGCAAGGCAGGAAAAGAGGAGGAGAAGCTTGGCAGAATGCAAAAAGTATCCATTTACCAAAAGGAATATAGGAAGAGGCAACATGGCAGTGGGCGGGGAGGGGGGGTGGTGCAGGAAGAAAACAAACATGATGGGGTGGAGGGCAGGAAAGAGTAAATGTCAAAAGATTTCACATTTCAAAAGCCAAAGGAAATGGTAAAAAACCTAGTAAAACAACAAAAGATGTGTCGAGATGAGGTGTGAGTGGCACATTAGCAGCTGTCCAAATGCAAAGTTTGGAATTAAGAAAGAAACAACAAGAAAAAAACAAAATGGAGGAAAATGTTATAATCTAAACTAGTGGTTCCCAAAGGGTGCGGAGAGGATGGCAAGTGTAGCGGGAAGATTCAAGGACAATCAAAGAAACATTTAAACATGGCTTTAAGAAGCATTGTTTTATACTTTCTGGATGTCCCATGATCATATTATAAAGTAGTTGTGTTCTATGTTGTGAATCAAGCACTGCTAGGAGTTGTTTTTTTTTGTTTTTGAATGTATTTCTTATCAATAAAAAATTCGGTGTGGCACGAGCAAATTTTTATTCCATAAGTGCGGCCCAGTGAAAAAGGTTTGGGAACCACTGATTGAAACCATTGAGCTCAATTTTGAATCCAGAAGGCCGTAGAATCTGTTTTTTATTTTCGATTTCCAGAATTGTAAGTTCTTATACCTATTGTTACTTCAGTAACTCTGAGGGGAAGACCTTAATATGGACATCAAATGAGGACATGTTCAGATATGGCTGTGATAGGCTGATATTCCTGCTCTCTCAGGTCATACACAGAGTGCTCATGTCAGAGAGCGAGAGACACGAAGATGACCACAAGTGAAACAGAGGAGAAAGAGGTAAGGAGGAAAGATTGGTGCAGGATCAATGCTGAAGTGTTTCTAAGTGTTATAACGGTGTAAAAACGGGACAGTTCCATGCCAGTCTTTAGGGTGAGCTCAGCACTGCAAGAGTCTGGCATTCCGTCAATTTCTTTTCCAGCTGGGAGCTCTGTGCCGAAGGCGGAGAGAGGGGGATGCCCAGGTGCATCAGTGAAGCCGGCTTCAGTGCACTCAGGTGTCATTGTACAGAGCACCCCGAGATACGAGTGAACCAGGAGACTTCCTCCCACTGCCCATCACACCCCCACCCACCCCCCCCGTATGGCCATCGGGCCCCCGCCCACCATCATTGGCAGCATTGCTCCCCCCCCCACACCAACATAGTCATCAGCATCAGGAGCCTCCCGATGTGCCTCCTGGTAGACAACCAACATGCCCCCCCCCGTCATACCCCCTCTGCAGCCCACCCTTTCATGCCCCTCCCTTTCAGATCTCCCCTTCTGCATGATACCTCCCCTTACAGACCCCCCCCCACCCCCGCAAATCCCCGTCATTATGCATGGTCTCCTGTCATAGCGCCCACCCCTCCCCTCCACTCAGGCCCACCCCCACTTAGGCCCCACACCTTTGGCACTGTCCCCGGCACACCTATGGTGCCCAATTAGGCACTGCCAGGGTGCCAAGTTGGCACTACCTGATGGGCACTGGCCAGACATGCCCCCAACCACCTGGGGGCTTCAATGGCCTCCAATCCCCTGACGTGGCCATGGCGCCTGGTCTACATTACTGCAGGTTAATAGTGATTTTCACCAGTGTGATGTCGCACCGGTGAGGGGGTAAGCATCCGGGAGGGGGGAAAGCAACTGTGCCAGGCCCACTAACTACATGTAGAATCATAGAATCTTACAGTGCAGAAGGGGCATTCGGCCCATCGAGACCACAATTCCACTCGGGTCCTATCCCCATAACCCCATGCATTTACCCCAGCTAGTCCCCCTGATACTAAGGGGCAATTTAGCGTGGCCAATCCACCTAACCCGCACATCTTTGGACTGTGGGAGGAAACCGGAGCACCCGGAGGAAACCCACGCAGACATGGGGAGAATGTGCAGACTCCACACTGGCAGTGACCCAAGCCGGGAATCGAACCCGAGTCCCTGGCGCTGTGAGGCAGCAGTGCTAACCACTGTGCTACTCAGTGCAGAAGGCTCCCAGCCATGTAGTTAATTCTACGCAAATAGGCTTCATGTCCTTTCTCGTTGTGAAACCGTTCCCGCTGGCACAAAAGGGCTGGGAAGATAAGCAATCCGAGTCCGACCAGGCACAAATCGGATTTTTGGCCTCACACTCTATCTTCCCGGCTCGCCACATGGATGGACCAGTGAGCCGAAGCAGATGGTGCCAAGTATGGTCGATGGCCAACGGGACCATTACGTGGGACTCTGAATTAACTCGCAAGCAGTCACACATCCCTGAGTGATCTCAGATGACGTTCCGAACGCCTGCAGCTTTCCTCTCTCTCCAGAGGCTGCCTCACGTTTAATGTCTCCTATCTCTCTCTTTTTTTGGAAAACTTGTTGCTTCACACAAACCCGACATGCACACTCCCATGTTTCCGAAAGCCCCCAGCCAAAATAAATCCGACTGTTATTTCCTGAGGGTGTTTGAGTCGCAAAGAGGACGTGCTCCGAATCCCTTTGGATGTAAATTCCAAACTGGAGAGTTATCCTTCCTCGCTTGGAGCGGTGGTGTGGGTGAAAAGTGCTTTCTCTCCCCTGAGGTCAGAAATTCGAAACATGCAGGCTTGACCCTGCGCTACCTGCCCCTCATTAAGATATAAAAAGCGGCAGACTGTGCAGCCCTGTGTAAGCACTGATAGGGCCATCTTTGTCAATTGGCTTCCTGTGTGACGGCCCCTTAATAAACACAACCTGACCTCTTTTACAGCCTCCCTACTACAGATGAAAGGCTAATTGTTTTGTACAATGAAGGCGATATTAATCCAGTCAAGGGTTCAGAGAAACACCTGCTGACAGGATGCTCAGATTCCCTTCATAGAGTCCATAGAATCATTGAATGCTTATAGTGCACAAGGAGGCCATTCAACCCATCGAGTCTGCACCGACTCACTGAAAGAGCATCTTACCCAGGTCCAACCCCCCCACCCTATCTCCATTTACCATGGCCAATCCACCTAACCTACACATCTTTGGATACTAAGGAATAATTTAGCATGGCTAATCCACCCAACCTGCATACCTTTGGACACTAAAGAGCAATTTAGCATAGCCAGTCCACCTAACCTGCACATCTTGGGACACTGAGAGGCAATTTAGCATAGCCAATCTACCTACCCTGAAGATCTTGGGACACAAAGGGGCAATTTAGCATGGTTAATCCACCCAACCTGCATACCTTTGGACACTAAGGGGCAATTTAGAATGATCGAACCACCTAACCAGCATATCTTTTTGACTGTGGGAGGAAACCGCAGCACCCGGAGGAAACCCATGCAGATACGAGGAGAATGTGCAGACTCCACATAGATAGTCACCCAAGCCAAAATCGAACCCAGGTCCCTGGCGCTGTGAGGCAGCAATGCTATCCACTGTGCCACCTATAAGGCAAGTCACACCATTGTGGCAGGGTGTGGGGGGGGGGGAAAGATTTCAGGATGCAATTTAATTCATAATGAATAAATAACCCGGCCATTGTTCATTATGATGGAAAAGAAAAAGCATTTTAATTGCACGCCCTATCTTTGAAACGTTTGCCAGCGATGTAAACCTGATGTTACCAGATCTACATGCCCACACTCCTGGACATGTCTGCTGGCGTTGGATCGGGCCTTCTAACAGGTGGTTACGAAGCAGAAGGACAGGAATTTTTCATAGCTCAAAGCCCCTGAGCAGAGAAATCTATAAAATGATGAGACACATCGATGGGATTGACAGTCAGAATCTTTTTCCCAGAGTTGAAGTGTCTAATACTAGGGGGAACGCATTTAAGCTGAGAGGGGGCAAGTTCAAAAGAGATGTGAGGGGCAAGTCTTTTACACAGAGAGTGGTAGGTGGCTGGAGCGTGCTGCCAGGGGTGGTGGATACGATAGGGGCGTTTAAGAGCCTTTTAGATAAGCACATGAATAGGCAAGGAATAGAGGGATATGGACCAAGGGCAGGCAGAGGGATTATTTTAATTTGACGTCGTGTTCGGCACAGCATCGTGGGCCGAAGGGCCTTCCTGTGCTGTACTGTTCTATGTTCTATGTTTATATATCGGCTGTTCAGAGGACTTGACTGCTACAATGCCAAAGTTTTGTGTTGTTCAGTGCACCATTATGGTCACTCTGTAAACCATACACAGATCACACCCCACGCTTGGGCCTACCTGCAGCAGGCTTGAGAGTGCATCTTCCTCACCCCACTGAAAGTCAAGCTTGTCAGCCAGGCTGACCGAGTGACAATGAAAAAGATGCACACTGCGGAGTCAAAACTCCGGGTTTCCCATCCAAACTCTTCTCCTCCCACCTACACAATCCACCCAAGCCTATGTCACTGGTCTGGTGATCCAAAGGCTTAGACTAATAATTCTGAGAATGTAAATCCAAATCTCCCTACAGCAGTGTGAGAAATTTGAATTTGTTTTTTTTTAGAAGGTAGATATAAAAAAGATCAGATCAGAAAATGTTGGGTTTGTTGTAAAACTTGTGACTGATAGCCTTGAAGAATGAAACTTGTCCCCTTTACCTAGACGGTCTTACAGACATCCCCAGTCCCACACTAACATGATTGGTTGCTGTGTTTTTTCCACATTACAGCAATTACACTTCAGAAGTAACTTAACTGACTATAAAATGCTTTGGGGTGACCTGAGATTGTGAAACATAACACCTGGAGATAACATAGAACATAGAACATAGAACATTACAGCACAGAACAGGCCCTTCGGCCCACGATGTTGTGCCGACCTTCATCTGAAACCAAGATCAAGCTATCCCACTCCCTACCATCCTGGTGTGCTCCATGTGCCTATCCAATAACCGCTTAAATGTTCCTAAAGTGTCTGACTCCACTATCACTGCAGGCAGTCCATTCCACACCCCAACCACTCTCTGCGTGAAGAACCTACCTCTGATATCCTTCCTATATCTCCCACCATGAACCCTATAGTTATGCCCCCTTGTAATAGCTCCATCCACCCGAGGAAATAGTCTTTGAACGTTCACTCGATCTATCCCCTTCATCATTTTATAAACCTCTATTAAGTCTCCCCTCAATCTCCTCCGCTCCAGAGAGAACAGCCCCAGCCCCATAAATGCAAGTCTTTCATATACAAAAAAAAAAGTAAATAGATCACATCTATTTGCTCTGGTGGCACAGTGATTAGCACTGTTGCCTCACAGCGTCAAGGACCTGAGTTCGATTCCCGGCTTGGGTCACTGTCTGTGTGGAGTTTGCACATTCTCCCCGTGTCTGCATGGGTTTCCTCCGGGTGCTCCGGTTTCCTCCCACAGTACAAAGATGTGCAGGTTAGTTGGATTGGCCATGCTAAATTACCTCTTAGGATGTGTAGGTTAGAGGGATTAGCAGGGCCAATATGTGGGGTTATGGGGATAGGGCCTGGGTGGGATTGTTGTCGGTGCAGACTCGATGGGCCAAATGGCCTCCTTCTGCACTGTAGGGTTTCTATGATTCTATAATCTACATCCACTTAGATATTCAGCGTAGACTTCCACTTACAGAACAAACTTTCAAACCATATCAAATTAAAGTTAATTCAAATATCTCACAGTTTAGTTACAACAACCTGTGGTGGTGCTCGGATTCCGGTCGGTTACACCCTTCCCTGAAGGGGTGCTGTGTGTGTGTGATGATGAAAGCGTGAGGACTTTATTCATCCTCCCATTTTGTATTAATTAACCTATTTAATCAATGCAATTGTTGGAGACAACGCATTATTAACACTGTCTTGTTTGCTCTTTATTTCAACATTTTGTTCTGCCTTCTCAACATTATGCACTTTTTCATCTTTATCCATCTATTCTTCATTTCACATTCTCAAGCAAAATATTTCGAGCCCCTTCCTTTGTAAAAGTATTTTTATATTTAAAACTATCACGAAGGGGCTTGGTCCTTCAGAGCAGGAACTGACAAGCTTTTGATTTGATTTGATTTGGTTTGATTTATTATTGTCACATATATTGGGATACAGTGAAAAATATTGTTTCTTGCGTGCTACACAGAGAAAGATACCGTTCATAGAGTACATGGGGGAGAAGGAAAGGAGAGGGTGCAAAATGTAGTGTTACAGTCATAGCTAGGGTGCAGAGAAAGATCAACTTGATATATTATAGGTCCATTCAAAAGTCTGATGGCAGCAGGGAAGAAGATGTTCTTGAGTCGGTTGGTGCATGACCTCAGACTTTTCTATCTTTTTCCCAAAAGTGGAAGAGGGAATGTCCGGGGTGTGTGGGGTCCTTGATTATGCTGGCTGCTTTTCTGAGGCAGCGGGAAATGCAGACAGTGGCACAACAAAGCTGTTGTGTGCTTCTAGAAAGCTACAGCAGAGAAGGTGAAAGCTGAGAGGACAAATGAGACAAATCAAATGGACGACAAATTAACCCAAGTGTGATTGAAGCGACCATGATTTCATGTCCTTGACAGAGTATGCTTGGCAAATGGACCCAATAATCCGGAAGCACTGCCAGGTTATTAGTCACTTTAGGAAGATGAGCAAGATTGGAGCTAATTGCTGTGTAGCTAATATTTCAATCTATACATGACTCCCAGGCTGTCTGCAATGTCTGGGGGAGCCCATGTTTCGTGCTTACACAGAGCGTATGAGGTTGCAATAGTTGTTTCAATACTTGAAAAGGCTGCTCACCAATTGCATTCCAGTCTCACGCGCCCCATCTTGGCTACCTAATGTGGGGCAAGGATGGGGAATGGGCAGACAACAGGGCTTCCTCGTGGGACTGCCCCTGGTCAAGGTGGCCATTCACAGCTCCAGGCAGTGGATGGTGAAGGGGCTCATTTGATCTGACAGCCTAACTCTCATCCACGGTTCGGATCAGCCATGATCTTAATGAATGTCGGAGCAGGCTCGAGGAGCCGAATGGCCTAATTGTGCTCCTAATTTGTATCCACAACCAAATATCCCTGGAGAATGAAGCATGTGGTGCATTTGAGTTCTCGTGCGACTGGTGGACACCATTGGACCTGGGGTGCTTTTGGTTAAGTTAGTTTGTCCTGAAGAGGGATGCTTGTTGCCTCATTAAATCAATGAGAACCTTAACTGGTTGAATAGATAAAGGGGGTGGAATGTGGAATATGCGATCGCATGGAGTAGGTGAGACACAAAGCGTCAATGCACTGAAGAGGAATCGTATGAGGAAGAACGGGGGGAGAAGGATATGGAGATAGGGTGAGGTGAAATAACGTGAGGCTTGTGCGGAGGATAAACAATGATGGACACCAAATACGGGATTTTATGGCCTTGCTTGAACAAGACCAGAAAATCCCACCCGAGGTCAACAGACATTTCCATTGTCTGCCCCTCGTCCGCTCCGATTCCATGGTGGGAGGGGTGGGAGAATTCCGGCGCAAGTGTGCAAACAGCCTTTCCTGGGTTGTAAAATTCCATGGGCTGAAGATTGGTTGGGATTTGCCAGAAGTCTTCCCACGTTGGAACAGTTGACAGCATGCCAGGAAATCGGGACGTGTCAAACTACACATTTCCATCCACAACTTAGGGTACGTAATGAAAAGTGGGCCATCATCGGAAAGCACCCATAGTCCTTGGGGTGGCATGGTGGCACAGTGGTTAGCACTGCTGCTTCACAGTGCCAAGGACCCGGGTTCAATTCCCGCTTGGGTCACTGTCCGGAGTTTGCACGTTCTCCCCGTGTCTGCGTGGGTTTCCTTCGGGTGCTCTGGTTTCCTCCCGCAGTCCAAAAGACAAGCTGATTAGGTGCATTGGCCATGCTAAATTCTCCCTCATTGTACCCGAACAGGCGTTGGAGTGTGGCGACTAGGTGATTTTCATAGTAACTTCATTGCAGTGTTAATGTAAATCTACTTGTGACTAATAAATAAACTTTAAGTTTAAACTTAAAGTTGTTTGGTTAAGATGAGAGATTTTAAGGAGTGTCTTAAAGGAGCATCAA
The DNA here is from genome assembly GCF_964213995.1 of Mustelus asterias. Taxonomy (NCBI): domain Eukaryota; kingdom Metazoa; phylum Chordata; class Chondrichthyes; order Carcharhiniformes; family Triakidae; genus Mustelus; species Mustelus asterias. Next base: position 19,357,079 of record NC_135823.1, read on the forward strand.
AAGGTTTAGCACCTATACGGAACCCAGCCAGGTTTACTCTGCAGTACAGAACATACTGCATAGCGGCACCAATCACTTCCTCTGCTTCTGTCCTCTTAGCTTCCAGCAAAACTGTGTTCTCCAACCTCCCTGGTCCCCTCTTTCACTGGGACAGTCAATGTAAATACAATCTATGGAAGCAATGGGGAAGCTTTCACCTGCTGGAACAAATGACCAGCTTGCATGGAAACTGTGCCAAATGAGAATCGAGCAGGTTCAGAGATGGCTACTCTGCCAGTCTACCGAAGAACGAATGAAAATGACCAACATCTGCAGGAAGAAACAGTGAATTGCTAGCGTCGCGGTGCAATTCTAGTCCCAAAAATATTTAATTTTACTTGTCATGATGGGTTACTGTACATGAATTATCACACTGAATTGTTTAAAGTTGCAATCCCAAACAGGCTGCTCTCTCTCTCTCACTCACTTACTTACAAGTCAAGAGGTTGGTCTGTCATCCGTCCAGCAAGTTACATCAGGGAAAAATAAGTTGACTAATATCTGTGGAATTTAGTATGAAGGAGCAACACAAGGGGCTAAACCTAAATCTCTCCAGAAACATTGAAAGCATTCCACTGTTGAATGCGCGAAGGCAGATCAATAACAGTTGGAAATGTCAACTGAAAATTTGAAATGTCACCAGTGCTGATGGTGTTTCAGGGGTGGGGTTGCCCAGAAGGGTGATTGAAGTCAGGGCAATGGGCTCAATTGAAATGTTACAATGAGAAAGAGACCAGTGTTCTGAAAGGGCAGGATTGAATGACCCAATGGCTTTCTCTATTTGAACTGAACACTATCACTTCAAGACTTGTGCTCATTTGATGACATCATCCCATAGTCCCAAGGCCATGTGTCTGAGAATGTACACACATCAGCTAGCCAAAACAGAAAGAATCATGGAATCCCTACAGTGCAGAAGGAGGCCATTCAGGCCATCGAACCTGCACTGATTCTCCGACAGAGCATCTTACTCAGGCCTCATACCGTAACCCCATATATTTACCCCACTAATTCCCCCTAACCGACTCATCTTGGGACACTATGGGATAATTTAGCATGATCAATCCACCTAACCCACACCTTTCGACTGTGAGAGGAAACTGGAGCATCCGGAGGAAACCCATGCAGACATGGGGAGAACGTGCAGACTCCACACAGACAGTCATCTGAGGCCAGAATCGAACTGGGGTCCCCTGTACTGGCAGCAGTGCTAACCACTGTGCCACAGTCCAACCCTATTTGTGTTTGACCAAGAGGTTTGACATGGTCAAGCTCATTCTACTTTGAGTTGAAATTGGCTGGAATGATCCGGTCTCGCAAACATTGCTACGCTGCCAGTAAGAATGGAGAATTTGGCGCTCAGTCAAATCTCCATTCACTGCAGCAGGACTGGAGAATCCTAGCCACGGGCGAGGTCAGAGAGTTCTGGCCATTAAGTTTTTTTGGATGAAATTCTAGTTCTGTTCTTAATTACAGTTAAGAAAATTTATTTTTTTATTACGGGCTGGCACAGTGGTTAGCACTGCTCTCTCACAGCAGCGCCAGGGACCTGGGTTCGATTCCTGGCTTGGGTCACTGTCTGTGTGGAGTTTGCATGTTCTCCCCGTGTCTGCATGGGTTTCCTCCGGGTGCTCTGGTTTCCTCCCACAGTCCAAAGATGCGCAGGTTAGATTGATTGGCCGTGTTAAATTGCCTCTTAGTGTCATGGGAACTAGCAGGGTAAATATGTGGGGTTACGGGGATAGGGCCTGGGTGGGGTTGTTGTCAGTGCAGGCTCGATGGGCCAAATGGCATCCTTCTGCACTGTAGGAATTCTATGATTAAGGACTCTCAAACATTTAATCTCCAAAAAAAAATACTGTTTGACCAAACTTTTGTTTACCTGTCTTTCATGTACTTTGGTGTCAAACGTTGTTTGCTAATGCTCTTGTGAAACCCCTTGGGATGGTTAATTACTTAAAGGTGCTTTATGTATGTTTGCAAATTGTTGTTGTGATGTCACCCTCCTTAACAGTGGCATACCTGATAATGGTATAATTACATGTTAATTATTGCAGTAATTCATATTATTTGCACAATGTTATTATAGGCTGATGTGTAATGTGTTGAAATGTGGATTAAGGCACCAACGATATAGAAGTGATATAATGCTCAGTGCTCCAATACCAGGTATACACAGAAAGGGAAATTGTGTTGATTTGATACATTGGCCAGGAGTTTAAGGCCTTGCTCATCCCAAAACCGTAAAATCCCACCCAAGGTCAATGGAGCTTTCCATTCTTCGCCCCTCGACTGCTTCGATTCCTGTGACGCGCAGGGCGGTAAAATTCCAGCGAATATCTATTAAAAATATTATGGAAGGGTCACTACTTAATATTTATCACTGCCTAATCTTCCCAGGTTCTCCAATAAACTACCTCGAAATGGAGCTTTTAACAATGAGCACAGATCTCCATTCTTCATAGAAACCGTACAGTGCAGGAGGAGGCCATTCAGCCTATCGAGTCTGCACGACTTTCCGAAAGAGCACTCTACCCAGGCCCACTCTCCCTCACCCTATCCCTGTAACCCCAAGCATTGATCATGGCCAATTCACTTAACCCACACATCTTTGGACTGTGGGAGGAAACCGGAGCACCCGGAGGAAACGGGGAGAATGTGCAGACTCCACACAGATAGTCACCCAAGCTGGGAATCGTACCCGGGACCTTGGCTCTGTGAGGCAGCATTGCTAACTATACAAACTCCTTGATTTAGGGGGTGGTTTACAGCCTCAGTTCACTCATGGCATCCAGATTCAGGACACTGCCGTTAGTTCTAGGATACAGGCTTGGGAGGGAACAATCCAGTCAGTTTTCCTCATCTTTAGCCAATGACACATGGAAGGGAACTGTGCCCAGCAAGACACCATTGGGTCCAGTGATAATGCTCCCCATGATGTGGAAATGCCAGCATTGGACTGGGGTCACCAGGTTAAAATCCAACAGGTTTATTTGGAATCATGAGCTTTCGGAGCACTGCTCCCTCATCAGATGAGTCGTTTCCTGTTGGACTTTAACCTGGTGTTGTGAGACTTCTTGCGATGCTCCCCCAAGCATTGACTGTCCAGTCTCATAGATGAGGAACATCTACATGACATACAGACTGACACCCATAGAATCATACCACAGTATAATGCTTCAATGGATAAGGGGAGAAAATGATATTGCGTAATGTGTGGATAATCTCATCAAGGTAACAGATGTGACACATTTAGATTAAATGATTTACAAATTGTGGGTGGGGGGAGGGGAATGAGAAATTCAGTGTCATCTAATTTACAAACACCTCATTATTTGCATGCTAATGAGTTTATGAAATTAGTCTAATAAAGAACCATTAAACAAGCCCAAATTAAACAAGGCTTAACATCTAATGTGAACTCCTTCTGTAGATGCATTGACTCATTGTCATGGTGGCACAGTGGTTAGCACTGCTGCCTCACAGCGCCAAGAAACCAAGTTCAATTCCGGCCTCGGGTCACTGTCTGTGTGGAGTTTGCACATTCTCCCCGTGTCTGCGTGGGCTTCCTCCGGGTGCTCCAGTTTCCTCCCACGATCCAAAGATGTGTAGGTTAGGTAGATTGGCCATGCTAAATTGCCCCTTAGTGTCAGGAGGATTAGCTAGTCCCATCCCTATACACTGTGTTATAGGGATGGGACATTAGTTGGATTGTTGTCGGTGCAGACTCAATGGGCCGAATGGCCTCCTTCTAAACTGTAGGATTCTATGAGTCTATGATTTCGTAATATTACTGACAGTGACAAAAACAGAAAATGCTGGAAAATCTCTGCAGGTCTGACAGCATCAGTGGAGAGAGAGCAGAGCTCACGTTTGGAGTCTGGATGCCCCTTTGTCAGAGCTGTATTTTGAAAGTGGAAAGGATTGCTGTCTGTAGAATCTTGTTTTGAGAGTTTATGTCAGTTATTTTAGTTCAGGGTTTACCTGAAGTTGGTCACAGATCCCTCTGCTATCACTATCAATGCTTTGTATAGTTTAGAGTTAGAGTCGGTACAGGATAATGCAAATGAAGTGCTTTTTTTTAACACGGGTTTGACAATGACCCGAGGCAGTGCTGAGATCTTTACTCTGAAGCAAGAATAAAGAGCAAAGTGGAACAAAAATCCCCTTGGAAGGCTGCTGATTGTCTTTAGCACAATCCAGGCACTCAAGGGCACACTTTTCCCACCCCTAATCTTGTCATGTAAAAACCCTGGTTCGTGTTGTGTGGAGGAATCACGCCTACAGCTTTCACATGCAGATCCCACTTCATCCATCACTTCCAACAAGGGAGAGGGGCTGGCTCACTCGCAGCCACCTGTGAACTTTAACACCCCTCCACAGGTCAGAGAGTCCTTGTTACCATGGAGATTGCACTGCCGGCACAGGAATGAACACTTCGCACCTCCTTCCCATCTGCACTTTTAAAGAGTGAATGGGAGTTTCCTAATTAAGCCTCGTGGAACGGAATCACTTGCCTGTCAACACTCAGTGGTTTCGTTAAGAATGTGAGCTGGAAGTTAGATTGCAGGTGATTTTCAAGCCCAACTGTTCTTACAAAATTCACATTTTACAATGCCTCTACTTTCTCAGAAGACTAAGGAAATTCGGCATGTCCATTACAATTCTCACCAACCTTTACAGATGCACCACAGAAAGCAGCCCTTCTGGTTGTATCACAGGTTGTATCATTATTCCGTGGCTTGGGCCTCGGCACCTCCCTCTGCAACTGGATCCTGAATTTCCTAACTCACAGACCACAATCAGTAAGGATAGGCAACAACACCTCCTCCACGATCATCCTCAACACCGGTGCCTCTCAAGGCTGTGTTCTCAGCCCCCTACTATACTCCTTGTACACCAATGACTGTGCAGCCAAGTTCCCCTCCAATTCAATTTTCAAGTTTGCTGACGACACCATCGTAGTGGGTCGGATCTCAAACAATGACGAGACAGAGTGCAGGAATGAGGTAGAGAATCTGGTGAACTGGTGCAGCAACAATAATCGCTCCCTCAATGTCACCAAAACGAAGGAAATTTTCATCGACTTCAGGAAGCGTAAAGGAGAACATGCCCCTGCCTACATCAATGGGGGCAAAGTAGAAAGGGTCGAGAGCTCCAAGTTTTGAGGTGTCCAGATCACCAACAACCTGTCCTGGTCCCCCCATGCTGACACTATAGTTAAGAAAGCCCACCACTGCCTCTACTTTCTCAGAAGACTAAGGAAATTTGGCATGTCAGCTACGACTCTCTCCAACTTTCACAGATGCACCATAGAAAGCATTCTTTCTGGTTGTATTACAGCTTGGTATGGTTTCTGCTTTGCACAAGACCGCAAGGAACTACAAAAGGTCGTGAAAGTAGCCCAATCCATCACGCAAACCAGCCTCCCAACCATTGACTCTGTCTACACTTCCCGCTGCCTCGGCAAAGCAGCCCGCATAATTAAGGATCCCATGCACCCTGGACATTGTCTCTTCCACCTCCTTCCTTCGGGAAAAAGATACAAAAGTCTGAGGTCACATACCAACCGACTCAAGAACAGCTTCTTCCCTGCTGCTGTCAGACTTTTGAATGGATTTGCATTAAGTTGATCTTTCTCTACACCCTAGCTATGACTGTAACACTACATTCTGCATTCTCTCTTTTCCTTCTCTATGACCGGTATGTTTTGTCTGTATAGCGCACATAAACAATACTTTTCACTGTATATTAATACATGTGACAATAATAAATCAAATCAAATCAAAATCAAAGGTTGGTAGGGCTCCTGCTCTGTCCAGGACCACAAGAAACTACAAAGGGTCATGAACGAAGCCCAGACTATCATGCAAACCATTCTCCCACCCATTGACACTGTCTACACTCCGCACAGACCCAACGCCAGGAATTGAACCCAGGTTCTTGGTGCTGTGAGGCAGCAGTGCTAACCACTGTGCTACCATGACGCCCAATATACCATGGCCAATGATACTATGGTATGATTCTATGGATAAATTAGGGGGAAAAGTGAAAAATCTGTTATCTAATTTACAAACACCTCATTATTTTCATGATATGAAGCTTATGAGGACATGGGGAGAATATCATACCACATAATGTGTGGATAATCTCATCAAGGTAACAGATGTGACACATTTAGATTAAATGATGTGCAAATTAGGGAGAAAAGTGAGAAATTCTGAGTTATCTAATATATCAACACCTCATTATTTGCATGCTAATGAGTTTATGAAAGTGGCCTAATTAAACAAGGCTATTATCGAGTGTGAACTCCTTTTGTAAACACATTGACTCATTTCAAAATGTTACTGACAGCATTTTAGAAGTGGAAAGTATTGCTGCCCATAGGATCTTGTTTCGAGAGCTTATGTCAGTTATTTTAGTTTGGGGTTCATCTGATCTTTGTCACCGATCCCACTTCCAACCCCAACAGGACAGATCCACCGAGTGTGGCAAAACCGAGTGTGCCAGGGAGGGATGTGCCCTGGCAGTCCTCAACATTGACCCTGCACCTCATGAAGTCTCCTGACATCAGATGAACCTTGGGCAAGGAAACCTCCTGCTAGTTACCACCTATTGTCCCCCTCTCAGCTGATGAATCAGTGCTTATCAATGCTGAACAAGCATGTGGAGGAAGTACTGAGGGTGGCAAAGGCCCAGAATGGGTGAGGGCCTTCAATATCCATCACCAAGAGTGGCTTGGTAACACCACAACCGACTGAGCTGGTTGAATCCTAAAGAAGGAAATTAGGAGAGCGAGAAGGGGTCATGAGAAGACCTTGGCGGGTAAGATTAAGGAGAATCCCAAGGCTTTCTACAAATATGTCAAGAGTAAAAGGATGAGATGTGAAGGCATAGGACCCTTAAAAGGTGAAGGGGGAAAAGTTTGTGCGGAACCGTTAGAAATGGCGGAGCTGCTTAATGAATACTTTACCTCGGTATTCACGGTGGAAAGGGATCTGGGTGGTTGTACTGCTGGATTGCGGAGGACAGAAAGGATCGAGCATGTGGACATAAAGAAAGAGGATGTGTTGGAACTATTGAATGGCATCAAGGTTGGTAAGTCGCCGGGACCGGATGGGATGTACCCCAGGTTACTGTGGGAGGCGAGGGAGGAGATTGCGGAGCCTTTGGCGATGATCTTTGCATCGTCGATGGAGACGGGAGAGGTTCCGGAGGATTGGAGGATTGCGGATGTGGTCCCTATATTCAAGAAAGGGAACAGGGACAGCCCGGGAAATTACCGACCGGTGAGTCTAACCTCAGTGGTTGGTAAGTTGATGGAGAGGATCCTGAGAGACAGGATTTATGATCATCTAGAGAAGTTTAGTATGATCAAAAGTAGTCAGCACGGCTTTGTCAGGGGCAGGTCGTGCCTTACGAGCCTGGTTGAGTTCTTTGAAAATGTGACCAAGCACATTGACGAAGGAAGAGCGATGGATGTGGTCTATATGGACTTCAGCAAAGCGTTCGATAAGGTCCCCCATGCAAGACTTCTTGAGAAAGTGAGAGGGCATGGGATCCAAGGGGCTGTTGCCTTGTGGATCCAGAACTGGCTTGCCTGCAGAAGGCAGAGAGTGGCTGTGGAGGGGTCTTTCTCTGCATGGAGGTCAGTGACCAGTGGAGTGCCCCAGGGATCTGTTCTGGGACCCTTGCTGTTTGTCATTTTCATAAATGACCTGGATGAGGAAGTGGAGGGATGGGTTGGTAAGTTTGCTGACGACACCAAGGTAGGTGGTGTTGTGGATAGTTTGGAGGGATGTCAGAAGTTGCAGCGAGACATAGATAGAATGCAAGACTGGGCGGAGAAGTGGCAGATGGACTTCAACCCGGATAAGTGTGTAGTGATCCATTTTGGCAGATCCAATGGGATGGAGCAGCAGTATAAAATGAAGGGTACCATTCTTAGCAGTGTAGAGGATCAGAAGGACCTTGGGGTCCGGGTCCATAGGACTCTTAAATCGGCCTCGCAGGTGGAGGATGCGGTCAAGAAGGCGTATGGCGTACTAGCCTTCATTAATCGAGGGATTGAGTTTAGGAGTCGGGAGATAATGCTGCAGCTTTATAGGACCCTGGTTAGACCCCACTTGGAGTACTGCGCGCAGTTCTGGTCACCTCATTACAGGAAAGATGTTGAAGCCATTGAAAGGGTGCAGAGGAGATTTACAAGGATGTTGCCTGGATTGGGGGGCATGCCTTATGAGGATAGGTTGAGGGAGCTTGGTCTCTTCTCCCTGGAGAGACGAAGGATGAGAGGTGACCTGATAGAGGTTTACAAGATGTTGAGGGGTCTGGATAGGGTGGACTCTCAGAGGCTATTTCCAAGGGCTGAAATGGTTGCTACGAGAGGACACAGGTTTAAGGTGCTGGGGGGTAGGTACAGGGGGGATGTCAGGGGTAAGTTTTTCACTCAGAGGGTGGTGGGTGAGTGGAATCGGCTGACGTCGGTGGTGGTGGAGGCAAACTCGTTGGGGTCTTTTAAGAGACTTCTGGATGAGTACATGGGATTTAATGGGATTGAGGGCTATAGATAGGCCTAGAGGTGGGAATGTGATCGGCGCAACTTGTGGGCCGAAGGGCCTGTTTGTGCTGTGGCTTTCTATGTTCTATGTTCTATGTAATCCTAAAGGACATAGCTGCTAGTTTGGGTCTACAGCAGCTGATGAGATAACCAATAAGAGCTAATGGCATGCTAGCCTTAATAACAAAGAGATCTGAGTATAGGAGTAGGGATGTCTTGCTGCAGTTATACAGGGCCTTGGTGAGGCCACACCTGGAGTACGGCATGGCGGCACAGTGGTTAGCATTACTGCTTCATAGTGCCGGGGACCCGGGTTCAATTCCCGGCTTGAGTCACTGTCTGTGTGGCGTCTGCACATTTTCCCCATGTCTGCGTGGGTTTCCTCCAGGTGCTCCGGTTTCCTCCAACAGTCCGAAACACGTATTGGTTAGGTACATTGGCCATGCTGAATTCTCTCTCAGTGTACCCGAATAGGCGCTGGAGTGTGGCGACTAGGGGATTTTCACAGTAACTTCATTGCAGTGTTAATGTAAGCCTACTTGGGACTAATAAATAAACTTTAACTTAATTATGTGCAGTTTTGGTCTCCTAGTCTGAGGAAAGACATTCTTGCTGCTGAGGGAGTCCAGTGAAGGTTTACCAGACTGATTCCCGAAATGGCAGGACTGACAAATGAAGAAAGACTAGATCAACTGGGCTTGCACTCACTGGAATTTAGAATGAGAGGGGATCTCATAGAAACAGATAAAATCCTGATGGGACTGGACAGGCTAGATCCGGGAAGAATGTTCCCGATGTTTGGGAAGTCCAGAACTAGGGATCACAATCTAAGAATAAGGGGTAAGCCATTCAGACTAAGATGAGAAAGAACTTCTTCACTCAGAGTGTTGTGAACTTGTGGAATTCTCTACCACAGAAAGCTGTTGGGGCCAGTTCGTTAGATATGTTCAAGAAGGAGCTGGACGTGGCCCTTGTGGCTAACGGGATCAAGCGGTATGGAGAGAAAGTGGGAGTGGGATACTGAAAGTGCATAGACTCATAGAGGTTTACAGCATGGAAACAGGCCCTTTGGCCCAACTTATCCATGCCGCTTTTTTTAAACTACTAAGCTAGTCCCAATTGCCTGCATTTGACCATATCCCTCTACATCCATCTTACCCATGTAACTGTCTAAATGCTTTTTAAAAGACAAAATTGTACCTGCCTCTACTACTACCTCTGGCAGCTTGTTCCAGACACTCACCACCCTCTGTGTGAAAAAATTGCCCTTCTGGACACTTTTTTATTTCTCCCCTCTCACCTTAAACTGATTGTTTGGCCAATATATGATCAGTCATGATCATATTGAATGGTGATGCATGCTCGAAGGGCCAAATGGCTTATTCCTGCACCTATCTTCTATGTTTCTAAGAGGGAAAAACATACTGGACTTTATCCTCACCAATTTGCCTGCTGCAGATGCATTGACAGTATCGATAGGAGTGACCATCGCACAGTCCTTGTGGAGACAAAGTCTCATCTTCACATTGAGGATACCCTCCATCGTGTTGTGTGGCACTATCATCATGCTAAATGGACTTCGAACAGATCTAGCAACTCAAAAACTGGGCATTCAAGAGGTGCAGTGGGCCGTCAGCAACAGCAGAATTGTACTCAATCACAATCTGTAACCTCAGGGCCCGACATATCCCCCACTCTGCCATTGGTTCTTAAATTAATACTTTGTGCTGTGTTCGCAAAAGAGCAAGATAATGCAGGCCAAAAGAGAAAATGCTGGAAAATCTCAGCAGGTCTGGCAGCATCTGTAAGGAGAGAAAAAAGAGCTGACGTTTCGAGTCCAGATGACCCTTTGTCAAAGCTAAAAGGCATAGAAAGTGGGAGATATTTATGCTGTAGATGAGGGAATGAAAGATAAGTCATAGCCACAAAATTAGCCACAAGACAATGCAGACATTGTAGTTAAGGAGGAGAAGTGTGAAGTATTGGATGTGATAAGAATAGGGAGATTGGAGGTAAGGAGATTAGCATCCTTGAAAGTGGACAAATCGCCAGAACTGGATGAAATGCACACCAAGAAGCCAGGCTATAACAGAGGATCTGACCGTCATTTTCCAATCCTCACCGGATAGGGGTGAGGTGTTGGAGGATTGGAGATCTGCTGATGCAGTACCTTTCTTTAAAGGGGAGTGAGGGGTATGTGGTGGACCTCAGTTGTGCCTTTGTCCTATATGGACCACCGTTGTGTATTTGTCATGCCTGGATACATCCCCTCCCGGTTCGGTTCCTCCCCTCGGCACCTAGTATAAAGGTGGCTGTCTCCTCCCCCTTGTTCAGTCCAGGTCGGTTATTTGTTGGGATGTGCTCCTGATTCAGTTGTGAATAAAAGCCTACAGTTGTATTGGCACACAAGTAGTCTTTCGCATTATTGATAGCGCATCAATTTTATTCACAACAGTTGACTAACATGGAGCAGCTTCTAAAACCCGACAAGTTAACATTAGACCCTCAAGAGGTCGGAGCCTCTGATAAATTTGACCATTGGCTGGACTGCTTCGAAGCATTCGTCGACGCCGCTACGGCCGTCGACTCCGACGACATCAAAGCGGACATCGCGAAGGCCACGATGCATGCTGTGGACGAATCCATCCCATTCCAAGTGGAAAGTGATGCATCTGACTTTGCCCTAGCCGCCACCCTTAACCAGAGGGGCCATCCGGTGGCCTTCTTTTCCCGGACCCTAAAAGGCCCTGAGATTCAACACTCCTCGGTCGAGAAGGAGGCCCAGGCCATTGTGGAAGCTGTCCGGCACTGGCGCCATTATCTTGCGGGACAACGGTTCACCTTAATTACGGATCAGCGGTCCGTTGCCTTCCTGTTTAATACCAGGCAAAAGGGCAAGATTAAGAATGACAAGATCTTGCGGTGGAGGATTGAGCTCTCCACCTACAGATATGACATTATGTACCGACCTGGGAAGCTCAATGAGCCCCCAGATGCTCTGTCCCGTGGATCATGTGCCAGCGCCCAACTAGCCCAGCTACAGTCCCTCCATAATGACCTCTGTCACCCGGGTGTCACCAGATTTTTCCACTTTGTCAAAGCCCATAACCTGCCCTACTCCCTCGAGGAAGTCCGGACGATTACCAGGCAATGCAGGGTCTGCGCTGAGTGCAAACCGCAGTTCTACCGGCCAGGTAGGGCGCACCTTGTAAAGGCCACTCGCGCGTTTGAGCGCCTTAGCATTGATTTTAAAGGCCCCCTCCCCTCCTCTAACCGCAATGTTTATTTCCTGAATATCATTGATGAATACTCGCATTTCCTTTTTGCCTTCCCCTGCCCGGACATGACCACGGCTACAGTGATTCGGACCCTGAACACGCTCTTCATCCTATTCGGCTTCCCGTCCTATGTTCATAGCGATCGTGGGTCCTCTTTCATGAGCGACGAGCTGAGGCAGTACCTGCTTGCCAAAGGCATTGCCTCCAGCTGCACCACTAGCTATAACCCCAGGGGTAATGGTCAAGAAGAGCAGGAGAACGCAACCGTCTGGAAGGCTGTTCTATTAGCACTACGGTCTAGGGGCCTTCCAGTCAGCCGTTGGCAAGACGTCCTCCCGGACGCATTACATTCCATTAGGTCACTCTTGTGTATGGCGACCAATACGACCCCTCACGAGCGGATGTTTTCGTTTCCCAGGAAGTCCTCCTCGGGTACTTCGCTCCCGGATTGGCTGATGTCCACGGGGCCCGTTCTGCTTCGGAAGCATGTCGAGGAGGTCCAATTGCTCCACGCTAACCCTCAATACGCTTATGTAGCGTACCCTGACGGACGGGAAGACACGGTCTCTGTCCGTGACTTGGCACCCGCGGGTGCCCCTGAGGCCACCACGTCCTTCCGCCCGACTGTTCCCGGTGTTGTCCACCCGGAGACAGCTACGGCCCTTTCCCCTTCAGTCCCAGTCTCCAATGTAGTGCGCCCAGAGCCTGTTGCGGCCCCCCACCCCCCAGCTCTGGTTCCCACTGTTCTCCATACGCCACCAGGGCCACAGCTCACTCCTCTCGCCCCTGTGTACAGCTCGCTTGAGTCGCCGGAGCCGTCGCCACGCAGTACCCGACGACTGGACGGGATGACGGATCGGTCCGCTTCACACCACCCAGCGCCTTCTCTCGGCGCTCATTGCGTGGAGCCTGGGCCGACATCGCTCCCTGCTCGGACGACTCTGCGACCTGCACTACGACGATCGCGACGGCGGATCAAGCCACCGGTTCGTCTGGACTTGTGATATTGTTTCCGCTTCACCCCCGTGTTGTTTTTTTTAAAGGAAGGGGTGAATGTGGTGGACCTCAGTTGTGCCTTTGTCCTATATGGACCACCGTTGTGTATTTGTCATGCCTGGACACATCCCCTCCTGGTTTGGTTCCTCCCCTTGTCACCTAGTATAAAGGTGGCTGTCTCCTCCCCCTTGTTTAGTCCAGGTTGGTTATTTGTTGGGATGTGCTCCTGATTCTGTTGTGAATAAAAGCCTACAGTTGTATTGGCACACAGTAGTCTTTCGCCTTATTGATAGCGCATCAGGGTAGACCACATAATTACAGGCCAGTCAGTCTGAACTCAGTGGTGGGAAAATTATTGGAATCAATCCCGAGAGATAGCCACTTAGAAAGGCACAGATTAATCAAAGATAATTAGCACGGATTGGTCAGGGAAGATGGTGTTTGACTAATTTGATTGAATTTTGTGAGGAAGTAACAGAGGATTGGTGATAGAGTCTGCATGGATTTTACCAAGGCTTTTGACATGGCAGACTGGCTAAAAAAAAAAGCTCATGGGATCCAGAGGAATGTAGCAAGCTTGATACAAAACTGGTTCAAGGGCAGGAAACAAAGGGGAATTGTTGATAGATGTTGATGCTGTTTCCCATGGGGTTCTGCAGGGCTCATTACTAGGTCCCCTGCTTTTTGTGGTATGTGTTAATGATTTATAGTCATAGAGGTTTACAGCATGGAAACAGGCCCTTCGGCCCAACTTGTCCATGCCGCCCTTTTTTTTAACCACTAAGCTATTCCCAATTGCCCGCGTTTGGCCCATATCCCTCTATACCAATCTTACCCATGTAACTGCCTAAATGCTTTTTAAAAGACAAAATTGTACCCACCTCTACTACTGCCTCTGGCAGCTCATTCTAGACACTCACCATCCTCTGTGTGAAAAAATTGTCCCTCTGGACCCTTTTGTATCTCTCCCCTCTCACCTTAAACCTATGCCCTCTAGTTTTAGACTCCCCTACCTTTGGGAAAAGGCATTGCCTACCTAGCTGATCTATGCCCCTCGTTATTTTATAGACCTCTATAAGTTCATCCCTAAACCTCCTACGCTCCAGGGGAAAAAGTCCCAGTTTATCCAGCCTCTCCTTATAACTCAAACCATCAAGTCCTGGTAGCATCCGAGTAAATCTTTTCTGCACTCCTAATTTAATAATGTTTTCTAGTTTAGATGTAAATGTAAGGGGAATGGGCAAAAGGTTTGTAGACAACACAAAAATTGGCTGCATTGACAGTGAGGAGGCTAGCTAAAGACTGCAGGAAGATATCAATGGACTGTTCAGGCGGGCAGAGAAGTGGGAAATGGAATTTAATCCACGGAAGTTTGCGTTCATGCATTTGGGGAGGTCAAATAAGACAATAACTGGGAGATACTGAGAGGTGTAGAGGAAGTGAGAGACCTTGGAGTGAATGTCCACAGATCCCTGAAGTTAATAGGGCAGGTCGATACAATGGTTAAGAAGGCATTTAGAATCCTTTCATTTATTAGCAAAGCCATAGAATCTAAGCGGCACGGTGGCACAGTGGTTAGCACTGCTGCTTCACAGCTCCAGGGACCTGGGTTCGATTCCCGGCTTGGGTCACTGTCTGTGTGGAGTTTGCACATTCTCCTCATGTCTGCGTGGGTTTCCTCCAGGTGCTCTGGTTTCCTCCCACAGTCCAAAGATGTGCGGGTTAGGTTGATTGGCTATGCTAAAATTGCCCCTTAGTGTCCTGGGATGCGTAGATTAGAGGGATTAGCGGGTAAAATATGTAGGGATATAGGAGTAGGGCCTGGGTGGGATTGTGGTCGGTGCAGACTCGATGGGCCGAATGGCCTCTTTCTGTACTGTAGGGTTTCTATGATTTCTATGATTTCTAATGCTGATACTGTATAAATCATTAGTTAGGCCACAACTTGAGTACTGAATGAAGTTCTGGTCTCCTCATTACAGAAAGGATGTAATTTCAATGGAGGGGGTACAGAGGAGTTTTACGAGGATATTGCCAGGACTGGAACATTGCAGCTATGAGGGAAGTTTGGATAGGCTGGGATTGTTCTCCTCGGGACAGAGGAGGCTGAGGGGAGATTTGATTGAGATATACAAAATTGTGAGGGGCCTGGATAAAGTCGATGTAAACGTCCTATTTAGCAGAGAGGTCAGTGACTAGGGGGCATAGATTTAAGGTGATTTGTAGAAAGATCAGAGGGGAGATGGGGAATTAGTGGGGTAAATACCCACTAATTCCCCATGGGGTTATGGGGATAGTGCTTGGTTAAGATGCTCTGTTAGTGTCGGTTAGAGTTAATGCAGACTCGATGGGCCGAATGGCCTCCTTCTGCAATGTAGGGATTCTATGATTCTATGATCATGTTCTTGATCCCCATCTCACTTGACTTTACCTGAGGTGGAGTGGGTGGGGGGAGGGGGGGTGGAGGTTTGGCGGTGAATGTTGTGGAAAGCCACAATGCTTTTCCCACTCAACCTTTTTAAATTCATTTGTGGGACATGGGCGTCACTGGCTGGTCAGCATTTATTGCCCATCCCTAGTTGCCCGAGGGCGGTTGAAAGTCAACCACATTGCTGGAGTCACATGTGGACCAGGCCAGGTAAGGTTGGCAGATTTCCTTCTCTAAAGGACATTATTAAACCAGATGGGTTTTTACGACAATGGTTTCATGATCATCAGTAGATTCTTAATTCCAGATATTTTTTATTGAATTCAATTTCCACCATCTGCCATGGCGGGATTCGAACCCGGGTCCCCAGAACATGAGCTGAGTTTCTGGATTAATAGTCTAGCGATAATACCACCAGGCCATCGCCACACCTAACTCAAGTTAGAGTTAATCGTAGTCGGTATCATCAAATCCAGGATCTCTGCTGACTTTTGACAGGCACCATTGCCAGCTGTTGAGAGCACAGGTTAGAACTGAAGACAGTGAGTGGTATGTTGGTGGCTAAGCCACTCAAGTCGACATTAGATTTGATTTAATTTTATTTATTATTGCCACATGTATTAGTATACAGTGAAAAGTATTGTTTCTTGTGCGCTATACAGACAAAGCATACCATTCATAGAGAAGGAAAGGAGAGAGTGCAGAATGTACTGTTAAGTCATAGCTAGGATGTAGAGAAAGATCAACTTAATGCAAGGTAGGTCCATTCAAAATTCTGACAGCAACAGGGGAGAAGCTGTTCTTGAGTCGGTTGATACGTGACCTCAGACTTTTGTATCTTTTTCTTGAAGAAGGTGGAAGAGATTATTTCCGGGGTCCGTGCTGTCCTTGATTTTGCTGGCTGCTTTTCCGAGGCAGCAGGAAGTGTAGACAGAGTCAATGGATGGGAGGCTTGTTTGCATGATGGACTGGGCTTCATTCACGACCCTTTGTAGTTCCTTGCGGTCTTGAACAGATCAGGAGCCATACCAAGCTGTGATACAACCAGAAAGAATGTTTTCTGTGGTGTAAATGTTGGTGAGAGTCATAGCTGACATGCCAAATTTCCTTAGTCTTCTGCTCCATTTTCTATTGGACATTTGGGGTTAAAATTGCCGTCACTGTAAGAATTGTCTTGGAGTGAGTTACTACAACCTGAACATGTTGAGACGTTTGCTGTCTTGGTTTATAATGTCACCTGAACCTCTTGATTGTATTACAACCTCATAAGACCCTCCGAGCCACCTGCTATTCTATAATTACACAAGAGTGCTTTTGATTTGGCCGCACATCTATCTCTGTAAACAAGGTGTCTTTTGGTCCACCGGTGATTGTGGGCTTTACGTTTTGCCTGGGAGTACGGTGATGAGCAAGTTTACAGGAAGCAGGAATGAGACAAAAAGCTGAAGAAGAAGCTGGCCACAGAAGTGAAGCAAGCGATGTTCCAGAACACAATTCCCCACAGAGTCTGGACCTTGCCAGGAAATGTGGGTTTGATACGCGCCCAGCGAGACTAATTGGCAGGTATCAGATTAACCAGAAAGTTCCAGCCAGCTTTTGCACAGATTAAACACTAATAACTTCAAAGCCAAAAGCTCCTTCTCACTGAGAGCTGCCCCCAACAACAAAAAAACTTCTGTGAATTTCTTCAATTACACAGACGGGTTGAAGTCCGCGGCACAGCCAAGCTGAGGGAGTATAGCATTTCACAGCTGGAGAAAGGTACATTACAAACATCACCAGCACACACCAAGAGGCGATGTGGAAGGGGGTGTGTTAAACATTCATAGGATCATAGAATCCCGACAGTGCGGAAGAGGCCATTCA
Source organism: Mustelus asterias (assembly GCF_964213995.1). Taxonomy (NCBI): domain Eukaryota; kingdom Metazoa; phylum Chordata; class Chondrichthyes; order Carcharhiniformes; family Triakidae; genus Mustelus; species Mustelus asterias. The sequence continues at coordinate 19,374,249 of NC_135823.1, forward strand.
GCCCGTCGAGTCTGAGCTGGGGATGATCACCCTTCCTTCTTGCTAGGTGGTATTACTCTTGAGAGTTAAATATCAGCACCATTTCTAAGGTCGTCAAGCTACTGCCCAATTTCAAATCTGTTTCATTTAAATATCTGAATAGTTTTGATTTCAGCTGTCTGAGGAACTTGTTTCAGCCACACTTTTAGCTGTGTGGACGAAAAGCCTCAGTCTCTCATCCTCTGTGGTAAATCATAGAATCCTACAGTGCAGAAGGAGGCCATTCAGCCCATCGGGTCTGTGCCGACCACTATCCCACCCAGGCCCTATTCTCGTAACCCCATGCATTTGCCCTCCTAATCCCCTTGACGCTAGGGTTAATTTAGCATGGCCAATCAACCTAACCCACACATCTTTGGACTGTGGGAGGAAACCCACGCAGATGCGGGGAGAACGTGCAAACTCCACACTAGACAGTCACCCAAGGCCAGAACCACTGTGCCACCATTCCGCCCTAAATGTCAGCAATCTTTGAGGCATTTTGGAAGAGATTGAGAAATATTCATTTCCATCCTTGTTATCGTGCTCAGCAGGATATCGAAGCCTCAAAATCTGGATTTCCATCCCTAAACCTCTCGGCCTCACTACATTAACTTCCGCCAGTATGACACTTTTTTAACCTATCACTTTGACCAAGCTTTTGGTGTTCTGCCCTAATATCTCCTAAGAATCATGGAATTTTACAGTGCAGAAGAGGCCATTCGGCCCATCGAGTCTGCACTGACCACAATCCCACCCAGGCCTTATCCCCATAACCCTATGCACTCACCCTATCTAGTCCCCCTGACACTAAGGGGCAATTTAGCATGGCCAATTCACATAACCCGCACATCTTTGGACTGTGGGAGGAAACCGGAGCACTCGGAGGAAACCCACACAGACACGGGGAGAACGTGCAGACTCCGCACAGACAGCGACCCGAGGCCGGAATTGAACCTGGGTCCCTGGTGCTGTGAGGCAGCAGTGCTAACCGCTGTGCCACCGTGGCTCAGTGTCATATTTTGTTTTCTGCGCTGAGCCTTGGAACTTTTTATTACGTGAAAGGCACTATATAAAAGTGCACATTGTGCGCGAATTGGCTGTCAGGTATCCTACATTACAACAGTCACCACACTTCAAAACTATTTTATTGGCTGTAAAATGCTTTTGGGACAACTCGCGACCATGAAAGGTGCTAGATAAATGCAGGTTTTTCCTGTCTTACTACAAGAAGTTGCTTTGTTACCATTCCGTGGCTTGCTTGGCTGCAGAGGGCAGTCCATGTTAATCATACGATGCTGGTTGGAGGGGCAGTGGCATTGCAGTCACAATCAAGGGGCAGTGCCATTGCAGTCACAATCAAGGGGCAGTGCCATTGCAGTCACAATCAAGGGGCAGTGCCATTGCAGTCACAATCAAGGGGCAGTGCCATTGGAGTCACAATCAAGGGGCAGTGCCATTGGAGTCACAATCAAGGGGCAGCGCCATTGGAGTCACAATCAAGGGGCAGTGCCATTGGAGTCACAATCAAGGGGCAGTGCCATTGCAGTCACAATCAAGGGGCAGCGCCATTGGAGTCACAATCAAGGGGCAGCGCCATTGCAGTCACAATCAAGGGGCAGTGCCATTGGAGTCACAATCAAGGGGCAGTGCCATTGGAGTCACAATCAAGGAGCAGTGCCATTGCAGTCACAATCAAGGAGCAGTGCCATTGCAGTCACAATCAAGGAGCAGTGCCATTGCAGTCACAAGCTGATCAGACCTAACTGAGCTGGAGCTTCCATTCTTGAGAGATTTCAGTGAAGTAGTTTTACCAGCTGATAGTTTGCATGCTTTTCTTTTCTTATGCCAGCCTTATTGAATTAATACAAAAGCAGAAAATGCTGGAAAACCTCAGCAGGCCTGACAGCATCTGTGGGGAGAGAATAGAGCCGATGTTTCTGGTTGACCATTTGTCAGAATTAAACTTGCCAAAGACAACTTCCCATTGTCAGCTCTCTCCTTGATTTACCCAGGCATTTCTTAATACTAATTTTATTGCAAATTAAAAATATTAGACTAAACGGTTCAATGGTTGCTTGGTTTATTCTTACAAATTGGTAAGAGAGGAATTGGGTGACTTTACTTCAACAGACATTAACTTGAAAGAATGTTTAATTTAGATGCTAAAATGTATTTATAAAATATGGATGTCGCTGGCAAGGCCAGTATCTGATCCCTAATTGAATTGAATGGTTTGCTAGACCATTTCAGAGGACAGTTAAGAGTCAACCACTGGGCGGCACGGTGGCAAACTCACAGGGCCAGTGACCCGGTTCAATTCCAACCTCGGGTCACTGTCTGTGTGGAGTTTGCATGTTCCCCCCAATGTTTGCGTGGGTTTCCTCCGGGTGCTCCGGTTCCCTCCCACAGTCCAAAGATGTGCGGGTTAGGTGGATTGGCCATGCTAAATTGCCCCAAGTGTCGAGGATTAGCAGGGTAAATATGTGGAGTTATGGGAATAGGGCCTGGGTGAGACTGTAGTCGGTGCAGACTCGATGGGCCGAATAACTTCCTTCTGTACTGTAGGGATTCGATGATCTATGATCTCACATTGCTGTGGGTCTGGAGTCACACAGAGGCCAGAGCAGGTGAGTGTTACATATTTAGGTGAGGACTTGATTGTGAACTTCATTGGGGTGTTTCACAGACTCCTCTCTTAGTTACATTCTTCTACCCTGTACAGTCAACATCTCCTAGTTTGAACCTACATGTGCAAACCACATATTTTTGTTTAAGACCCACAGCCCCAAACAGAGTTAGGACATTACAATAAAGGTGATTTCCTTCCCCAAAGGATCTTAGTGAATCAGATGGTTATTTTCCGACAATCAATGATCATTGTCACAGTCAACATTACTGGGGCTGAGACTAGCTTTGTATTCCAGAGTTTATCAATTCGAATTTCAATTCCACCAGCTGCCATGGTGGGATTTGAACCCTTGCCTCTAGAGAATTTGCTTCTGGATTACTACTCTGGGGATGTAACCACGACACAACTATCTCTCTCACGTTGGGCAGGCAACTAGCAACGCTAGTAGCAATAATAGACTAGATGGAGACAGTGACAATTTGGGAGATCACATATTGCAGCCGCACATCTCCTCAGTCTGGAGGGGGGGGCGAGGGGGGGTGGGGGCGAGGGGGGGTGGGGGGGGGTTGGTGGATGGGCAAATTATGGCCTGTGGGAACTATTTATCCGGCCTACAGATTGCGTTTAGTGCATCCAGGAACTATTTGGAGGAGAAAGGATCAGGGACTTTATGAGGAGAAGGAACTCAGGTTGCCACTTCTATTTGTAGAGAGTAACTTTTAATGAATGGTGACAGGAAGTGGTTGAAGTTAAGGTAGCGAGGCTGGTGGCAGGGCCTTTATGAGGTGGGAATGTAGTGTGGTTACCCTGTGGAGAGCAGCATACTTGGTAAAACACTGAAATCAGCACAAAGATTTACAATATAAACAACCCTCTTCTCAACTCTGTTGACTTGGTTTTAAAAACTGGCACAGGTTTGTAGTACTAAGAGTCAACAACTGAGGTTCTGTGGAAACGTATGGTTTACCGTGTGGATCAAGAATCTAAAGGCAGATTATCATAGAATCAGAATCCTACAGAGCAAAAGGAGGCCATTCGGCCCATAGGGTCTGCACCGACCACAATCCCATCCAGGCCCTATCCCCATGCATTTACCCGAGCTAGTCCCTGTCACACTGAGGGGCAATTTAGCATGGCCAGCCAACCTGACCCGCACATCTTTGGAGTGTGGGAGGAAACCGGAGCACCTGGAGGAAACCCACGCAGACATGGGGAGAGCATGCAGATTCCACACAGATAGTGACCCAAGCCAGGAATTGAACCTAGGTCCCTGGCGCTGTGCCTCCCTTGATTATAAAATATACCAATAACTGTGCTTGTCAAACATTAATGTGGCAAATATTTGTGCTGTTCAATGATCTATTGACATTTGGGGAAAATTGTAAATTTGCTATCTGTAAGTAAAGCTTATTTTTGTAAAAGCATAATTAAAATACTTCAAATTTAAGTATTGTAGTTTCATATTATGAGTATTGTATTGTAATTTAAATGGGAGCTTGAGATTATCAGTCAAACTTGGAAATAAGTGGACGTGTTAGTGAGAGGCAACATGTTTTTGTGAAGGGGAGGTCGTGTCTCACGAACTTGATCGAGTTTTTCGAGGAAGAGACGAAGATGACTGATGAGGGTAGGGCAGTGGATGTTGTCCACATGGACTTCAGTAAGGCCTTTGACAAGGTCCCTCATGGCAGACTGGTGCAGAAGGTGAAGTCGCATGGGATCAGAGGTGAGCTGGCAAGGTGGATACAAAACTGGCTCGGTCAAAGAAGACAGAGGGTAGCAGTGGAAGGGTGCGTTTCTGAATGGAGGGCTGTGACAAGTGGTGTTCCTCAGGGATCAGTGCTGGGACCTTTGCTGTTTATAATATATATAAATGATTTGGAGGAAAATGTAACTGGATTGATTAGTAAGTTTGCGGACGACACAAAAGTTAGTGGATTTGCGAATAGCGATGAGGACCATCAGAGGATACAGCAGGATATAGATCAGTTGGAGACTTGGGCAGAGAGACGGCAGATGGAGTTTAATCTGGACAAATATGAGGTAATGCATTTTGGAAGGTTTAATACAGATAGGAAATATACAGTAAATGGCAGAACCCTTAAGAGTATTGATAGGCAAAGGGATCTGTGTGTACAGGTACACAGGTCACTGAAAGTGGCAATGCAGGTGGAGAAGGTAGTCAAGAAGGCATACAGCATGCTTGCCTTCATTGGCCGGGGTATTGAGTTTAAAAATTGGCAAGTCATGTTGCAGCTTTATAGAACCTTAATTAGGCCGCACTTGGAATGTAGTGTTCAATTCTGGTCGCCACATTCCAGAAGGATGTGGAGGCTTTGGAGAGGGTCCAGAAAAGATTTACCAGGATGTTGCCTGGTATGGAGGGCATTAGCTATGAGGAGAGATTGGAGAAACGTGGTTTGTTCTCACTGGAACGATGGAGGTTAAGGGGAAACCTGATAGAAGTCTACAAGATTATGAGAGGCATGGACAGAGTGGATAGTCAGAAGCTTTTTCCCAGGGTGGAAGAGTCAATTACTAGGGGGCACAGGTTTAAGGTACGAGGTGCAAGGTTTAAAGGAGATGTATGAGGCAGATTTTTTATACAGAGAGTAGTGGGCACCTGGAACTCGTTGCCGGGGGAGGTAGTGGAAGCGGATACGGTAGTGACTTCTAAGGGGCGTCTTGACAAGTACATGAATAGGATGGGAATAGAGGGATATGGTCCCTAGAAGGGTAGGGGGTTTTAGTTCAGTCGGGCAGCATGGTCGGTGCAGGCTTGGAGGGCCGAAGGGCCTGTTTCTGTGCTGTAATTTTCTTTGTCCTTTGTTCTAAGTAATTAATGAACCAGGATTCTTCACACATTCAAAGCGATAACGGATTTTAATGGTAGTTGTTAACACAATTCATTTTACCCAGGTAGAACAGAACAGCTCAGCAAAACATGCTTCAGTGGCACAATTCCTAGCTTGGGTCACTGTCTGTGCGGAGTCTGCACGTTCTCCCCATGTTTGCGTGGGTTTCCTCCGGGTGCTCCGGTTTCCTCCCGCAGCTCAAAGACATGTTGGTTAGGTGCATTGGCCATGCTAAATTCTCCCTCAGTGTACCCGAACAGGTGCCGGAGTGTGGTGCAGAGGGGATTTTCACAGCAACTTCATTGCAGTGTTAATGTAAACATATTTGTGACTAATAAATAAACTTTACTTTTTTAGTGGCCCTCCATCCTGAATAAACTGCCTCACTCTCCTCAAACCCATTAACAACAGTTTCAATATTCAAGTCCAAGTATTTAGCTATCTCATGATTTGATGCAAGGTCAACCAGGAGCGGAGATTCTGGTCCACTGCACTATGAGTGGCCGAGTCGGCACCCCAGAATTTCTGGTCCTGTATTGCAGTGGTTCCATAAGAACATAAGAACCAGGAGTCGGCCATCTGACCCCTCGAGCCTGCTCCGCCATTTAATAAGATCATGGCTGATCTTTTTGTGGACTCAGCTCCACTTACCTGCCCGCTCACCATAACCCTTAATTCCTTTACTGTTCAAAAATTTATCTATCCTTGCCTTAAAAACATTCAATGAGGTAGCCTCAACTGCTTCACTGGGCAGGGAATTCCACAGATTCACAACCCTTTGGGTGAAGAAGTTCCTCCTCAACTCAGCCCTAAATCTGTCCCCCCTTATTTTGAGGCCATGCCCCCTAGTTCGAGTTTCACCAACCCTTTCTATGTCACGGCACATCTCTATACTGTAAATAAATTTTGAGGTGCACCTCCTATTTTCTCTGTCTTCTTCCCTTCCTGGGAACTTTGTTTTTAATCTCTGCCTGTCTCCCTCTCTCTCTCTCTCTCTCGCTTCTCCCAGGGTTTTCAGTTTTCATGCGGGCGCATGAGGATCTTTGACTTTAGCTCCAAGTCCCGTTGGTCAATGGGCATGGAGCCCGACCAATGTAAAATCTAAACCATGCACGTGCAGCTCTTTCCCACCCGGGGTGTGTGCGGGAGGCCTGAGGTTCATCGGGTCTTGGAGTTGCTGACCACAGAGCTGAAAATGAAGCTTAGTTACATGAATTTTGAATCATTTTGAATCTTTTCTCACAGCACACTTGGGGGATTTTCACAGGCACACTGGTTGGGAACCACTGCTGCACTGAACAGGGCACCTTCAGCTAATGTACACATACATAGAATGACAGCAGACTCTGTGGATAATATCTCATTCCTCACAATGCTCGATCCAAAGGCATTTCATTGCTGTACAGTCCAAGCCTATTCAATGGAAATTGTGGGTAAAATTGAAGTGTAAACATCTCTGGCTTGTACTCCTTTCATACAATCTGAAAAAAAACCCAAGGCGGCATGGTGGCACAGTGGTTAGCACTGCTGCCTCACAGCGCCAGGGACCCGGGCTCAATTCCAGCCTTGGGTCATTGTCTGTGTGGAGTCTGCACGTTCTCCCCGTGTCTGCGTGGGTTTCCTCCGGGTGCTCCGGTTTCCTCCCACACTCCAAAGATGTGCGGTGGATTGGCCATGCTAAATTATCCCTTAGTGCCCAAAGATGTGTGGATTAGATGGTTTAGCCATGGGAAATGTGTGGCGTTATGGGATAGGGGAGGGGGCACGAGGGTAAGATGCTCCGTTCAGACTCAATGGGCCGAATGGCCTCTTCTTCACTGTAGGGATTCTCTGATGATTCTATGAACTACAGATGCCTAATTTGTTAAGTCATTGTACAGTTTTGACAGGCTGTACATACAATATTAATCAGTCACTTTGGGATACTGCCATGTTTGAGGGTTGGGATCGTGTGATAACTGTCCCTGGTGTTTGACTGAGTCAGAGCTATCAAAGGACTCACGTATACGATGATGAGACTGACAATGTTGTCCCCCTTTGCGGGCCACTGGGAGGAACTGTTCATTCATCGCTTCCTGCTGATGTTCTCGGGAAGTGGCCTGGGTTTGCGTGGGAGGTGCGTGGGTCATCTGAACTTTCAGGAGACTGCCTGGCACTTTCCAAGAAATGTTAGTGCATCGCCCATTCCAACTGGTATATGTACTGCAGATGTTTCACTGGCATGTTTACTGCGGTGAGGGTCACCACAGAGAGTTGTGAGAGTACTGTTTGCAGCTTCGACTTGCATGAAACATTCCTAATATTGAGCTCCGAAGCCAAATATGTTTTCTTGTCTCTTGGAGAAATACTAACAGATTGCAAGAGCTGCTTTCTGCCAACTCGGAACAGCTTTTCAAACGTGTTTGTTAGCATTTGTCGCTCGATAATGGGATAGAGCCACATTAGATATAACACTGTGCAGGAGGCCAATCGGCCCATTGTGTATGTGCTGCTATCCAATTCGGCCCACCAGCAGCACCCCTCCCCCACCTCCCTCGCTCTCCTCATAGCCTTGCAAATTCATTACCATTTGAAACATATGTTCAAAGTTATTCTGCTTCCACCACACTCCGAGGCAGCACATTCCAGATCATAACAACTCGCTTCACACAAAACAAAAATTCTCCTCCTCCCTCTGGCTTGCATTTGCTAACTGTGTTCTGTCTGTTTTCTCTGGCTACCAACTCTGCTACTGGAATCAGTCTCTCCAGTTTGTTTTACCAAAAGCCCTTTGTGTTTGCGAATCAAATCTCCCCCCAACCTTCACCGCTCTGAGGAGACTATTGCGTGCTAGTGTTAAGCAGCAAATCAGCTTTAGGAAAGGGGCATTATTTTTTTTAAAATTTGAGTTACAAAGCCAATGTGCAGACAGTGGACAGGGGAAAGTCCTTAATCCATCTCCTTGCTCGCTCCAAACACCAATTCAAATTCAAATTGAATGCAACTCACGGTCCCCACAAGAGAGACAAACAGGATCCCAAGCTGACAAGAGAAGGAATTACATCTGATCTTGGGCTTGACCTTAACCAACAAGCCAAGATGTTTCAGAAGAGGGGGGTGTTAACTGCACAATCCGACTACAAGAATGTTTTCTGTAACTGGAAAGGACACTGCGTTCATGACAAGGATTTCAGTCAAAAGTTTTTGTGCAAGAGCTGTGAAGTGTTGGGGCAGCGCTTCCCAAGGTGACCCTGAGTGGGGTCGCAAGGTGAGACTTTGGGGCAGCAATGGTTGTCTTGGAGCTTGGGCTGATTTCTGACGGTGAGATCCCTTTAATCATCGAATCATAGAATCCCTACAGTGCAGAGGGAGGCCATTTGACCCATCGAGCCTGCACTGACAACAATCCCACTCAGGCCCTATCCCCATAACCCTGCGTATTTACCCTAGCCAGTCCCCCTGAGACTAAACGGGAATTTTCCATGGCCAATCAACCTATCCCACACGTCTTTGGACTGTGCGAGGAAAGCGGAGCACCCGGAGGAAACCCACACAGGCATGGGGAGAAGGTGCAAACTCCACACAGGCAGTGACCCGAGGCTGGAATTGAACTCGGGACCCTGGCGCTGTGAGGCAGCAGTGATAACCACCGTGCCATCATGACATCTCCCACCACCAGCTCCTCATTCTGCTCAATGCACCCAGACCCCTACCATTATTCACCCAGCTGCACTCCCTCAGGACACATGCTAGCTCATGTTAACATCCAGATATTCCAGCTGACTTTCACACAATGCTGCCAATCTCAAATCAGCCTCTCGCAGCATCTCCTCCAGCAGGCACAACACAGCATGGTGGCACAGTGGTTAGCACTGCTGCCTCACAGTGCCAGGGTTCGATTCCCAGCTTGGGTGACAGTGTGGAGTTTGCACGTTCTCCTCGTGTCTGTGTGGGTTTCCTCCGGGTGCTCCAGTTTCCTCCCACAGTCCAAAGATGTGCGGGTTAGGTGGATTGGCCATGTTAAATTGCCCCTTAGTGTCCAAAGTTGTGCAGGTTCAGTGGATTAACTCTGGTAAATGTGCAGGGCTAGGGCTGAGCGTTGGACCTGTACACAACACGATACTGCATGTCTTTAATGACCAGCCTGCTCCTCTCTCTAGCAAGGAGCATGGAGAGTGTGGTGAACCATGGTTGGTTACCACTATGAGTGCTGAGCCATGGATGGTCAGCACTATGGGTGTTTGTAGATATGTTACTGTTGTCACTGTTGGGGTTAGGGTTGGGCTGTTCTACCTGTTGATATTGTTCTGTGGTACACTCCAGTTGGCTCCGCCTACCTGGAGAAGTATAAAGGTCACTGCACTGCCTGGTGACCCTTTAGTCTGGGATTGTATTGTATATAGTGTGCTCCATTCTTGTTAGTAATAAAAGCCTTTATTTCCCGGGTACAATCTAGCCTCCCGAGTGATTTAATCGCGCATCAATTTTATTACTAACAAAATTTTTTTTAAAACCATGGAGCAAATGTTGAAACCCGAGCGGCTTACTTTAGATCCATGTGCGGCAGGAGTGTCGAACACTTTCGACCATTGGTTAAAGTGTTTTCAAGACTACATCGATGCCTCAACAGCCATTCAAAACGACGCCGATAGACTGCGGGTCCTCCACGCGAGGTTAAGCGACTCCGTATACTTATCAATCCGCGATGCCCAAGACTACATAGGGGCCATCGAACTACTTAAGAAACGGTACAACAAACCGCCAAACGAGATCCATGCTCGACACCTTCTAGCCACTCGACGGCGGCAGCCCGGCAAAACGACAGAACAGTACCTGTGTGAACTTCAGCAACTAGCCAGAGCCTGCAACTGCAAGCCAGTGTCGGCGGCCCAGTATATGAACGACTTGATCCGCGATGCGTTCGTGGCAGGAATCGGCTCGTCGTATATTCGCCTTCGGCTGCTAGAGCAAGGTAATCTAGACCTCGCTAAGACAGTAGAATTGGCTGACGCTATGGAAACGGCCTCCAGAAGTCTAGAAACGTACCCCACCGACCATGTGGGAACATCGTGGCAAGTACAGCCACCGACTCAACTTTATTCAGCGGCTCCGAAAAACTGCGCGATTGTGTTTCCAACCTCGGACCTGACGGCGGCGGCAGCTCCAGGAGGTCCGCGGTGTTACTTCTGTGGATTGGCGAAACACCCTCGGCAGCGATGTCCAGCTAGAACGGTATTGTGCTCCGTGTGTGGAAAGAAAGGGCATTATGCCAAAGTCTACAGGACCTAACCACTCTCCAAACATAGCAGCGCGGCGTGTGATTCTCCAGAGCCTGTCTCCTTGTCTCCAGCGTCTTCGAGGTCTTCCACCACGTGCGATTCCAGAGCGCCACCATTCCTGACGACGGAGACGCAAGACACGTGCGACCTGCAGGTGCCGCCACTTTTAGCGCCACCGACCACGTGCGATCCATGGGCGCAGCCATTTTGGTCGGCACCGACCTCAGACGACCAGCAGGGGACATCATCATCAACCATCTCAGCTGCCTGCAGTTGCACCCAAGACCCAACGGTGGCGTCAATCATCCTGGACCAGGCCAAGCCTCACAGACTCGACAAGTCTATGATGGGCATAGAGGTAAATGGACGCCAAATTCATTGTTTGTTTGACAGCGGGAGCACGGAGAGCTTCATTCACCCTGACACCGTGAAACGGTGCGGTCTCCGAATACGGACTGTCAGACAGACAATTTCGATGGCGTCGAGGTCCTGGTCTGTTACCGTGCTAGGGAGCTGCATGGTCAACCTAACGGTGCGGGGCACAGTTTACGAGAACTTCAGGCTCCTTGTGTTACCGCACCTTTGCGCTCCGATACTCCTGGGACTAGACTTTATGGTCCACCTGAGGAGTGTAACCCTGCAGTACGATGGGCCACTCCCTCCACTTTCAGTGGGAGCACAGCAGCCTCCAAATTGCCCAGCGCACTCCACGTGTAGCCTCTCGACACTCAGAATCACCCCACCATCTTTATTCGAGAATCTCGTGCCAGGCTGCAAGCCCATCACAACCAAGAGCAGGCGTTACAGCGCTGAGGATCGGATCTTTATTCGATCTGAAGTTCAGCGGCTCCTCAGGGAAGGGATCATCCAACCTAGCTCTAGTCCAAGGAGAGCGCAAGTAGTGGTGGTTAAAACTGGAAACAAACCCCGGATGGTCATAGACTATAGTCAGACCATTAATAGATATACGCACCTGGATGCGTATCCTCTCCTGCGCATATCTGACATGGTCAACCAGATTGCGCAGTACCGGGTGTTCTCCACCATTGACTTGAAGTCAGCTTACCACCAGCTCCCCATTCGCCCAGAGGACCCAAAAGTACACGGCCTTTGAGGCAGATGGTCGTCTTTATCACTTTTTACGGGTTCCCTTTGGCGTCACGAATGGGGTCTCGGTCTTCCAGCGTGCAATGGACTGAATGGTGGACCAGAACGGGCTGCGGGCTACCTTCCCGTACCTGGATAACATCACTATCTGCGGCCATGACCAGCAGGACCATGATGCCAACCTCCTTAGATTTTTATGCACTGCGTCTCGCCTGAATCTGACCTACAACAGGGAGAAGTGCGTATTTCGCAAGCGCCGCCTAGCAATTCTCGGATACGTGGTGGAAAACGGGGTCCTTGGCCCTGATCCAGACCGTATGCGTCCCCTCCTTGAACTTCCCCTGCCCACTAGCATCAAAGCACTGAGAAGATGCTTAGGCTTCTTTTCATACTATGCACAGTGGGTTCCCAATTATGCGGACAAAGCCCGTCCGCTCATCAAGTCTACCTCCTTTCCCCTAGCAACAGAGGCTCGCTTAGCCTTTGAAGGGATAAAAGCCGACATCGCGAAAGCCACGATGCACGCTGTTGATGAGTCCATCCCCTTTCAGGTGGAGAGTGATGCATCGGATTTCGCCCTGGCCGCCACACTTAACCAGGCGGGCAGGCCCGTCGCCTTTTTCTCTCGCACCCTCCAAGGCCCTGAAATTCAGCACTCTGCTGTGGAAAAAGAGGCCCAGGCCATTGTGGAGGCCGTACGGCATTGGCGCCATTACTTGGCGGGAAAACAATTCACCCTGCTCACGGACCAGCGGTCCGTGGCGTTCATGTTCAACAACACGTTACGGGGTAAGATCAAAAATGATAAAATCTTGAGGTGGAGAATCGAACTCTCCACCTACAATTATGATATCATGTACCGTCCGGGGAAGCTCAATGAGCCCTCATACGCCCTGTCGCGTGGAACATGTGCAAGTGTGCAGGAGAATCGATTACAGGCCCTCCACAATGACCTCTGCCATCCGGGGGTCACTCGGCTCTTCCATTTCGTAAAGGCCCGGAATCTACCCTACTCGGTGGAGGATGTCAGGTCCATAACCCGAAGCTGCCAGGTATGTGCTGAATGCAAACCGCACTTCTACCGACCTGACAGGGCACACCTCATTGAGGCCACTCGCCCTTTTGAAAGACTGAGTGTGGACTTCAAGGGAGTGATTTAATCGCGCATCAGAGAGATGTGCCGTCATGTTGGCATAGCATAGAGCTTTCCCTCTCCGCAGACTCTGTTCCAGCTCCCTGCCTCGCTGCAGGCCCGGCCTGACCTGTTGCAACATTTATGTGGGCAATTCACCTTCTCGTCTGCTCCTACCCTGTGAGAATGTGGCAACACTCTTTGGGAAATGCATCAAGACACCAGCAAACAGAAACAAGTTTATCCTCAGACAGTTTGCAATTGGAAAATTCCAGAAGTTTAACTGCCTGGCTCTTTAATTAACATCACTGCAGTGCCCAATGTGATCTTTCTTAGCTCTATTTTAAAGATTGGACATTGCCGGCATTTTTCTTTATGGGATGTGAATGTCACTGGTGGAAAACAGTGTCTTCCAGAGTGGGCGACGGGTCCCTTGGGTGGATCGTGGGATGTTGAAAAATGGGTCACCAAAAATGATCGCAAGTGTGTCATGTATAGAGCCGCACCCCCTTCCCCCCCCCCCCCCACCACACACACACACACACACACACACACACACGTCCCTCACATCCCTTGCTTATCCCCACCCCACTGCAGCTCCATTAAAACACACACTGCCTAAACCTGCAGAATTTAAACTCAGCTCGGAAGAATGTGAGTCTTTCTCATTATTTTCTCTCTGCAAAATTGAGGGTGGGCAAACAAAATGGAAACATGTTTCACTGAGTTTTAAATGAGCTCAGGTTTAGCTTGTTGCCTCTTTCTCTCTCTTTCCCTTCTCCCTGTTTTGTTGAGGGATCCATCTGGTTTGGCACCAGTCGATTTCAACTTGACTCTTCCTCAGGCCATGTGGGAGACAGGTCACATGGTGTCTCGGCTCGGTGGCCCAGTGGTTAGCACTGCTGCCACACAGCACCAGGGACCCGGGTTCAATTCTGGCCTCGGGTCACTCTCTGAGTGGAGTTTGCACACTCTCCCCGTGTCCATGTGGGTTTCCTCCGGGTGCTCTGGTTTCCTCCCTCACTCCAAAGATGTGCGGGTTAGGTGGATTGGCCGCAGTAAATTGCCCCATAGTGTCAGGGGGACTAGCTGGGGTAAATGCATGGGCTTGTGGGTATAGGGCCTGGGTGAGATTGTTGTCAGTGCAGACTCAATGGGCCGAATGGCCTCCTTCTGCACTGTAGAGATTCTATGATTCTATGAGGAGTCTGGCCTCGCAGTGATCACCAGCCCAGGCTGTGAACAGAATACTCTGGTCCATTATAAATGCCATCCACTCAGGTGGCAATTGGGCCCCTTGCAATCTAACCCACTTTCAACTGCCCCACCGACTGAACAAGGAGAGAGGATTCATTCTGAACCGAGAACTACTTTCTAACAAAGAAACAAGAAGTTGTGCAGACTGCAATCACGTTCCACTCATTCTAGTAGAATTTCTAAAGTTCCCAACCAGCCTGCATTCACTCCCATTACTAATTAAAACATAACATTGCAGGACAACATTTTCACTGAACATGCACAAACATTCCCATCTATTTGTGAATGCAGAAATGATTAAATATCTTCATTTCAGTGCATGCTGTAGCAGGAAACTGTATTTAGACGAGCAACATTTTTTAAAGACATTTGCATGACATAATCGTGGGCTGTGAGGGCTGGCCAGTTGGTTAATGTGGTCTCACCAATGCCTTGTATAAATGAAGCATAACATCCTTACTTTTATGTTCACTTCCTCTCATAATAAGAAATAGCATTCCATTCGTCTTCTTGATGTAACCTCATACTATTTGTGACTCATTGATGAGAGCACTTTCCTGAACTCAGAATTCTGCAGTCATTCTCCAGTTAAGTAGAATCATAGAATCCCTACAGTGCAGAAGGAGGCCATTCAGTCCATCGAGTCTGCACCGGCAACAATCCCACCCAGGCCCTATTCCCGTAACTTTACACATCTATCCTGCTAATCCCCCTGACACTAGGATCAATTTGCATGGCCAATCCACCTAACCCGCACATCCTTGGACTGTGGGGGGGAAACCGCAGCACCCGGAGGAAACCCACGCAGACACGGGGAGAACGTGCAAACTCCACACAGACACTGACCCGAGGCCGGGAACCGAACCTGGGTCCCTGGCATTGGGAGACAGCAGTGCTAATCACTGTGCCACCATGTTGTCATACACGGCATTTTTTATTCTTCCTGCCAAAGTGACCAACTTCAGATTTTCCCACATGTATACTCCATCTGCCAGAGCTTTGCCCACTCCCTCAACCTATTTAAATCCATCAGCAACCTCCTTATGTCCTCTTCACAACACACTTTCCTACCTATCTTTATGTCATCTGCAAATATAGCTACAATGCCTTCACTTCCCTCCTCTGAGTAATTGATGTAAATTGTAAAAAGGTGAGGTCCCAGCACAGATCCCTGCGGGACTCCACTTGTCACACCCTGTCATTCCTATCTCCATTTCCATTACAGTCCGTAGGGAGGATAATCCGGAATGAAATATTGGGTGGGGGGAGCAGGGGACGAGAAGAGACATTGGGAGGAAGCAGATTAGAATTTGTTTATATAATAATGCACGTGTCTCAGCAACAGAAAATACTGCAACACCACTTCACTCTGTACATGCCAGTCAGTGAATCCCTACAGTGCAAAAGGAGGCCATTTGGCCAATTGATTCTGCACCGACTCTGTGACAGAGCATCCCACCTAGGACCTACCCCACGTATTTACCTCGCTAATCCCTCTAATGGGCAATTTAGCATGGCTAATCCACCTAACCCGCACATCTTTGGACTGTGGGAGGAAACCGGAGCACCCGGAGGAAACCCACGCAGACACGGGAAGAATGTGCAAACTCCACATAGACAGTCACCCAAGCCGGGAATCGAATCCGGATCCCTGGTGCCGTGAGGCAGCAGTGCCAACCACTGTGCCACCATGCCACAGGCTCCATAGGCCTGCTCTGCTCCCAAATCGTTGCTCCTCTGCTTTGCTGGGTAGAAATCACAGCCTGAAGATGGGATTTATTCATAGCAATGCAGATTGATCCCCTACATATAAACCCTGCACCCATAGATTCAGCACACTGAGCAGTTAATACCAAACTGCTGCACCGTTTGTACTTAGAATCATAGACACATAGAATCCCTACAGTGCAGAAGGAGCCCATTTGGCCCATCAGGCCAGCACTGGCAACAATCCCACCCAGGCTCTATCCCTTTAACCCCACATATTAACTCTGCAAATCCCTCTAACACTAAGGGGCAATTTAGTATAGCCAATCAACCTAACCTGCTCATCTTTGGACTTAATCGACTGGGGTCAATTTTGGAAAGCTAAAGTGAATTCACCATGATTGGAGGTACATTTTTAAAAAGACATTTAACAGACTCTCTTTCCAATTATAGTTCAAAGTTCTCTTTCATTCTCTTAAGTCTTTTAAATGAAGGAGATTGTCATCGACTTCAGGAAGCGTAAAGGAGAAAATGCCCCTGTCTACATCAACGGGGACGAAGAAGAAATGGTCGAGAGCTTCAAGTTTTTAGGTGTCCAGATCACCAACAACCTGTCCAGGTCCCCCCATGCCGACGCTATATTTAGGAAAGCCCACCAACGCCTCTACTTTCTCAGAAAACTAAGAAAGTTTGGCATGTCAGCTATGACTTTCACCAACTTTTACAGATGCACCATAGAAAGCATTCTTTCTGGTTGTATCACAGCTTGGTATGGCTCCTGCTCTGCCCAAGACCACAAGGAACTACAAAAGGTCGTGAATGTAGCCCAATCCATCACGCAAACCAGCCTCCCATCCATTGACTCTGTCTATACTTCCTGTTGCCTCGGCAAAGCAGCCAACATAATTAAGGACCCCATGCACCCCAGACATTCTCTCTTCCATCTTCTTCCTTCGGGAAAAAGATACAAAAGTCTGAGGTCACGTACCAACCGACTCAAGAACAGCTTCTTCCCTGCTGCTGTCAGACTTTTGTGTGGACTTATCTCGCATTAAGTTGATCTTTCTCTACACCCTAGCTATGACTGTAACACTACATTCTGCATTCTCTCCTTTCCTTCTCTATGAATGGTATGCTTTGTATGTATAGCGTGCAAGAAACAATACTTTTCACTGTATGTTAATACATGTGACAATAATAAATCAAATCAAATCAGAAGTCCTTGAATGCTGAAGAATAACTTGCACAAGGATATGGAGACGAATATTAAATGCTGGCTGAACGTTAAGTATAACAAACGTTCTAATTTCCTGGTTTAAACTGCAATCATTAATGGCTTTATAGGTCTTAGAGTTTGACCTGTGGACTCTCACTATCATAACAAGGCAGGATGGATTCTGATGTTCTGTCCATTAAGAATGATGACCCCAAGGGGTGAAGGTTCAATTGAGCAACAACATACTGTTTTGTTATCAGAGTACTTTGACCTCTGCGCCAACAGGGCATCCAGGTATCCATCTGTCTGTGTCCTTTTACATGGTGGACAAAATTCAACAGAAATACGTCCCAAAACTTTTCCTTTGAGTCGCATCTCAGGATCAAAGCTGTGCTCCTCCGCCTTCTGTAATAGATTTAGATTCAAATGGTTTTATGGATGGATAGATCAGTTTGGCTCCTCCTTCCTGCCACCAGCCTGTGCCCCACCCCACCACCAACATATATCAATGACTCTGTGTTCTGATAGCCTGGGCAATCATTATCCCAGCCCAGGTCCCAGGGTGTAACATTCCACTTCCCCGGGGCCTCTTTCACCATCTGCTCTGCAAGATTCCTCCGAGCTCATGTTCGTGGTTAGTGTTTCATCTCATTATTGTTTCCATGTGAAGCGTGAACTGGCTATAGTCCATTACCCCATCAGCTTGGCCCTGAGGACAGAGATGCAAAGGTTAGAGGCCGCTTTGTTATTCTCAGTGGTCCTTTTGGAAGATCAAACCCTAATGGAATGATGTCATTGATAAGTACGAGAACTGCGAGGACTACCTTACCAAAGTACTTCTTATTGCTACTGACACAAAGAAATGCCTGAAGTACAGTGGTGATTGTGGTGACTGTCCCTTTAAGGGGAAGACAGGAGCAGAGAGCCACCTGGCTTGAGGGACCAATTTGGACTCAGTGGGTAATCACCCCCAAGGGATGACGCTCTCTCTCAGGCAGAAAGCAGTTTGAAGGTTTAGAGACTGAGTTGGCCAATGGGCTTCTGCCGGCCTCTGTACAGTTTTTCTTTGTTAATGAATACATTTTTTAAATTTGATTTATTACTGTCACATGTACTGGGACACAATGAAAAGTATTGGGGGCGATTCTTCCAAAAAAATTCTAAGTGTCGAATTCGCGTAAAAACTGGAGTAAATCCTACGGTTTTTTCAAGCGGGATTTTCAAAACGAATCTCCCACTCTGTGCACCGCAGAGTGCCTCAGCATGAATCACGCTGAAAATCAGTGGGCTGCGGCCTATTTCCGCTGGAGAGACCGGCAGCATTGCGCTGAGGGGGCCACTGCGCACGTGCCGATCTGCCAGCACCAAGATTGCTGTATGCGCAGTGGTCCCGCACTGCTGGCCTCCCGATCCTGGAGTCACAGGGCGGGATTTTCCCATCCCATGCACCACAGGAATTGTAGTGGGTGGGGGCCGGACCATGGGAAGGTCCGTTGACCTCGGGCGGGATTTTCTGGTCTTGGGGCGAGTGCAGCCTGAAAGTCCCGCCCATAGAGTCATAGAACAATACAGCACAGAAACAGGCCCTTCAGCCCAACAAGTCCATGCCAACCATGGTGCCCTCCCAGCTAGTCCCAATTGCCCATGTTTGGCCCATATCCCTCTAATCCTTTCCCATCCGTGTACCTATCCAAAATAGAAATATCTGGGACTCCTAAAACATGCATCCAACAAATTTGACAATGGGACCAAACACCAAATAGAGTAGGAGCTTGTTTTACATTTGTGTCCGGTGCATCAATTTCTAGTCCAGCATCTCTTATATCCAGGGACTTCGTTTAACGTCTCAGCTGATGATGCACCTTGATGCTGCATTGCAGCATCAGTCCCATTTATGTTCTGATAAGAATTGAATCCACAACCTTATTACTGAGGAATAATAATTTAAAAAATCTAAACTCTGTGACCATAGAGGCATTAATATCTATAATTGTGCTGAACTAATGCAAATATTGTACTAATGCAAGTATAATTGCATGGTGGCATGGTGACACAGTGGTTAGCACTGCTGCCTCACAGCACCAGGGACCTGGGTTCGATTCCGGTCTCAGGTCACTGTGTGGAGTTTGCACATTCTCCCCATGTCTGTGCGGGTTTCTACCGGGTGTTCCTCCCACAGTCCAAATGTGTGCAGTTTAGGTGGATTAACCACGCTAAACTGCCCGTTAATGTCCCAAGATGTGTCGGGCTAGGGGGGATTAGCAGGTTAAATATGCAGGGTTAAGGGGATAGGGTCTGGCTAGGATATTCTTTTTGGAGAGTTGGTGCAAACTCGATGGACCGAATGGCCCGTTTCGACACTGTAGGGTTTCTGTGATTCTATAATTGCACTAATGTAGGTATTACTGTTCTATATGAATATGACTGCATAATAACCGTCAGGGTGAGATTTCATATTTGACCACAGCTAGGGCTGAACTCACTGTAGAGAGTAATTCAGATGCTATTTGCAAATTCAGCCTTGTAATTGTGGTACTTTTTGCTTGTTGAGTTCTAAATAATTAGAGGTAAGTTTAACTTCAGTCTTAACATCAAATCAGGGCAGCGGACAGTTAATTCACGCTGGCACACCCTCTGTCCTGTAGAAAATGCTCCAACACTGAATACACACATAATTGGGGTAAGATACTTTCTGTAATTACGTAAAGTGATGATAATCTCTTGCCTAGTTTAGATCTCTTCCACTGATTTATATTAAACCATCACGGACAGCCAAATTCTCCCCAAATGTCACAGTCTTTCAAAAAAAAATCAGGAATCTAGAATGATCTCTGGATCAATACAAAGCAAATATAACTCAAATCTCTAACAGAGTTCTTATACATAAGCTTTGAAGCTTAGCTGGGCTTTCCTGTGTACTTACCCTCAATAAATAAAGATCTTCATATTAGCTTAATAAGAAACTGAATCCAATCGTTTGTCTAAATCGACTTGAAGTTACAATTCAAAGATAGTGTAAATAAGCATATATTCGAGGGAATTGTTATGACATACATCAAAGCTCCTGTAAATATCTGGGAGCTTGTGGAAATGAAGGAGTTTTGGCCTATCCAGAAGGGAAAAAAACAGTAAGACAGGAAAAAAGGATACTGGGGCGGGATTCTCTGACAAAGATGGGAAATTCCCATCCGAGTTAAATGGAACTTTGACTGGTTCGCCAAATTTTCTGCCTCACCCGCTATGATTCCCACAGCGGGTGGGTGGGTGGGACAGGAGAAGTTCAGCCATGGCCTGAATAATTTTTTCCTTCTGCGTAGGTGGGGAAGGAGTTGAACTGGATTTTAAAATCTCACACGTTAGTAATAAGTCTTGTCAAATTAATAGCTCAGTTCACACACAAACTGTAGGGGGACAGGTTAATAGCTCCTTGAAAGTGGAGTCACAGGTGGACAGAATGGTGAAGAAGGCATTCGGCATGCTTGGTTTCATCGGTCAAAACATTGAGTAGAGGAGTTGGTTTTGATTTGATTTATTATTGTCACATGTATTTGGATGCAGTGAAAAGTATTGTTTTTTGCGCGCTATACAGAGCATACTGTACATAGAGAAGGAAAAGAGAGAGTGCAGAATGTAGTGTTAAAGTCATAGCTAGGGTGTACAGAAAGATTAACTTAATGCAAGGTAGGTCCATTCAAAAGTCTGACAGCAGCAGGAAAGAAGCTGTTCTTGAGCCAATTGGTACATGACCTCAGACTTTTGTATCTTTTTCCCGACTGAAGAAGATGGAAGAGAGAATGTCCGGGGTGCGTGGGGTCCTTGATTATGCTGGCTGCTTTGCCGAGGCAGCGGGAAGTATAGACAGAGTCAATGGGTGGGAGGCTGGTTTGCGTGATGGATTGGGCTACATTCACGACTTTTTGTAGTTTCTTGTGGTCTTGGGCAGAGCAGGAGCCATACCAAGCTGTGATACAACAAAAAATAATGCTTTTTATGGTGCATCTGTAAAAGTTGGTGAGAGCCGTAGCTGACATGTCAAATTTCCTTAGTCTTCTGAGAAAGTAGGGGCATTAGTGGGCTTTCTTAACTATAGCGTCGGCATGGGGGGACCAGGACAGGTTGTTGGTGATCTGGACACCTAAAATCTTGAAGCTCTCGACCATTTCTACTTCGTCCCCACTGATATAGGCAGGGGCATGTTCTCCTCTACGCTTCCTGAAGTTGATGACAATCTCCTTCGTTTTGTTGACATTGAGGGAGAGATTATTGTTGCCGCACCAGTTCACCAGATTCTCTGTCTCTTTCCTGTACTCTGTCTTGTCATTGTTTGAGATCCAACCCACTATGGTGGAGTCGTCAGCGAACTTGAAAATCAAGTTGGAGGGGCATTTGGCCACATAATCATAGGTGTATAAGGAGTATAATAGGGGGCTGAGAACACAGTCTTCTGGGGCACCGGTGTTAAGGATAATCATGGATGTGTTGTTGCCGATCCTTACTGATTGTGGTCTGTAGGTTAGGAAGTTCAGGATCCAGTCACAAAGGGGGGAGCCGAGGCCCAGGTCATGGAATTTGGAGATGAGTTTCATAGGAATAATGGTGTTGAAGGCTGAGCTGTAGTCAATAAATGGGAGTCTGACACAGGTGTCTTTGTTATTTAGGTGTTCCAGGGTTGAGCGCAGGACCAGGAAATGGCGTCTGCTGTGGACCTTATTGAAGTTGTACAAGACATTAGTAAGGCCACACTTGGAATACTGTGTGCAGTTCTGGTCATCCGATTATAGAAAGGATATTATTAAACCACAAAGAGTGCAGAAAAGATTTATTAGGATGCTACCGGGACTTGATGGTTTGAGTTATAAGGATAGGCTGGATAGACAGGGACTTTTTTCCCTGGAGCATAGGAGACTTAGGGGTGATCTTATAGAGGTCCATAAAATAATGAGGGACATAGATCAGCTAGATAGTCAATATCTTCTCCCAAAGGTAGTGGAGTCTAAAACTAGAGGGCATAGGTTTAAGCTGAGAGGGGAGAGATACGAAAAGGTCCAGAGGGGTAATTTTTTCAGAGGGTGGTGAGTGTCTGGAACAAGCTGCTAGACGTGGTGGTAGAGGCGGGTACAATTTTGCCTTTTAAAAAGCATTCAGACAGTTACATGGGTAAGATGGGTAGAGAGGGATATGGGCCAAACGTGGGGAATTGGGTCTAGCCTAGTGATTTAAAAACAAGGGCGGCAAAGACAAGTTGAGCCAAAGGGCCTATTTCCATGCTATAAACCTCTATGACTCTCTGACTCAAATAAATGCCTGTTTTCCCAGGAGATGCATTGTGTTATTAATTCCCTGAAACATCCCGCGGAGAAAGGTTCCAGTGAATTATAATCAGAGGGATACACTGGGCAGACATAAGTATGAGATGGTCAGTAATAAATCCAACAGGGAATTCAGCAGAAATGTCTTCACCCAAAGCGTGGTTAGAATGCGGAGTGCGGTGCTGTGAGAGTCGTGGCAAAAAGAACAGGAGGATATATTGATAGTATGAAATGAGGAAGTGTGAGAGGTGGCTCATGTGGACAATCAACATGGACATGGCTCAATGGCCTATATCTGTGCTGTAGATTCAATGTAATTCTATATTTAAAAAATTAAATTTTCATGTAGAAAGGAGGTATTTATTAGGTGGCCTTAGAAACCCATATAAAGGTAGTTAAAGTTATGGAAAATATAAATCCAGAATATTATTGT
The DNA here is from genome assembly GCF_964213995.1 of Mustelus asterias. Classification (NCBI taxonomy): domain Eukaryota; kingdom Metazoa; phylum Chordata; class Chondrichthyes; order Carcharhiniformes; family Triakidae; genus Mustelus; species Mustelus asterias. The sequence goes on from NC_135823.1 coordinate 19,397,173, forward strand.
AAATTAAATCACAGAATAGGACAAGAGATCTGTAAAAATTCCAACAAAAGCTAGCCAACTAAAAGGACATATCTTTTTGTGCCAACTAAATAAACTAAATCAAACAAACTCAGGGACAAAGCAAGAAGGGCAGCCCCCACAAAGAAGGGAACCGCCCAAACCAAAAGACAAAGCGGAAAGGGAACTTCAAACATCAAACCAAAATGTTAGATAAAAGGCCCCTGCAGTGCCCAACAAGCATGGGAGGCCTCGATGGTTCCCCTGGACTCCGCATGCTCCCTCTCCAGGGATGCCCGGCCGCGAATGTAGCCACGGTAGAGGGGCAGGCAGTCGGGCCATACGACATCCTTGGTCGCCCGCTGCCTGGACCTGTTTATGACGAGTCTGGCCAGGCCCAGGAGCAGGTTAACGAGGAAGTCCTCCACCTTCCTCACCCCCCTCCACACTGGGTGCCCATAAATCAGGAGCGTGGAACTGAAGTGCAAACAGAACATCAATAAAAGTTTTTTTTCAGATAACTGGAAAGGAAGTGCAGCCTATAACACTCAACATGGAGGGCGGGACTTTACAGCCTCATTCATCCCAACACCATAAAACCCCAGCCGAGGTCAACAGACCTTCTTTTTCATTGTCCACCCCTCGCCCGCTCCGATTCCCATGATGGGTAGGGTGGTAAAATTCCTGCTGGGGATTCAGAAGAACAGTCCACCATGGATTGAAGAAAGGCTAACGGATCTGTAATTGACTGATTAGTTGCCCTCTGGAAACCACATTAGCCAGTTCCGATCTAGTGGTATATCGCTCATAACTATTGCCAATCTCGTAAAAATCTCCACCCTAATCTTTCTTCCTCGTTCTTCTTGTCATTTGTAGGAAGAAAACAAAAGTCATTTAAACTTTTATTTGCTCTGAAATGTTTTAATTGCTACGTTCTTAATCTGTAAAACGAATAAATTAGGCCAGTCCTCTCACTTCTTTGCATGCCCAGTGCTGGCTGATGTGAATAAAGTTTGCATTGCATTTTTAGAATGGCATGAATTGAGTTTGTTAAATCTTGACATGCCTTGTGGTAGTGAAATGGTTAAATGGAGGTGAGCCCATTCAGAGAATTGTGCGGGCTTTATAATGCCTAAATCTACTTTCTCAGGAGACTAAGGAAATTTGGCATGCCCGCTATGACTCTCACCAACTTTGACAGATGCACCATTGAAAACATTCTTTCTGGTTGTATCACAGCTTGGTATGGCTCCTGCTCTGCCCAAGACTTCAAGAAACTACTAAGGGTCGTGAATGAAGCCCAGTCCATCACGCAAACCAGTCTCCAATCCATTGACTTTGTCATGACTTCCTGCGGCCTCAGAGAAGCAGCCAGCATAATTAAGGACCCCACGCACCCCAGACATTCTCTCTTCCACCTTCTTCCGTCGGGAAAAGATACAATAGTCTGAGGACACGTACCAACCGACTCAAGAACAGCTTCTTCCCTGCTGCCATCAGACTTTTGAATGGACCTACCTTGCATTAAGTTGATCTTTCTCGACACCCTAGCTATGACTGTAACACTACATTCTGCACTCTCTTCTTTCCTTCTCAATGAACGGTGTGCTTTTCTCTGTATAGCGCGCAAGAAACAATACTTTTCACTGTATACCAATACATGTGACAATAATAAATCAAATCGAATCAAATATTCCAGCCTCTTAAGCTTGATTTCCTCCTTCTGATGAAAGGCATAATGCACTGGATGGATTTTAGCTTTAAATGAAGGATTGGAGGGATATATGCCGAACGTGGGCAATTGGGACTAGCTGGGAGGGCACCATGGCCGGCATGTACTGGTTGGGCTGAAGGGCCTGTTTCCATGCTGTATTGCTCTATGAATGTATTAGCAATATCTGAAAATGTTGCATCACTGACATTAAAAATATTTGTGTTGTGGTCATGTTGGGATTTTTTAAATAATCTCTGCCACGGGTCAGGTTCTAACACTCTCTGAGACAGCTGACATTCACTTCACACTGTAACCCAGTTTGGATTTGTTTCGCGAACATTTTCTGGTCATAAGCGCTTCTTTTTCTGATCTAAAGTTATCATTGTAACATGAATTCACTGAGGATCAAAAAGCAGTTCAGGTCTTCACGGAGCTTCTCAATATAGTCTTTGTATGATTGAGCTGGCTTTCTTCATATCCTTGCCTGCTTTTATTATGCTTTTAGTTCTCAATTATTCTCCTTGCTAGCCTCCACAAAAAAACCTGCCACATTGTCACCCACATTGTCTCAGTGGTTAGCACTACTGCCTCACAGTTCCAAGGACCAAGATTCAATTCTGACCTTGGTTCACTGTCTGTGTGGAGTTTGCACATTCTCCCTGTGACTGCGTGGGTTTCCTCTGGGTGCTCCGGTTTCCTCCCACACCTCAAAGATGTGTGGGTTAGTTGGGTTGGCCATGCTAAATTGCCCCTTAGTGTCCGAAGAGGTGTAGGTTAGGAGGATTAGCAGGGCAAATATGCGGGGTTAAAGAGATAGGGCCTGGGAAAGACGCTCTGTCAAAGAGTTGGTGCAGACTCGATGGGCCGAATGATCTCCTTCTGCACTGTAGGGATTCGATAATTCTATGACTTCAATGCTCCATCATTGGTGGATCTGCCTAATTCAGCTGGCTGGGGTCTCCTTAGCTCTTTACTTCCCTTTCTTCCTTTAAGATGCTCCTTGCAGGCAGCATGGTGGCACAGTGGTTAGCACTGCTGCCTCACAGCACCAGGGATCTGGGTTCGATTCCCTTCTTGGGTCACTGTCTGTGTGGAGTTTGTACATTCTCGCTGTGTCTGCGTGGGTTTCCTCCGGGTGCTCCGGTTTCCTCCCACAGTCCAAAAGGCATGCTGGTTAGGTGCATTGACCATGCTAAATTCTCCCTCAGTGTACCCGAACAGGTGCCAGAGTGTGGCAACTAGGGGATTTCACAGTAACTTCATTGCAGTGTTAATGTAAGCCTACTTGTGACACTAATAAATAAATAAACAAAATAACCCTTTCACCCTCCGCCCTTCCTTAAAACGCCTCTTCAAGGAAGCTCCCCTTTTTGCTTCATCCTCTTCCCCACAGCCCACCTTTTCCAAGTCAGCCATCTGCAGAGAGCCTCTCTGTGTCTGCCCTGTGACAATCTCTGAGGTCTCTTCCTCTGCATATAAGCAGCAATGAAGAAATCTATGCTGTTGGTATCGGACCCATTGTTTATTCTGACATTATTGCCTCCAGATTGTTTTAATAACTTTGGTCTGGTTGTAGAAATGTAACGAGTCATTTTGAAAGCCATATTTCCATATTAAAGGCATAAGTGGCATTAGCAAATGGATGATGATAAAGTTCCATGCTTGAAAAGGAAGTGAAAATTAGACAGGAGCATTGTTAAGACATTGCTGATTCACAGTTTGCACAATGTGATTTGGATTTCCTCATTTAATTAGCGATGATTAGCAAAATAAAGCCACACTGTTTGCCTCTATATTTTGTTATTTTGTGGTATGCATTTGTTAAGATGATTACTTTGCCTTGCTTTCCGGTAATCTTTTGACTTGCACTAATTCCATCCATGTGCACATTTGATCTTTGGCACTTCAGAGCAGTTTGTTTTTCCCATCAATCCTCAGATTAAAGGAAAACTATCATCTGGTGAAATTCTCAGCAATAAGAGCAGTTCCGGGGCCAGCCCTGAACAACATGCACCGTGCCAAGTTACCGTGCTGCCCCGATTCTTCAGAGCGAGATAGTTTGACCATGTCAATCACGTCCGTCTGCCTCAGTGTGCCCTGTGCCAAAAGTGGGATGAAATCTTAAGGCAAAACTTAAGCTGCGAAAAAGGTGCTGCACGGTGGCACAGTGGTTAGCACTGCTGCCTTACAGCGCCAGGGACCCGGGTTCGATTCCCAGTTTGGGTCACTGTCTGTGCAGAGTTTGTACATTTTCCCTGTGTCTGCATGGGTTTCCTCCCACAGTCCAAAAGATGTGCTGGTTAGGTGCATTGGCCATGTTAAATTCTCCCTCAGTGTACCCGAACAAGCGACGGAGTGTGGCGACTAGGGGATTTTCACAGTAACTTCATTGCAGTGTTAATGTAAACCTACTTGTGACACTAATAAATAAACTTTAAATTTTCTAACATAGCTATTCATCTCTCCAAGTTTTTGATGTTTAAAATTAAGACAAGGTTTGAGTTTGTACATAGGCATTTAAACTCATGTACATGGATTCTTTTGTATGACATCTTTACAGATGTGCAACATCTCTATTGGACTTCAAGCCTTGGGAACAGTCCAAAGCGATTATTCTATTTACTACACTTTACTGCGCGGCTTAAAACAGAAACCCAAACTCATTTAAACCGACAAAGTTTCCTTTTTAATAACCAGCCAACTCTCTTTAGAATTTCCCCGCAAAGCACTCAGAGAGGTCCAGAGGAATGTTATGACTGATTCAAGGATGAAACTGCAATTGCTGTCAAAAGAAAAGTGTCATCCAGGAAATAGCTGGTAAACTGATTCACTCCCAGATTCATCCGAATTTTCTGTGCAAAGAACATAGGAAAAGTGGGGAGTCATTCAGTCTCTCCCTGCAGAGATGATGGCTCATCAGTATCTTAATTCCATCTGACGACCTTCATTCGATCATTCATAACCCGTCATTCACCCTCCCTCCCTAACAAAAATCTGGCAATCTCAACTTTGATGCTTCCATTGAACCCAGTCTTTTGGAGACAAGAGTTCCCAATTTCCATCACCCTCTGTGTGAAGGAGTGTCTCTTGATGTCGTTCCTACAAGCTTAATTCTAATTATAATGTCGAGTCCCCTTGTCTCCCACCAGAGGGGAAATAGTTTCTGTCTGGTAACCCTATCAACTCCTTTGATCATTTCAAACACTTCAATTAGGATCGTTGCTTGGTCTTTTATGCTCAGAATAATAGACGACTATGCAATCTATGTCATAACCGAGACCTATTTTAAAATGTTTCAATCGTTGTACAACATGGTGACTGATTTCTGATCTCCAGTGATTTTGAACAGAATGGAGTTGATCTTCGCTGGGTTGGTAATCTGGCTAAGCGGAGAACCTTCCCTCTTAAAGTAGTAGTTTTCAAACTTCTTTTAATTGAAGGGCCCCATCTCAAGTGGATTAGTAGATTCCCCTAACTAAATCATTCCTGTCATATGAAAGTGCTGCTTGTAAAAAACATTTTAATATAGTTTTTGGATTATTCCTCGGGATGAAATAATTATTTGAGTATTACTGAAAAAAAGAGACCTTCTGGCTGGGATTCTCCAATCTCGTTCGTCCTGCCAGTGCTGTCAGCGAGAACAGAGAATTTGGTGCTCAGCCAAAACTCTATTCACTGCAGCAAGATCGGAGAATCCTGGCCGCAAGCGAGGACAGCCATCTCATGGTTCATCCCCATGGTAATGCTTTGACCAATCAGAGTCGATCCGTCTGGTTTGAATTTAAACAAAAGCTTGGCAATTAACTATACCATGGTGCATTCTTCATGGCAACGCCTCGACCAATCAAAGCTCTCTTGCCAACCAATCGGCACTCTCTTATCATGCAGTGTAAATTGTTGTTACCGCTAGATTTGGTATTCTTGCAAATCAGTCGTGATGAGTGCAAGATGAAAAGCTTCGACAGCTTTATCTCTTTTGTCAACAGTACTCAAATTCTTAACAAGCGACTAATTGAAACAATTATTGATCGAAACATCACTAAATTCAGAAGTGCTGGCAACATCGCTAAAAAAGACACCAACACAGACTGGTTAAGGAAAATCACCTGCCTTCTAATATTACTTTCTGTTGTGAAAGTGATGCAGCAATGATGAGAAATGTTCTTGGAATAAAATGCAACATCAATGTTTGCAGTCAGACCAATGAATATATTTGACAGATACAATCGCCGGAACTTTACCGTCCCGCCCTCGATGGGAATCGGAGCGGGCATGGGGCAGACAATGGGAAGGTCTGCTGACCTCAGGCGGACTTTACGGTCTTGGGACGAGCGAGGCCATAAAATCCTGCCCAATAACTGGAAAATTTAACAACCTACTTGTACTGGCATTTCAAACAAGCTCAGTGATTTCTGTTACTGTGTTCCACACAAATTCAGCAGAAACATGGAGACATCCAGATTGTTCTTTATATTAGTGCCAGATTTTGGTTCACAGTGCAGCAGAATCAGTACGGCACTGCTCCCTTACATGGTTTTAATTTATTATTGTCACATTATATTGGGATACAGTGAAAAGTATTGCTTCTTGCACGCTATACAAAGTATACCGTTCATAGAGAAGGAAAGGAGAGAGTGCAGAATGGAGTATTACAGTCATAGCTAGGGTGTAGAGAAAGATCAACTTCATGCAAGATAGGTCTATTCAAAAGTCTGATGGCAATAGGGAAGAAGCTGTTCTTGAGTCAGTTGGTACGTGATGTCAGACTTTTGTATCTTTGTCTCAATGGAAGAAAGTGGAAGAGAGTATGTCCGGGGTGCATGGGGTTCTTGATTATGCTGGCTGCTTTTCCGAGGCAGCGGGAAGTGCAGACAGAGTCAATGGATGGGAGGTTGGTTTTCGTGATGGATTGGGCTTCCTTCACGACCCTTTGTAGTTTCTTGTGGTCTTGGGCAGAGCAGGAGCCATACCAAGCTGTGATACAACAAGAAAGAATGCTTTCTATGGTGCATCTGTAAAAATTGGTGAGAATCGTAGCAAATTTCCTTAATCCCCTGAGAAAGTAGAGGCATTGATGGGCTTTCTTAACTATAGTGTCGGCATTGAGGAACCAGGACAGATTGTTGGTGATCTGGACACCAAAAAACTTGAAGCTCTCGACCATTTCTACTTCGTCCCCACCATTGATGTAGAGTTTACTGAGGTTTACTTAGGTTTACCGAGTAGCGAACAAAGACAGAGGCTACTCTGGGATAATTCTGCGAGTAATCTAGATTAGGAGGAATATTGAGTGTGGGTCGTGACGTACATGTGCAGAAAATCATTCAGAAACTTCATTTTCTCCAAAATATACTTCATTCATCAAAGTTTTGTAACAGTTCAAATTGGACATGACAGATCAGATCAGTTTCAGCAATACAGATCAGTTTCTTTCAGTGGAATACAGCAGAACCTCAATGCACTTGCCGTTACAGGTTATAATTACAATGTGCATTTACATTTGATGTCAAATATTCCCTGGTGCCTGAGAAGGGTTTTACATGGTTTCCAGCTCCTCTGTTCGCTACTATTGGAGGCCCTTAGACTAATAGTGGACAACCCGCAGCCCAGTGGCCACATGTGGCCCATTTGGGTTCTGAATGTGGCCCACAAGACACTTATTTGACCACTGTCTGTGAGCAGGGTTTCCACATTCTGCTGATTTTAGTCCGTGTAGTTTATTTTCTTACTGGCATGACTGAAGCGATACACTCGTAAAGCAAGGGCGAGTGAAGTGAGGTGTGTGCTGATTGCTCACAACATTGGCTGTGAGAGCCCTGCGTTCCCTTTGTGTCCAAAGTGTAAATATTTCTTCTGTTTTTACCATTTGAAGTTGATGATAGTTCTATAACTACCCAAAAGATAAGCATTTTCTATAACTCATTATGAAATATTCAGCGTGTATTAAATGTATTTAATTTTATTCATGGGGTCATGGTTAGTGATTTCAATCTTGTGGCCCACTGAGATGAAGGAGGATCACTCATGTGGCCCACTCACTAGCCCAGGTTGCCCATCACTGCCCTAAGACAGTGGCCTTTCCCCACTTCACAGTGGATCCCCCAAGCTTTAGTGCATCCCTCAACACATAGGGTGGGATTTTCACCACTACCCTGCCCTCTGGCGTGTTTTATAGTTCTTGAGTCAGTTGGTACGTGATCTCAGACTTTTGTATCTTTGTCTCAATGGAAGAAAGTGGAAGAGAGTATGTCCGGGGAGTATGCCATTGGCCAACTGCGGGATCTTCTGGTACTGCTGCTGCCAGCAGGGTTTTCCATTATTTGCACACTTCACAGCTGGGGAACCCGTGGCAGGGAATCACCTTCAGAGGGAACGGAATATCATGGTGGCGGGGACGGCTAGAAAATTTTGGCCATAGTCTTGGACCTTGGAATCTGCAACACTTGGCCGTCAAATGCTCTTTACACTGGACATGCAGAAAAATATTCTGAAATATCCGCCAGGAGCGGTACACGAACTGCCTGAATGCCTTTCATTCAGATAGTACCCAGCCCATCTCCATGTACACTCCCCTCCTCAGATATAGCAGCTAAATCCCCACAGGATGGCACGGCGGCACAGTGGTTAGCACTGCTGCCTCACAGCACCAGGGACCCGGGTTCGATTCCCGGCTTGGGTCACTGTCTGTGTAGAGTCTGCACGTTCTCCTCGTGTCTGCATGGGTTTCCTCCGGGTGCTCTGGTTTCCTCCCACAGTTCGAAAGGCGTGCTGGTTAGGTGCATTGGCCATGCTAAATTCTTCCTCAGTGTACCCAAACAGGCGCCGGAGTGTGGTGACTAGGGGATTTTCACAGTAACTTCATTGCAGTGTTAATCTAAGCTGACTTGTGACACTAATAAATAAACTTAAAAAGCTTAAACTTGTGGTGAACCATCGTTGGTTCCCACTGTGGGGTTGTTCTAATGTTGTTGTTGGGCTAGGGTGTTCACACTGTGGGATTAATACACCTGTGGTTGTTACTGTTGTGGCACATCCCAGTCGGGCTCTGCCTCCTGGGAGAGGTATAAGACCCCCTGCTCGGGCGGGACCTCGTCAGTCTGGGGTGGTGTACTTACGTTCTAGTAGTTCCATTGTTAGGCAATAAAAGCCTTCAGTTACCGAAGCCTTGTGTCTTGAGTTCGATTGACGTGCATCAATTTTATTGCCTAACACTAAGCTCTCGATGGAAAGGAGAGTATGGAACAAATCCTAAAGCCAGAGCGTCTGACGCTGGATCCACGTGCGGTCGGCGCCTCTAACACCTTCGACCACTGGCTGAAGTGTTTTGAGGACTACCTGGCAGCCTCTGCAGCGGTCATCACAGATGACGACAGACTCCGGGTCCTCCATGCGAGGGTAAGCGACACTGTCTACCTCGCGATCCGTGCGGCCACCACTTACCCGAGGGCCCTCGAGCTTTTAAAAAAGCGCTACACGAAACCTCCCAATGAGATCCACGCTCGTTACCTCCTCGCTACACGACGTCGGCAGTCGGGCGAAACCATGGAGGATTACGCCAATGAGCTCTTGCAGCTTGCCAGGGGCTGCGACTGCAAAGCTGTGTCGGCTGAGCAGTATATGTATGACCTCGCCCGAGATGCGTTTGTGGCAGGGGTAGGGTCTTCGTACATCCGTCTCAAGCTGCTGGAAAAGGGGAATCTCAACCTGACCCAAGCTATGGAGATGGCTGAAATGCTTGAGGCGGCTTCGAAGAGCTTGGTCCTGTATCCGGAGGACCACGTGGAGACAACGTGGCAGGAGCAGTCACAAATCCCTCCTCGCCCCATGGGCTCGAAGTGCAGTGTTATGGCGTGCTCCCATGTAGACCCGACGACGGCGGCAGCCCCAGGGGGCCCGCGGTGCTACTTCTGCGGAGGAGCCAAGCATCCACGACAAAAGTGTCCTGCGAAAGCGGTGGTCTGTAATCAATGCGGTAAAAAGGGGCACTACGCGAAGGTCTGCAGATCAAAGCCCAAGAACGGCAGTGCAGCCTGTGACCCTTCAGAACGGGGATCATCACCATCGACGTCGAAGTACCCACGGGGTTTGTCCACTTGCGAGTCCAGGACGACGCCATTGTGGTCGACGGAGTCGGAGGAGGATGACCACCAGGAGTCGCTACGCTTGGCGCCCTCAACCATGTGCGATTCATGGGGGTGGCCATTTTGGTCGACGACGACCAGGAGCGACCAGCAGGGATCCTCAGCATCGACCTCAGCTGCCTGCAGTGATGTTCAAGGGCCAACGGTGGCGTCGATCACCCTGAACCAGGCTAAGCACCACAGGCTTGACTGTTCAATGATGGACATAAAGGTAAATGGTCGTGCAATTTATTGTCTGTTTGACAGCGGGAGCACTGAGAGCTTTATTCACCCTGACACTGTAAAGAGGTGTGGACTCCAGGTTCAACCTGCCAAGCAGACAATTTCTATGGCATCACGGTCCCGGTCTCTCCCTGTTCAAGGACGTTGTGTGGTAACTCTGAAAGTGCAGGGCACAATTTACGAGCGATTCAGGCTCCTTGTGCTGCCGCATCTTTGCGCACCAATTCTCCTCGGACTAAACTTTATGGTCCACATGAAGAGTGTGATCCTACAGTACGGTGGGCCACTCCCTTCGCTGACAGTAGGGGACCAGCTGCAGCCTCCAAATTGTCCAAAGTGCCCCGCATGCAATCTTTCCACATTAAAGATCACCACACCCTCTTTATTCAAGAATCTGGTACCAGGCTGCAAGCCCATCGCTACTAAAAGTAGGCGTTACAGCGCTGAAGATCGGATCTTCATCAGATCTGAGGTTCAGTGGCTCCTCAAAGAAGGGATCATACAGCCCAGTGTTAGTCCGTGGAGAGCACAGGTTGTGGTGGTTAAGAGCGGGAACAAACCCCGGATGGTCATTGATTACAGTCAGACCATTAATCGATATACGCAGCTGGATGCGTATCCTCTCCCGCGCATATCTGATATGGTCAATCAGATTGCGCAGTACCGGGTGTTCTCCACCATAGACCTTAAGTCCGCCTACCACCAACTCCCCATCCGCCCAGAGGACCGACACTACACGGCTTTTGAGGCGGATGGTCGTCTGTATCAGTTTCTTAGGGTTCCATTTGGTGTCACCAATGGGGTCTCGGTCTTCCAGCGTGCTATGGACCGAATGGTGGACCAGAACGGGCTGCGGGCTACCTTCCCGTACCTGGATAATGTCACCATCTGCGGCCGTGATCAGCAGGACCATGACACAAATCTCCAGAACTTTTTACGCACTGCATCTCGCCTGAATTTGACCTACAACAGGGAGAAGTGTGTATTCCGTACGCGCCGGTTAGCCATCCTGGGATACGTAGTGGAAAACAGGGTCATTGGCCCTGATCCCAACCGTATGCGCCCCCTTGCTGAACTTCCTTTGCCCCCTAGCACAAAAGCACTGAGGAGATGCCTAGGCTTCTTCTCCTATTATGCGCAGTGGGTCCCCAACTACGCGGACAAAGCCCGTCCGCTTATTAAGTCCACGACTTTTCCACTCACGCCAGAGGCCCAATTGGCCTTCAAGGCATTGAAACACGACATTGCGAAAGCCACGATGCACGCGGTGGACGAATCCATCCCTTTTCAGGTGGAAAGCGATGCATCTGATTTCGCCCTGGCCGCCACACTAAACCAGGCAGGCAGGCCCGTCGCATTTTTTTCCCGCACCCTCCAAGGTCCCGAAATTCGGCATTCAGCGGTAGAAAAGGAGGCCCAGGCCATTGTGGAGGCCGTCAGACACTGGCGCCATTACCTGGCGGGGAGGCGGTTCACCCTGATCACGGACCAGCGGTCCGTGGCGTTCATGTTCAATAACACGCAGAGGGGCAAGATCAAGAATGACAAGATCTTGCGGTGGAGAATTGAGCTCTCCACCTATAATTACGATATCATGTATCGTCCAGGGAAACTCAATGAGCCCTCGGATGCCCTCTCGCGCGGAACATGCGCTACTATGCAGGAGGATCGCTTGAACGCCCTCCATAATGACCTGTGCCACCCTGGGGTCACTCGGCTCTACCACTTCATCAAAGCCCGCAACCTGCCTTACTCGGTGGAGGACGTCAGGTCAGTGACAAGGAGCTGTCGGATTTGCGCGGAATGCAAACCGCACTTTTAGCGACCTGACTGGGCACATTTGGTCAAGGCCACTCGCCCCTTTGAGAGGCTGAGTGTGGATTTTAAGGGCCCCCTTCCCTCAACAGATCGGAACGTGTACTTTCTTAACATCATAGACGAGTACTCCCGGTTCCCGTTTGTTGTCCCCTGTGCGGACACGTCGACTGCCACGGTGATCAAGGCATTCCGTGATCTCTTTACCCTGTTCGGGTACCCCAGCTATATACATAGCGACAGGGGCTCGTCGTTCATGAGTAACGACTTGAGGCAATTCCTGCTCTCATACGGGATTGCCTCTAGTAGGACCACGAGTTACAACCCTAGGGGCAATGGACAGGTGGAAAGAGAGAATGCTATAGTCTGGAAGGCTGTCCTATTGGCGCTGAAGTCCAAAGGCCTTCCAGTCTCCCATTGGCAGGAGGTCCTTCCAAATGCGCTTCACTCCATTCGCTCCCTCCTGTGTACGGCAACCAATGCTACTCCCCACGAGAGGATGTTCTCATTCCCTCGGAAGTCGTCCTCGGGGATATCTTTACCAGCCTGGTTGACGTACCCAGGACCCGTCCTTCTGCGGCGACATGTAAGGGCCCGCAAGTCCGACCCCTTAGTCGAACAGGTCCACCTCCTCCACGCCAACCCTCAGTATGCCTATGTGGCATATCCTGACGGGCGAGAGGACACAGTCTCGATCCGAGACCTGGCGCCCGCAGGGGACGTAGCAACTCCTGTCGCTCCCATACCCCCAGTGACGAATCCCTTATCCCTTATTTCTCCCCCGGACGTGGCGCGGTCAGCACCGGGACCAGTGCATAGCAGTTATACTCCACTGTACAGCTTGCCTGAGACCCGGAGATCAGCGCCTTCGCAGAATGTACCGGGATCCCCTGCACTACCGCTTCATCAGGGTCAACCGGCCCGTGAGTCCGCGAGAGGACAGCCGGACGCTGTTTTGGAGAGAACGCCACCGCAAGCACCTGCTCCGGTGTCGCAACCGGTGTTGAGGAGGTCACAACGACGGTGCGGTCCTCCAGACCGTCTGGACTTGTAATCTGTTGACTTTTTTTTTTTAGTCTGTTTTCGCACCCCGCCGGCCTTTGTTCTCAAAGGAGGGGTGAATGTGGTGAACCATCGTTGGTTCCCACTGTGGGGTTGTTCTAATGTTGTTGTTGGGCTAGGGTGTTCACACTGTGGGATTGTTCTAATGATGTTGTTGGGCTAGGGTGTTCACACTGTGGGATTGTTCTAATGTTGTTGTTGGGCTAGGGTGTTCACACTGTGGGGTTGTTCTAATGTTGTTGTTGGGCTAGGGTGGGATTAATACACCTGTGGTTGTTACTGTTGTGGCACATCCCAGTCGGGCTCCGCCTCCTGGGAGAGGTATAAGACCCCCTGCTCGGGCGGGACCTCGTCAGTCTGGGGTGGTGTACTTACGTTCTAGTAGTTCCATTGTTAGGCAATAAAAGCCTTCAGTTACCGAAGCCTTGTGTCTTGAGTTCGATTGACGTGCATCAAAACTTAAAACTTAACTCCTACCTCCACCCGCCTCTCAGTTGCTGTCTGGAGATTTCTGCGGCCACTCATTGCTCTTCAATTAATTTATTGGGGCCCACCCCAGAAAGTGACAGCCCCTGTGGTTTGCAGATCCCAGTTTAAAACCACTGATCTTCAATCCAGACCTTCAATGATCAATTCACTCCAACTTATTCCTCAGGTAGTGAAGATCAAAAGCTATCCGAATGTCTCTCAAACCCTATTTTGCAGAGAGAATAATTGGTAGGATACTGACGAAATGGCACTGGAGGGGGTGCAGAGGAGATTCACTAGGTTGATTCCGGAGTTGAGAGGGTTGGCTTATGAGGAGAGACTGAGTAGACTGGGGCTATACTCATTGTAATTCAGAAGAATGAGGGGAGATCTTTTAGAAACATAAAAGATTATGAAGGGAGTAGATAAGATGGGAGCAGGGAGGTTGTTTCCACTGGCGGGTGAAACTAGAACTAGGGGGCATGGCCTCAAAGTAAGGGGGAGCAGATTTAGGACTGAGTTGAGGAGGAACTTTTTTACCTCAAAGGTTGTGAATCTGTGGAATTCCCTGCCCAGTGAAGCAGTTGAGGCTACCTCATTGAATGTTTTTAAGGCAAGGATAGATACATTTTTGAACAGTAAAGGAATTAAGGAAACAGTAAAGGAATTAACAGTAAAGAAATGAGCAATGAGCGGGCGGGTAAGTGGAGCTGAGTCCATGAGAAGATCAGCCATGATCTTATTGAATGGCAGAGCAGGCTCGAGGAGCCAGATGGCCTACTCCTGCTCCTGGTTCTTATGTTCTTATGAAATCAAACCATGCCTTCCTTGTTAATTTTCATGTCTGGTAACAGAAAGAGCTGTGTTAAATTACAACTTGAATGATTGGAGAGCCCCTGATTGTTGCTGTATTCATCAATCTAAAACCCACAGAATTCCTGCTGAAATGTGAGTTTGTTCTTCCTGACGACTAAGTTTGCATCTGGTATTTTTAAACCAATTAGGAAAATAACAAGGTCAGACAATTTCAAGTCTATTCCTGCTGGTTAATTTCTCTCCTCGTGGCAGTGCGCTGAATTTTCCCAGAGTCCATTTTCACAGCACCATTCACCCCAGACAGTGAGGACTTTAGGTGGAATTTTCCTTTTTATCGCAGAGTGTGGCCAACGGGTGGGAAAAACAGCACTGAAGCCACCAGCTCCAACCGGAACTCTCTCCGCTGTATTCTTAGGGAGAGTGAAAAAGAAAAGCCAAGGGGGCAAGAGCCGCTACCAAACGCTGGTGGGATGGGCTCTGATTGATTGTCCCCTGCCAGCAACTTCGTTTGTTAAGGATCGGCTGCCAATTTAAAGGCGACACCGGGACACAAAAGGATGAGTGGAAACTTTCCACATCCTGGCACTGCCCAGGCACTGCGACTGGCACTGTTTGGGTACTGTCCCCTGGCACTGCCCAGGCATTGTCTCTAGCACAGCCTGGGCACTGCCACTGGGAGAAGTGCCTGGGCACTGCCAAGGGGACAGAGCACAGACAGTGCCAGGGCAGTACCCAGGTAGTTCCAGGGCCAGTGCCCAGGGAGTGGCATGGGGCATTATCTGTGTCTGTTTCAGCAGGTATGCCCTCCAGGTGTACGCCATAGAACATAGAACATTACAGCGCAGTACAGGCCCTTCGGCCCTCGATATTGCGCCAACCAGTGAAACCAATCTAAAGCCCCTCTAATCTACACTATTCCAATACCATCCATATGTTTATCCAATGACCATTTAAATGCCCTTAATGTTGGCGAGTCCACTACTGCTGCAGGCAGGGCATTCCACGTCCTTACTACTCTCTGAGTGAAGAACCTACCTCTGACATCTGTCCTATATCTATCACCCCTCAATTTAAAGCTATGGCCCCTCGTGCTAGCTATCACCATCCGAAGAAAAAGACTCTCACTATCCACCCTATCTAATCCTCTGATCATCTTGCATGCCTCTATTAAGTCACCTCTTAACCTTCTTCTCTCTAACGAAAACAACCTCAAGTCCCTCAGCCTTTCCTCATAAGACCTTCCCACCATACCAGGCAACATCCTAGTAAATCTCCTCTGCACCCTTTCCAATGCTTCCACATACTTCCTATAATGCAGCGACCAGAACTGTACGCAATCCTCCAAGTGCGGCCGCACCAGAGTTTTGTACAGCTGCAACATGACCTCCTGGCTCCGAAACTCAATCCCTCTACCAATAAAAGCTAACACTCAGTACGCCTTCTTAACAACCCTATCAACCTGGATGCCAACTTTCAGGGATCTATGCACATGGACACCGAGATCTCTCTGTTCATCCACACTACCAAGTATCTTACCATTAGCCCAGTACTCTGTAATCCTGTTACTCCTTCCAAAGTGAATCACCTCACACTTTTCCGCATTGAACTCCATTTGCCACCTCTCAGCCCAGCACTGCAGCTTATCTATGTCCCTCTGTAACCTGCAACAACCTTCCACACTGTCCACAACTCCACCGACTTTAGTGTCATCCGCAAATTTACTAACCCATCCTTCGACTCTCTCATCCAGGTCATTTATAAAAATGACAAACAGCAGTGGCCCCAAAACAGAACCTTGCGGTACACCACTAGTAACTGAACTCCAGGATGAACATTTCCCATCAACCACCACCCTCTGTTTTCTTACAACTAGCCAATTCCTGATCCAAACCGCTAAATCACCCTCAATCCCATGCCTCCGTATCTTCTGCAATAGCTTACCGTGGGGAACCTTATCAAACGCTTTACTGAAATCCATATACACCACATCAACTGCTTTACCCTCATCCACCTCTTTGGTCACCTTCTCAAAGAACTCAATAAGGTTTGTGAGGCACGACCTACCCTTCACAAAACCGTGTTGACTATCCCTAATCAAATTATTCCTTTCTAGATGATTATAAATCCTATCTCTTATAATCCTTTCCAAAACTTTGCCCACAACAGAAGTAAGGCTCACTGGTCTATAATTACCAGGGTTGTCTCTACTCCCCTTCTTGAAAAAGGGGACAACATTTGGTATCCTCCAGTCTTCTGGCACTATTCCTGTAGACAATGATGACATAAAGATCAAAGTCAAAGGCTCTGCAATCTCCTCCCTAGCCTCCCAGAGAATCCTGGGATAAATCCCATCCAGCCCAGGGGACTTATCTATTTTCACACTTTCCAGAATTGCTAACACTCCTCCTTATTAACCTCAATCCTGTCTAGTCCAATAGCCTGTATCTCAGTATTCTCCTCGACAACATTGTCTTTTTCCGGCGTGAATACTGACGAAAAATATTCATTTAGCGCCTCTCCTATCTCTTCAGGCTCCACGCACAACTTCCCACTACTGTCCTTGACTGGCCCTAATCTTACCCTGGTCATTCTTTTATTCCTGACATACCTATAGAAAGCTTTAGGGTTTTCCTTGATCCTACCTGCCAAAGACTTCTCATGTCCCCTCCTGGCTCTTCTTATCTCTCTCTTTAGGTCCTTCCTGGCTAACTTGTAACTCTCA
This sequence comes from Mustelus asterias, assembly GCF_964213995.1. Lineage (NCBI taxonomy): Eukaryota > Metazoa > Chordata > Chondrichthyes > Carcharhiniformes > Triakidae > Mustelus > Mustelus asterias. The sequence continues at coordinate 19,414,130 of NC_135823.1, forward strand.
AGCGCCCTAACTGAGCCTTCGCGTCTCATCTTTACATAAGTCTCCTTCTTCCTCTTCACAAGAGATTCAACTTCTTTATGAAGACCAAGCCATGAAGACCAAGTGTAATTCATGCCAGTGTGCTATCACACAAGCGTGAATGGATAATCTAACAGGGGGATAATCAGGCATAGAGGCCTGATAATTTGATTCAAATTTATTATAACAGGGTTCCTGAAGTTGAACATTAGGATTCTCGTTATATCACTGGCAGTGAGCAGGGACAACCTGAGCGAGCATAAACCGTGATTTGGGCCTCTCATGAGATCTTCTGCTTCCATTGCCATTCACATCTGAACATAACCTTTATGTCTGTGCACAGGTCAGTGTATCAGTGATCTCAAAGGATGGGTACTGGATAATCACCGCCATCACCGAGCGTAGTAATGTCACTGAGCTAGTAATCCAGATGCCCAGATTAATGCTCTGGTGACATGGATTTAAATCCCACCAAGGTAGCTGGCAGAATTTAAAATAAAACAATAAATTTTTTTAAAGCTGCAGTTAAAAGCTAGTTCAGTAATGTAGCTAACCCTAACCCTAATGTAGCTTTATAAGCCAACAAGCCACAAGATAAGGGCAAGGCATTACAGGGAGCAACAAAGGTTGGACGTGAGCCAAAGGAAAAGTGACAGAGCACGGAGAAAAGGGGACATGTCCCCTCTCTATCCGACCCCGAAAACCTAATGGAGCTTTACAACAATTAACATTGATTGTTGTAAAAGCCCATCTGGTTCATTGATGTCCTTTAGGGAAGGAAATCCGCCATCCTTACCCGATATGACCTACATGTGATTCCAAAGCCACAGCAATGTGGTTGACCCTTAACAGCCCTCTGGAATGACCAAGCAAACTGCTTAGATTAAGGGCAATCGTTAGGGATGGCCTTGTAGCTAAAATCAAGTATCAGATCAAGCACAAGATGGGGTGCAATGTCTCACCTTGTCAGCCTGGATCTTGTTTGTCTGTCTTGAGGGAACCATGAGTTGGATTCAATTGGATTTTGAATTTGGATTTTGGTGAAAGCAAGGAGATGGGTTCGGGTTTGCCCGGTCCATTCTGAGCATTGGCTCTGTAACTTTAAAGATGGAGTTAAAGAGACAGGGATGGGGTAACAAATGCCAGAGGAAAAAATAAAATTAATCATTAACCTCTTTTCAATATTGCAGACAAAGGTCAGCCTTGTTGGACCCGATGTGAGGCAATTAGGAATCATAGGAAATCATAGGAAACCCTACAGTGCAGAAAGAGGCCATTCGGCCCATCGCATCTGCACCGACCACAATCTCACTCAGGCCCTACCCCCATATATTTTACCCGCTAATCCCTCTAACCTGCGCATCTCAGGACACTAAGGGGCAATTTTAGCATGGCCAATCAACTTAACCCGCACATCTTTGGAGGAAACCCATGCAGACACGAGGAGAATGTGCAAACTCCACACAGACAGTGACCCGAGCCGGGAATCGAACCCAGGTCCCTGGAGCCGTGCTACAGCAGTGCTAACCACTGTGCTACCGTGCCGCCGAGTAAAAGTACCCAATCATTGGGGTGATACAATGACACAGTGGTTAGCACTGCTGCCTCACAGCGCCAGGGACCCAGGTTCGATTCTAGCCTTGGGTCACTGGCTGTGTGGGGTCTGCACGTTCTCCCCATGTCTGCGTGGGTTTCCTCCCACAGTCCAAAGATGTGTGGGTTCGGTAGATTGGTCATGCTAAATTGCTCCTTAGTGTCAGGGGGACCAGCTGGGTAAATACGTGGGGTTACGGGGGGTAAAGCCTGGGTGGGATTGTGGTCGGTGCAGACTCGATGGTCCGAATGGCTCCTTCTGCACTGTAGGAATTCTATGATATGTCAGCAATGTTTATTGATGAGACCCTTTTCCTTATCTAGGTAAAGGGCCTGACATGGAACCAAAACTTGCTTTAGTTTTCAACATGGCTGTAGATTCCTTAATCTCTACTTGTTGGGAGGAAATGATTGGCAAATGCCCAATAACCAGGCTGAGCCAATGGGCCCCATTTTTCTCTCCTGTTGGTTGTCAAGTGCTTCTACAGGAATTGGTTGCCACTCCAAGGCACCCCCCTCCCCCCTTCGAGCAGTGACTCTGAGAGGGCATGGGGCACAGGCTGTGTTTGATACCCGCAAGACCTGGGTAACAGGTAGAAGAACATGGCACACTTTGAGAATGCTGCCAAATTAATCTTACTCAATTTGATATGTTTAATACGTGACATGTACCTACCACATTCTCTCCCTTTCAGTGACTCACACATATCATGGCGGACCATGACTGGAATTCTCTGGTCTCGTATATTCCCAGGACCGCTGCCAGTGAGAACGGAGAATTGGGCACTCAGCCAGATTTCCATTTGCAGCAGTAGGACTGGAGAATCCCAGCCATGGAACTGGAGAATCCCAGCCACAGGACTGGAGAATCCCAGCCACAGGACTGGAGAATCCCAGCCACGGGACTGGAGAATCCCAGCCATGGGACTGGAGAATCCCAGCCACGGGACTGGAGAATCCCAGCCATGGGACTGGAGAATCCCAGCCACAGGGCTGGAGAATCCCAGCCACGGGATTGGAGAATCTCAGCCACGGAGTGAGGTCGGAGAATTCCACCCCATACATGTACACAAGGCACACATGACAGGCAGGTTCTTACCAGCCGTTCACACCCCACTGCCACTGCAACCGAGGACAGCATTCACTGTACGGGACCAGAAAATCCCGCTGGTGCAAACGGTCGTATAGCTGACAATTCAAAACCTGCGGATTGACAGGGCAGCTGGCAATTATGCGAGACACGAGTCGAGGCAGAGCCAACAATGTTGACAGTCTGGTAACCTTGCTTCTCACTCAACAGGCAATAATCATTGGACAACAGGTGCCCTTGCTGCAGGTGGTGTAAGTCTCTGTGGCCCTCTGGGCATTCTGAGCCGAGGCGGACATTGTCCTGGAAAGAGGCCCAGGTTGGCCAAAGGCACATATACGATACCGGGCCTTGTTCAAAGAGGCTGTCCAGCTGCAAACACCTGCTGTCCAGTCCCCAGGCAGTCTAGGATTTCAGACTCGCTAGCTTCTGAGAGGGGGAGATGATTGAGATGGAGGAGGATGGGTCTGATGGGAGTAGTTGCTGGCAGGTGGAAGCAGTCAGGAATGTAGGGTGAGTGGGAGGATGTGATTGGGATACAGGAAACCACAGAACCATAGAAAAGTTACAGCACAAGAGAAGGCCATTCGGGCCATCTTGTCCATGCTAGCCCAAGGACACCCAGGTGCCCTTTCTAATCACGCCTGTTTTTATAAGGGATTATAAGGAATGTAAATGCAGTGGCCAGGGTTTTGCGCCCCTGTTTGCTGAGTGTGTCAATGGCAAAAATCTCGAGAGAGCCAAAAAAGCGAGATTCATGCCGGCGAGATCGCACGATGCGCTCATCCCCAGCTATTACCATTGACGTAGCATGGTTCAGGCTCAGGGAGGCCGGGAACCTCATTTTAATATCATTATTAGGCTCAGATTTACCTCCTATCAACGTGATGTCACATCGGCGATGTTCACAATAGGTCCAGACCAACGTAAACTTGGCAAGGAGAACCCGCCAGGGTGCACAAGTCCATACAGGCCCCAGACAGGAAAGGGACATGGCCCTTGGCACTGCCCCTTGGCATTGCTCCATGTAACTGCCTTGGGAGCAGTGCCAGGGGCACTGTCAAGACGCAGTGCCAGGGCAGTGCCGGAGGAGGGGGGCTTTCTTTGTGGAAATCCATGGGGTGCGGGGGGGGGGGGGGGGGGGGGGGGTTGCGGGGTGTTCCTTGTGTCAGTGGGATGGTGGGGATTCCCTGTTTGTGTGAGGTGGAGGGGATTTACACATTTTAAACACCCGGAGGAAACCCACATAGACACGGGGAGAACATGCAGACTCTGCACAGACAGGGACCCAAGCCAGAAATTGAACCCGGGTCCCTGAGAACCTGGAGCTGTGAGGCAGCAGTGTTAGCCACTGTGTCACCATGCCGCCCATTGTGGTTATTGGAGATCGATCCAGCAGTGATCAGTGAATGGAAGTCAAGGGTGAGTAGAAGCGGAGGCAATGGCTTTGTGGTATTGCGAGACTATTAATCCAGAAACTCAGCTAGCGTTCTGGCAACCCAGGTTCAAATCCTGCCACAGCAGATAGTAGAATTTGAAAACATTTTTTAAAAAATCTGGAATTAAAAATCTACTGATGACCGTGAAACTATTGTCAATTGTCGGAAAAACCCATCTGGTTCACTCATGTCCTTTAGGGAAGGAAATCTGCCATCCTTACCCGGTCTGGCCGACATGTGACTCCAGAGCCACAGCAATGTGGTTGACTCTCAACTGCCCTCGGGGAACTAGGGATGGGCAATAAATGCTGGCCAGCCAGTGACGCCCATATCTTACAAATGAATAAAATTCTTTACTCATTATTCCCCATTGCAGTATCTAAGTTCCTACCATCACAGTATCTGACACCAGTTGAGAACAGTCTTGTTCAGGTGTTGAATTTACATTCGGACCTCACTGTACATATTGAAGGTAATAATCATTACTTTAAGTGTTATGGAGATGAAACAGCGGGATAGCTATCTCTTATTCAGTTACCCGTATTTGCTCATTAACCGTTGAGCACCGTTTAATCCGGTTTGCCTTTTAGGATCACTTACGTTGCTTTTAACCAAGCTAATTCAATATTCCGAATTCTCTCGGGTGTGCTGGAAGCTGAGGCAGCAGCTGCCTGCTCTCTACCCCGTGTGTGTGTGTGTGTCTGAAGGAACACAGAGCTCACACAGAGCAACTGACAGTTAATTACACATCAAACATTTCCCTGGCGTCACACACTGATCCACCTTATCGCCCCCAACTCAAAATCCATGTGGATGAAAACCCGTGGAAAATGTGATCAGTGTGTCAGCCTCTTGAAGTGAACCTTGTAGATTCTGGCTGGGTGACTCTGCCAGCTGCCCTTTGACACTCAGGCACGCTGTGTTTTCCAACGCTTGCAGGACTACTGATGGGCTTCAGGTTGCCATCATTTCCAAACAATGCTGCCCCTGACGAATGTATTACAAAATGGGAGGAATTGAACAGCTTAGTTTTAAAGTTTATTTACATTAACACTGCAATAAAGTTACTGTGAAAATCCCCTAGCCGCCACACTCCGGCGCCTGTTCGGGTACACTGAGGGAGAATTTAGCATGGCCAATGTACCTAGGCAGCACGTCTTTTGAACCATGAGAGGAAACCGGAGCACCCGAAGGAAACCCATGCAGACACGGGGAGAACGTGCAAACTCCACCCAGACAGTGATCCAAGCTGAGAATCGAAACCGGGTCCCTGGCGCTGTGAGGCAGTAGTGCTAACCACTGTGCCACCGTGCTGCCCAAATAGAAAACCATGTTTTTGATTTGATTTGATTTATTATTGTCACATGTATTGAGATGCAGTGAAAAGTATTGGTTCTTGTGCACTATACAAACAAAGTACACCATGCAGAGGGAAGGAAAGGAGAGAGTGCAGAGAGAGAGTGTCACAGTCATAGCTAGGGTGTAGAGAAAGATCAACTTGGTGCGAGGTAGGCCCATTCAAAAGTCTGATGGCAGCAGGGAAGAAGCTGTTCTTGAGTCGGTTGGTATGTGATCTCAGACTTTTGTATCTTTTTCCTGATGGAAGTAGAAGAGAGAATGCCTGGGGTACGTGGGGTCCTTGATTATGCTGGCTGCTTTTCCGAGGCAGCGAGAAGTGTAGACAATGTGGTCTCAGGGGTCAGTGCACCCTGAAAGGTGCTAAGTCTATGCTGAAATGGTGGGAGTACCATTGATGGTGTCAGTACCACTGGGTTAAAAACTGACAGATTAATAGGAATCTCTACTCATCACCATCACCTAGTCACCCATGCTGGAAAGTGGGCATAATGAGGCAGATTTTGTCCCCTGTTGCTAGCTGGGCACAATAGTCACATATGGAAAATCTCGTGGCCCCTGTTGTGCTGGTATGATTTTAATGCTCACTTTTCCTCATTGTGCTCAGCCCAGAAGATGAATTATGCCCATGGGGAAAGGGATAGGAAAATCTGCCCTCCAATGCCTCTACTTTCTCAGAAAACTAAGGAAATTTGGCATGTCAGCTACAACTCTTTTACAGATGCACCAAACAAAGCATTCTTTCTGGTTGTATCTCAGCTTGGTATGGCTCCTGTTCTGCCCAAGACCACAAGAAACTACAAAAGGTTGTGAACGTAGCCCAATCCATCACGGGAACCAGCCTCCCATCCATTGACTCCGTCTACACTTCCTGCTGCCTCAGAAAAGCCGCCAGCATAATTAAGGACCCCATGCACCTCGGACATACTCTCTTCCACCTTCTTCCATCAGGAAAAAGATAAGTCTGAGGTCACGCGCCAACCGACTCAAGAATAGCTTCTTCCCTGCTGCTGTCAGACTTTTGAATGGATTTATTTTGCACTAAGTTGATCTTTCTCTACACCCTAGCTATGACTGTAACATTACATTCTACACTCTCCTTCTCTATGAACGGTGTCCTTTGTCTGTATAGTACGCAGGAAACAATACTTTTCGCTGTATATTAATACATGTGACGATAATAAATCAAATCAAATCAAATCAAAAGCACCCAGCATAATTAAGGGCACCATGCACCCCAGACATTCTCTCTTCCACCTTCTTCCGTCAGGAAAAAGATACAAAAGTCTGAGATCACGTACCAACCGACTCAAGAACAGCTTCTTCCCTGCTGCTGTCAGACTTTTGAATGGACCTACCTCGCACTAAGTTGATCTTTCTCTACATCCGAGCTGTAGCACTACATTCTGCACTCTCTCCTTTCCTTCTCTATGAACGGTATGCTTTGTCTGTATAGCACGCAAGAAATAATACTTTTCACTGTGTGACTATTAATACATGTGACAATAATAAATCAGATCAAATCAAAACCTCCATCCTGAAGATGGCCAAGTTGTAACAATAATGCACTTTAACCTTTCAAACACGAGCATAGAGTATGGTTACATTGGAAGTTTCATTCTGCTGTCTAAAGGAACTAGTGCCAAATTTCTCTCTCTGCCTTACCTGAATAGGTTAATGCCTGAATTGACATAGCCCAGAATTGAAACTAATATGCCTGCGTTAAGTGCTTGTACAGAATTGTAATTTTCACCCCATCAACTTGTTCTTCAATCTCCATTTTATGAGCTTCAGTCAGAAGCTTAAGTCTGTATTCTAATACATGATAGTGTTCTCAGATTACACACAGGTCCCAATGTGAACCTTCACAATCATTTTATGGCAGTCAGGCTTTGTCATATGGCTATTAGTTCTGTAAAAATTGAACATGTTGCTGATATTTTCATCTTGGATCTTCTGGTTCTGTGGAGCATTTTAGCTCATTGTGCCTTAAGATGTGCAGCTAAAAAGGAACTCTCTCAAATATTTGAAAATCATAGAATCCCTACAGTGCAGAAGAAGAGCATCCCACCCAGGCCCTATCCCCATAGCCCCTCAACCCCACTAATCTCCTTAACCTACACATCTTCGTACACTGAGGGGCAACTTTGCATGGCTAATCCACTTACTGTGCACACTGCTGCCTCACAGCGCCAGGGACCAGGTTCAATTCTGATCTTGGGTGACTGTGTGGAGTTTGCACGTTCTTCCCGTGTCTGCGTGGGTTTCTTTGGGTGCACTGATTTCTTCCTACAGTCCAGAGATGTGCAGGTTAGGTCGATTGGCCATGCTAAATTGCCCTCTAATGTAAGGGAGATTAGCAGGGTAAATGTGTGGGGTTAGGGAGATAGGGCCTGGGTGAGATTGTTGTCAGTGCAGGCTCGATGGGCCAAATGGCCTCCTTCTGATTTATGATTAAATGAATGATTCTATGATTCTATCTTTGGACTGTGGGAGGAAACCGGAGCACTGGAGGGAACTCATGCATACACAGGGCGAATGTGCAAACTTCACATAGGCAGTCATCTGAGGCTGGAATTGAACCCGGGTTCCTGGCACTGTAAGGCAGCAGTGCTAACCACTGTGCCACCATGCTGAATTCAATCTGGAAATATTCTATATTCATAGAGGAATATATATACATAGATCCATAAAATTTCAGATATAACACGACAGCAGACCGTTTGCCATTTTTTCGGTTATGTTTTTCCCCTAAAATCTCCTGTATTTCTTCCCCATAATCACTTGCATATTCTGGTTTCCTAACAGGGACATCTTATAACAGGATAGATAAATATTTGCCTTTTTTCAGATTCTGACCAAGATCGCAAGAAACTACAAAGGGTTGTGAACGAAGCCCAGTCCATCACGCAAACCAGCCTCCCATCCATTGACTCTCTCTACACTTCCCGCTGCCTCGGAAAAGCAGCCAGCATAATTAAGGACCCCATGCACCTGGGGCATACTCTCTTCCACCTTCTTCCATTGGGAAAAGGTACAAAAGTCTGAGGTCACGCACCAACCGGCTCGGGAACAGCTTCTTCCCTGCTGCCATCAGACTTTTGAATGGACCTATCACACATTAAGCTGATCTTTCTCTACACCCTATCAGTAACTGTAACACTATATTCTGCACCCTCTCCTTTCCTTCTCTCCTATGTACTCTAAGAACAATATGATTTGTCTGTATAACATGAAAGAAACAATACTTCTCACTATATCCCAGTACATGTGACAATAAATCAAATCAACTCAAGAACAGCTTCTTCCCTGCTGCCATCAGACTTTTGAATGGACCCACCTCGCACTAAGTTGATCTTTCTCTACACCCTAGCTATGACTGTAACACTACATTCTCCTTTCCTTCGCTATGAACAGTATGCTTTGTCTGTATAGCGGACAAGAAACAATACTTTTCACTGTATACTAATACATGTGACAATAATAAATCAAATCAAAACAAAACCTTCATCCTGAAGATGGCCAAGTTGTAGCAATAATGCACTTTAACCTTTCAACCACGAGCACAGAATATAGTTACAGTTACATATGGGCCAAACATGGGCAATTGGGACTAGCTTAGTAGTTAAAAAAAGGACAGCATGGACAAGTTGGGCTGAAGGGTCTGTTTCCATCCTCTATGAAATCAAAATCAGTTGACTCAACAATGGCTGGACAGGAATAACAGAAACATATCTGTGCTCCACTGCTTTTTGGATATTTATTAATGTCTGATTTTAAAATTCTGTTTCAAACGATCCCAAATGGATTGATTTGGTGTTAGTACTTGTGGGTCTGCTCCACAGCCCCCACGTGCTTCATTGCAGGCTGAACATCTGGGGGAACTAAAAAAAAGAGCGAGAGTGCCCGGCAGAGACATTGGACTGCGTGTTTTTTTAACTTTTACCTAATGAATTCCTTTACCCTGCTGAACAAACAAAAGTACCATGTGTGGGTTCTGGTACAAGTGGCGTGAGACTCACAGTTGAAGAGTTAAGCAGCTTTATGGGAAGCTGTTCAAAGCTGCTCCGTCAGGATGAGGGGCAGTGAGGTAGATTGGTCACCTCCAATGGGGCACAGAAACTGCCCTCCCAGTCCCGCTAAGCCATGACAAAAGTATGTCTGATATGTGGCCCTTTACCCTTGCTTAAGCCTTGCAATCGGTTTCAGATAATCAGGCTGTCACTGACTGCGGGCAGTGTCAATCATGTGGCATTTTTCGGGATATTTGGCTCTGGGCTCCGGAGACATGGACACAGCTTGTACTGTCCCAGAGTGGGGCCTTTAATTGTGCTGCCACGGAAACCCCTCCCCGCCCATTGGTCACCGTCGAGAGACCTTGAGCTCTGTTTGAATAGCCTTGAGAAAACAAACACAGGCCGGCCTGAAGAAAAGTAATGCAGCAGATGGTATAACCTCCTGGATGTGCTTTGTCCCGACAAACAGACGCATTGTGATCGAGATGAAAGTGCTGGTAATTTAATTTGTAAAAATAATGGAGTCTGCATCTGCGAACTATCTAGCCCAAGTAGTGGTTAATTAATTAATTAACTAATAGTCATGTGTCAACTGTACATCACACATATATGTTTAGATAAGATTAAAGGTCATTTTTCAGTTATGTTTTCTCTCCCACACTTTCTCCTCCCAACCACTTGAAGGGCGGCATGGTGGGAGCACCAGGGACCCAGGTTCGATTCCCGGCTTGCATCACTGCCTGTGCGGAGTCTGTACGTTCTCCCCACATCTGCATGGGTTTCCTCCAGTTTCCTCCCACAATCCAAAGGACGTGCTGGTCAGGTGCATTGGCCATGTTAAATTCTCCCTCAGTGTACCCGAACAGGCACCTGAGTGTGGCGACTAGGGGATTTTCACAGTAGCTTCATTGCAGTGTTAATGCGCAGTTAGAAGTTTCACAACACCAGGTTAAAATCCAACGGGTTTATTTGGAATCACGAGCTTTCAGAATGCTGCTCCTTCATCAGGTTGTCCACTCATCTGATGAAGGAGCAGCGCTCCAAAAGCTCGTGATTCCAAATAAACCTGTTGGACTTTAACCCGGTGTTGTGAGACTTCTTACTGTGCTTATCCCAGTCCAACGCTGGCATCTCCAGATCAATGTACATTAATGTAAGCCTACTTATGACACTAAAAAATAAACTTTAAAAACGTGCTTATTCCCTGGCTTCTGATTTGCCACAACTTCAGTGCATTAGACCAACTTTAGTTTAATGTTTCTATTAGCCTATAACTCACCTAATATGAAACAATTGTTTTAAGGCACTGTGACAATGCTTTAATCGCACCATTCCACTCACTCCCAGCCTATTAAGTACACAATGACGCTCATCCCAAACTTGAAGCATGGCTGTGCTTTCTCAAGGCTCAGGGTACGTTAACTGCATGTCAGGTTTTGGCTCAAAGTCGGGCCAGCAGCGTGAGTATCCACTGTGTCCAGTCACACGCACATCAATCTTGTTAATGTCCATATCATCCACTGGTATAGGGAGAGCTGGATCTGTAACCAAATCGACATTAACCAGGCCCCACACATACTGAAGCCAACACAAGTCAAAAGGAGTTTATAAAATACTACTCAATCAGAAAGCGAAAACTTCTGCTGAACTCAATTTGGAGGGTAGAATCATAGAATCCCTATAGCGCAGAAAGAGGCCATTCGCCCCATCGAGCTTGCACTGACCACACTCCCACCCAGGCCCTATTCCCGTAACCCCATATATTTACATTGCTAATCCCTTTGACACTAAGGGTCAATTTAGCATGGCCAGTCCACTTAATCAGCACATCTTTGGACTGTGGGAGGAAACCAGAGCACCCGGAGGAAACCCACGCAGACAAGGGGAGAACGTGCAGACTGCGCACAGACAGTGACCCGAGGTCAGAATTGAACCCGAGTCCCTGGCACTGTGAGGCAGCAGTGCTAACCACTGCGCTACCGTGCTGCCCATGTGTGAGGAACCAGTGTAACGGTAATGATTCTATATTTACACCAGAGCCAACGTGAGTTTAGTTTTGGAACAGAGCAGCAGAAATAACAACACAGAATATTATTCCACCTCACTGGAACTATGAGACTATTGGAACATACAAGACGTCACATTGTTGCGGCCTTGCCTGTCTCTGAAAATACCTCCAGTTCTGCTTTGCTCTAATCCTATCCTCCTCTACATCCCAAATCTCCTTCAGCCCATCACTGGCAACCACATGCCTTCCACAGCGGGAGGGAGAGAGAGGGAGGGAAGAGGAGGTGGAGTAGCGACGGAGAGGGGATGCAGGGTTGGGGGGGATTAGAGACAGGGAGAGTAGGGAGAGAGGCAGGGGGCAAGAGAGAAGGAGGAGTGGGAGGGGGAGAGTGACAGGGAGCGGACAGAGAGAAGAAGAGGGAGAGAGGGAAGGGAAGAGATAGTGAGAGGGAGAGAGGGAAGGGGGAGAGAGGGAAGGGGAGAGGGGGAGAGAGAGGACAAAGAAGGTGGGTAAGTGAGGTGGGTGAGGGAGAGAGAGGGAGGTGGGAGGAGGAGGGAGGGGAGGGGGGAAAGAGGGGGATGGGGAGAGAGGGGAGGGGGAGAGAGGGGGTTGGAAAGAGAAGGGGATGAGGAAAGAGAGAGTAGGGAGAGATGGGGAGAGTGAGGTGGGTGAGGGAGAGAGGGGGAAGGGGAAAAAGGGGGAGGAGGAATTTCCTCACGAAGTATCTCCATGTCAGCACCAAAATGCGAAGTGATGCATTTTGGAAGAAATAATGTAGGGAGAAGTTATACAATAAATGGCAGAGTCATCAGGAGTATAGAAACACAGAGGGACCTAGGTGTGCAAGTCCACAAATCCTTGAAGGTGGCAACACAGGTGGAGAAGGTGGTGAAGAAGGCATATGGTATGCTTGCCTTTATAGGACGGGGTATAGAGTATAAAAGCTGGAGTCTGATGATTCAGCTGTATAGAACGCTGGTTAGGCACATTTGGAGTACTGCGTCCAGTTCTGGTCGCCGCACTACCAGAAGGACGTGGAGGCGTTAGAGAGAGCGCAGAGAAGGTTTACCAGGATGTTGCCTGGTATGGAGGGTCTTAGCTATGAGGAGAGATTGGGTAAACTGGGGTTGTTCTCCCTGGAAAGACGGAGAATGAGGGGAGATCTAATAGAGGTGTACAAGATTATGAAGGGGATAGATAGGGTGAACAGTGGGAAGCTTTTTCCCAGGTCGGAGGTGACGATCACGAGGGGTCATGGGCTCAAGGTGAGAGGGGCGAAGTATAATTCAGATATCAGAGGGATGTTTTTTACACAGAGGGTGGTGGGAGCCTGGAATGCGCTGCCAAGTAGGGTGGTGGAGGCAGGCACGCTGACATCGTTTAAGACTTACCTGGATAGTCACATGAGCAGCCTGGGAATGGAGGGATACAAACGATTGGTCTAGTTGGACCAAGCAGCGGCACAGGCTTGGAGGGCCGAAGGGCCTGTTTCCTGTGCTGTACTGTTCTTTGTTCTTCTTTGTTCACCTCTCCCCCTTCCAGGTGCTTTTTCAGCTGAGCTTTGGGTAGCTTCTCTGACTACATGTGGCTTTGTTTCAATTTCTTTTTGAAGTATTTCAATGTATTTTCAACATATTTCTTGCATTTTCCCTCCTAATGCGACCCAGGGGTTGAAATGTTTGCTACAATTATTCGAGACTATATCTACTGTAGAACAAGATTGATCATTTTAGTGTTCACACTGGCCACTTGCAGCAAAGTCGTAGGTACACGGAACTGTAACCCCTCTCTCTCTTACTCCTGTTTTCAGGGGCCAGTGGAAAGAATGAAACTGAGAAAAAAATCATCCACGGTTTAAAAATACACCAAGAGCATTCCATACTAAAATGGCACAGTGGTTAGCACCCACAGCACCAGGGATCCGGGTTCGATTCCAGGCTTGGCTCACTGTCTGTGTGGAGTCTGCACGTTCTCCCCGGGTCTGCGTGGGTTTCCTCGGGTCCTCCGGTTTCTTCCCACACTCCGAAGATGTGTGGCCTAGGTGAATAGGCCATGCTAAATTGCCCCTTGGGTCGCAAAACGTGCAGGCCAGGTGGATTAACCATGATAAATGCGTGGAGTTACAAGGATAGCAGGGGGTGGGCTCAATGGGCCGATTGGCCTCCATCTGCACTGTAGGGATTCTATTCTAGTAGTCCACATGACTTTGAAGAGAGTCAGACTTGAGCCAGTGGGCCAAATGTCCTCCTTCTGAGCTGTAACCATGTTATGATCCTATTTTATAGGGAACAGTCACAGGGTTCAGATAATGACATAAGAGTAGTGGGTGAAAACCCAGTCTGGGGATGAACGGTTACCTCCTCTGAGCAGAAAAAGCAGCAATCTCCAGTGAGGTTAACCTTTTAGTCACTGGTTTGGAGGACTGATGTCGATCTTTACCTGCAAGACATTAGATGAAAAGTAATTTGACAATAAACGCAAAATAAAGTTTATTTGTTAGTTACAGTAGGCTTACATTAACACAGGAATGAAGTTACTGTGAAAATCCCCTCGTCGCCACACTCCACCATCTGTTCGGGTACACTGAGGGAGAATCTAGCATGGCCAATCCATCTAACCAGCACGTCATTTGGACTGTGGGAGGAAACCGGAGCACCCGGAGGAATCCCACGCAGGCACAAGGAGAACGTGCAAACTCCACAGAGACAGTGACTCAAGCCGGGCGCTGTGAGGCAGCAGTGCTAAACATTGTGCAGCCATGCTGCCCACATCTGGAACAAAAACCGAAAATGCTGGAAAATCTCAGCAGGTCTGACAGCATCTGTGGAGAGAGAATAGAGCCAACGTTTCGAGTCTGGATGATCTTTCATCAGAGCTAAAGAGAGCTGGAAATAGGATGAGATTTGTCGTGTTCTGGGGGGGAGGGGGGGTGGGATGGAACTGTGGAGGGCTGGGTAAAGGGCCAGCGATAGGTGGAGGCTCGGCAGAAGATGTCATGGCCAAAAAGACAAAGAGAATGTAAATGTTGATGATAATGGCTAAGAAGGGTCTAATAGTAGCACATTAAGAGATCAGAGTGTGTAAATGGCAGAACAAAGAGAAGCAGTGTGTCAAAGGACAACCTGGAAGAGATAACAGGTGGCCCCAGTGGGGTGGGGTGGGGGGAGGGGAGACAGTGTCATGGGAAATAAGAGCAAAAGAAGGATAAGAAGGAGAAAGGAAAAATGAATCAATGGAAGAAATGAAAATAAATTGATAGAAATAAAAAAAGTGGGGTGAAGGTGGAGGAGAGAGTTCACGCTCTGAAGTTGTTGAACTCAATGATGAGTCCAGAAGGCTGTAAAGTGCCCAATAGAAAGATGAGATGCTATTCCTCCAGTTTGCATTGGGGTTCGTTAGAACATTGCAAAAGGCCAAGGATGGACATGTGGACAGGAGAGCAGGGTGGTGTGTTGAAGTGGCAAGCGACAGGAAGGTCTGGGTCCTGCTTGTGGACGGACCGAAGGTATTCAGCAAAGCGGTCACCCAGTCTGCGTTTGGTCTCTCCGGTATAACGTAGACAACATTGGGTGGCACGGTGGCACAGTGGTTAGCACTGCTGCCTCACAGTGTCAAGGGCCCGGGTTCAATTCCAACCTCAGGTGACTGTCTGCGTGGGTTTCCTCCGGGTGCTCCGGTTTTCTCCCACACTCCAAAGATGTGCGGGTTAGGTTGATTGGCCATGCTAAATTGCCCCTAGTGTGTGGGGGATTAGCAAGGTAAATATGTGGGGTTACGGGAATGGGGCCTGGGTGGAACTGTGGTCAGTGCAGACTCAATGGGCCGAATGGCCTCCTTCCACACTGTAAGGATTCTATGTTCTTATTCGGTTCGAAACAAAACAGCAAGTTAGCTGATTCTAAAAAGGCAGACTGAGTTGCAATTCTGAAAAATGGAGCGAGTGAGAATCTAAAAGTTGATGTAACAGTTGCACTCACAATAGTGCTAGATATTTGGTGTATGTCATTTGAGCTCCTTAAATCAAAAACATATTATTGTAACTACTCGGAGTAAATTTCTATCAAGGTTTCTGTGCTGTAAAAGATTCTGAAATCGGGTACGGTTATTAGGGAATGACTTGCATTGCCCAACATTGACCATTTTTGTACAAACTCCAATTGGTTCAAAGGTCTCCTGGTGTCCTTGATGTTTGTGATTTATCCACAGTTCACCTGAATTTCAACTCATGAACTCTTGAAACCTTTGAGGCAACAGTTCTTACACTGTATGCCAAGAAACATATAGATATACACACAGTGCAAAGAAAGCCTTGTAATCAGAATAGTTTACAGCTCAAGCAGATGGCAAGCGAAGCAATGCCATAAATTCTCCAGGACAAACAGTAAGAGTCCAGTAGTAAGGCAGCCAGCTATCAGATTCATTATTCCGATAAGAATACACACAAGCCCTTCACTGTTGACTTTAGCAGCCCTGAATGGAAAAATCTATTCAGTCAATACGCTGATATATTAATCAACAGATAAGAGAATTAGCACAAGTATAAGAACCGCAGCAATTCATTTTAGTATAAAAGGCTAGTGATCTGTTCCACTGCACCTTCGCACAATTGCAGTCAGAAATGGAAATGGCACTAGTCTTAACCCTGAGCTGACAATGCATTCAAAATGCCCCAGGCCATTGTTAACCTGTAGTTAACTTTCGCTGCTGCTTGTCTTCCCGATGTGGGCGTTAAGAACTCACATCTGTCAAGAAAGGGCAGAGGTTAGCTGAGCTACACAGGTCAACAGTGGCGACCGATGACATTTTTGCTGGGTGCGTCGCCCATGCAGGCCTAAGCAAGGCAGTGTGTTGGCATAGCAATGGGGTCCTTCACATACACACAAGGGGCGGAATTTTGCCTTCCTGCCCGCCACGGGAATCGTAGTGAACAAAGAAAATTACAGCACAGGAACAGGCCCTTCAGCCCTTCAGGCCTATGCCAACAATGCTGCCCAACTGAACTAAACCCCCCTACCCTTCTGGGGACCATATCCCTCTATTCCCATCCTATTCATGTATTTGTCAAGACGCCCCTTAAAAGTCACTATTGTATCTGCTTCCACTACCTCACTTCATAAGAACATAAGAACATAAGAAATAGGAGCAGGAGTAGGCCATCTAGCCCCTCGGGCCTGACCCGCCATTCAACAAGATCAATAATCTGGGAAAAGTGTTTGGGAAGATGTTCACTGTTCTACTTTAACGTTTAGAGGTTCATTAATATAAATACCTGACAGTCGCTTTAAGTGAATAATTAACAAGTTATTTTATTCAACCAACCAGGATCTCTAACTAAGCCAGTAACATTGTAATTAAAGGATTGAGATGCTGTTCAAATAAAGACAAGGACCATTCAATACCAAAACAATAATAACAATCTTAGTCACTGTCAAAAAAGCTATATACAACCAGGTCTGGTGGCTTGGAAAAGATTTGGAGGTTATTCTGTAGTTATCTGCTGTCTGCAAGCACTGTCTGATTTGGTACTTTTCGCTGGGTAAATGGTGAGCTCTATTAAGATCTATCTGAAGCTGGCAGAGTTAAGAACGAACTGTTGATCTAACTGCCCTTAACCGCCTTTTAACTGCTTCAGGTAGCCTGGGCCTGGCTCTCGCGATGTTCCTCTGAGATGGCTGTTGCTCTGGCCTTTATACTTGCGATGACCTCACAATTCTTTTACACCACAATTGGTCTGAAGTTGTCAACAACAGCAAATTCAAATCTGATAGGCTCTTAACACCCGATTGTCTTTTTTTTAAACTGATGGGCTATTAGAATGCAACAGCCTGTTACCAAGGCAACCTTGATGCTTGGTCCTCAAAACAAATGTTGCAGCTTAGTGCTTAGAGGGCAGCACGGTGGCACATTGGCCAGCACCGCTGCCTCACAGCGCCAGGGACCCGGGCCTGAACCCCGGCACGGGCCACCGCCTGCACGGAGCCCGCACGCCCCCTCCTGCGTCCATGCGGGCCTCCCCCCAGGCTCCGACCACCACCCCCCCACACTCCAAAGACGTGCAGGCTAGGTGGACCGGCCACACCGGATTGCCCCTCAGTATTTAAAGATGTGCAGGTTAGGTGGATTGGCCATGCCAAATTGCCCCTTGAGTGTCCAAAGATGTGTAGTTTAGGTGGATTGGGCATGCTAAATTGGCCCTTAGTGTCCAAAGATGTGTAGGTTAGGGAGATTGGCCATGCTAAATTGCCCCTTAGTGTCAATGATGTGTAGGTTAGGGAGATTGGCCATGCTAAATTGCCCCTTAGTGTCCAATGATGTGTAGGTTAGGGAGATTGGCCATGCTAAATTGCCCCTTAGTGTCCAATGATGTGTAGGTTAGGGAGATTGGCCATGCTAAATTGCCCCTTAGTGTCCAATGATGTGTAGGTTAGGTGGATTGGCCATGCTAAATTGTCCCTTAGTGTCCAATGATGTGTAGGTTAGGGAGATTGGCCATGCTAAATTGCCCCTTAGTGTCCATTGATGTGTAGGTTAGGTGGATTGGCCATGCTAAATTGCCCCTTAGTGTCCAATGATGTGTAGGTTAGGGAGATTGGCCATGCTGAATTGTCCCTTAGTGTCAAATGATGTGCAGGTGAGGTGGATTGGCCACGCCAACCGCCCCCCAGTGTCAGGTGAACTAGCAGGGCAGACACAGGGATAGGGCCTGGGCGGGACCGCGGCCAGCGCAGACCCGACGGGCCAAACGGCAACCCCCCTTCCTGCACTGCAGGGATTCCATGACTCTTCGGAACACACAAGAGGATCCCGATATTGAGCGGAAAGATGAAACGTGAGAAATTTACTTCACGGGATACAAAGGGACGTCAGAGTCAGATGACCGCCAAGTACATTCGAGCCATCCATCGCCCCCGTCCCGGCTCTTTGTAAGAGCTCGCCAATGAACGCCCTGATCTTGCTCTGTCGCCCTATGTTATGACACAGAGGTTAATCCCCTTTACCTCACTTTGGAATCTGATGAAAGTGTTTGGGAAGGTGTTAACTGTTCTAATTAACATAGTGGGTGGAACGCGGACCACGCAAAGGTCCGTTGAACTCGGACTTTCCGGCCTTGGAGCAAGCGCGGACGGAAAACCCCGCCCAATGTGTATTATTTATTCACCACTAATTAAGAACATAAGAACATAAGAAATAGGAGCAGGAGTAGGCCATCTAGCCCCTCGAGCCTGCCCCGCCATTCAATAAGATCATGGCTGATCTGAAGTGGATCAGTTCCACTTACCTGCCTGATCCCTATAACCCCTAATTCCCTTACCGATCAGGAATCCATCTATCCGTGATTTAAACATATTCAACGAGGTAGCCTCCACCACTTCAGTGGGCAGAAAATTCCAGAGATTCACCACCCTTTGAGAGAAGAAGTTCCTCCTCAACTCTGTCCTAAACTGACCCCCCTTTATTTTGAGGCTGTGCCCTCTAGTTCTAGTTTCCTTTCTAAGTGGAAAGAATCTCTCCATCTCTACCCTATCCAGCCCCTTCATTATCTTATAGGTCTCTATAAGATCCCCCCTCAGCCTTCTAAATTCCAACGAATACAAACGCAATCTGCTCAGTCTCTCCTCATAATCAACACCCCTCATCTCTGGTATCAACCTGGTGAACCTTCTCTGCACTCCCTCCAAGGCCAATGTATCCTTCCGCAAATAAGGGGACCAATACTGCACACAGTATTCCAGCTGCGGCCCCACCAATGCCCTGTACAGATGCAGCAAGACATCTGTGCTTTTATATTCTATCCCCCTTGCGATATAGGCCAACATCCCATTTGCCTTCTTGATCACCTGTTGCACCTGCAGACTGGGTTTTTGCGTCTCATGCACAAGGACCCCCAGGTCCCTCTGCACAGCAGCATGTTGTAATTTCTTTCCATTTAGATAATAATCCAATTTGCTATTATTTCTTCCAAAGTGAATAACCTCGCATTTGTTAACGTTATACTCAATCTGCCAGATCCTCGCCCACTGACTCAGCCTGTCCAAATCTCTCTGCAGACCTTCTACGCCCTCCACATGATTCACTTTTCTACTTATCCTTCCGGCCACATAATTGTGTCTCATTATTTAAAAAAATGCAAAGCTAATGATGAAGAGTAACAAAAACACCGAGGCCAGAATCTTACAGCCGTTCACACTGGCGGGACTTTCCCATCCTGCTGCAGTGAATGGAGATTTGGCTGGGCGCCAAGTTTTCCAACCTCGCTGCAGCAGGAGCTTGGTGTGAATGGCCAGTGAGATCGTGCCCCTGCATTTATATAACGCCTTTAAAAGTCCCAAAGTGCTTCAGGAACTGTCTTCCTCGAAAGGTGGTGGAAGCAGAGCCTTTGAATATTTTTAAGTCAGAGGTGGATAGATCCTCGAGAAGCAAGGGGGTGTAAGGTTATTGGCAGTGGTTGGGAATGTGGAGATGAGGTTACAATTAGATCAGCCATGTGGCCTACTCCTGCTCCTGTTCACATGTACAAAAATGTAATAAGACAAATATTGACACTGAGCCCAATGATGACAATATTAGGACAAATAACTACCCAACTGCAGTGGTAGCAGGCAATAAAAGGGGGGAGAATGTGCCACCCAATTCTAGTCCAATCTGAGAGACTGTCCAGGGAGGATTCTTCCCACTGTGTAACTGGATGAAATTGCAGTCCCTGCAGTTTGGGTAGCACAGTTACACAGTGGTTAGCACTGCTGCCTCACAGCGCCAGGCACCCGGGTTTGATTCCGGCCTTGGGTCACTGTCTGTGGAGTCTGCACTTTCTCCCCATGTCTGCGTGGGTTTCCTCCGGGTGCTCCAGTTTCCTCCAGCACGAGGAGCCTGAAGTTTTTGTACACTGTGCCCTGTGCAGTCAGGGTCGCCACGCAGTACCCGAGGACATCCACCGAGTGGGACTTTGAAGCCATGGAGATCGTTTGCTTCACTGGCAGTACTGAAAGGGCGTAGCGACTCACTGTGTTAGGGCGAATAAAGCTCTCTGTACTCCCACAGTCAAATAAACAGTTTGTAGTGCGACCGTTTACCTCGGTGTCCATCATGGACTTGGCGAGTTGGTGAGGCTTGGATTGGTCCAGCATAACCGAAGCCACCGTTGGAGTTTGCGACGCGGCTGACGGCCTCCAAGATGGCGGCCCGCATGGCTCACACGCGGCTGAAGGCATCCAAGATGGTGGTCCGCACGGCTCACACGCGGCTACCGGCGCCCAAGATAGCGGCCCCCGCGGGTCGCACGCGGCGCTACTGGGCTTGGAGGTCGACTTCGACCTGCATACCTTCGCGTAATGGCCCTTCTTTCCACACCCGGAGCAGATCGCATCCTTCGTCGGGCAGCGCTGTCAGGGGTGCTTCCCCAGGCCGCAGAAGTAACACTTCAGGCCTCCAGAGACTGCCGCAGCGGTCGGGTCATTGGTGGGATGTGGCGTGGCGTAGGCCTGCGGCCCTCCCGAGTACAGAGGTGGCGGCGACTGCGGCGTCCACGATGCGCCCCCGTGTTCGGGGGTGTAGGCCTTGAGATTACGGAAGGCCACCTCGAACGAGTTGGCAAGCGCTTCAGTCTTTTGTAGATCCAGCCCACCCTGTTCCAGCAGTCGTTGTCGGATATAGTTTGACCTGATACCCGTGACATAGGCATCTCTGATTAAGTCCTCAGTGTTTTGGGCGCCTGTTATTGCCTTGCAGTTGCAGGCCCTGCCAAGTGCTCGCAACGCACGCAGGAATTGGTCGCCCGATTCTCCTGGCTGTTGTCTGCGAGTAGCCAGAAGATGTCTGGCATAGATTACATTAGTCTGTTTGTTGTACTGGCCTTTTAAAAGTTCGATCGCATCCTCGTAAGTTTCAGCATCTCTAATCATCGAGAATACTTGATCGCTTACCCGGGCGTGGAGCGCGTGTAGCTTGTCGGTTTCGGTCCGGATGACAGAGGCAAAGGCGGAGGCGGTGAGGAAAGTTTCGAAACATCGCAGCCAGTGATTGAAGCTGTTAGAGGCTCCTACGGCTTGAGGATCCAATTCTAATCTATCGGGTTTTAGTATCTGCTCCATCCCAAAACGTTTTGCGAATAAAATTGATGCACTATCAATCAAGCAAAGACTAGTTTGTATGCAAGAACAAATAGGCTTTTATTCGCAAAAGACTTGGAGCACACCCATGCTGATGAACTGGTCCGGCGACTGAGGCAGGGGGGTTGGGAGCAGTCACCTTTATACCTGGACCGGGGGGGGGGGGGGAGTATCAGGCAGGGCTGGCAGGGGCATGCCCAGGCATGTCACACACACACACAGGCAATAAGCTCAACAGGGGTTTACCACACTCCCACAGTCCAAAGATGTGCAGGTTAGGTGGATGTGTAGGTTAGGGGATTAGCCATGGGAAATATGTGGGTTACAGGGATAGGGTAAGAGAGTGGGCCTGGGTAAGATGCTCTGTGGCAGAGTTGGTGCAGAGTTGATGGGCTGAATGGCCTCCTCCTGCATTATAGGGATTCTGTGATTCTGTGATCAGAGACTGTAAGACAGCCTGAGACACAAAGTACACGGCTGAGTTGGGAGTGGTGGTAATTGGTAGAATTTGGTGTTGTTAGGACAAATATGGAACTTGATGTGATGTCCTCTGATGATGTGACCAAGAGGCAGCATGTAGATGAGAAAATGGAGGGTATGATGAACGAGGAGGGGAAAAACTGTTCCCATTGACCTCTGACCTCAGCCATTACAGGCATTACATCTAACCTCAACAACCGCAGGACACAGACAGGAGAGATTAGTATCCAGTGATTCACGTGTAAATATCTGTACATGGATGTCTGTGTCAGACTAGTTGATGATGTGGACTGTGTGAGACTAGTTGAGTCAGTTGTTATGCTCCCGGCATTCAAACAGTGCCCAAGCTGTCAAGGTTTACAAATGTTAAATGGTCAGAGTGGCACGCTGCCACAGTGGTTAGCACTGCTGCCTCACAGCACCAGGGTCCCCAGTTCAATTCCGGCCTCGGGTCACTGTCTGTGTGGAGTTTGCACATTCTCCCCGTGTCTGTGTGGGTTTCCTCCGGTTCGAACATAGAACATAGAACAGTACAGCACAGAACAGGCCCTTCGGCCCACGATGTTGTGCCGACCTTCATCTGAAACCAAGATCAAGCTATCCCACTCCCTATCATCCTGGTGTGCTCCATGTGCCTATCCAATAACCGCTTAAATGTTCCTAAAGTGTCTGACTCCACTATCACTGCAGGCAGTCCATTCCACACCCCAACCACTCTCTGCGTAAAGAACCTACCTCTGATATCCTTCCTGTATCTCCCACTATGAACCCTATAGTTATGCCCCCTTGTAATAGCTCCATCCACCCGAGGAAATAGTCTTCGAACGTTCACTCTATCTATCCCCTTCATCATTTTATAAACCTCTATTAAGTCTCCCCTCAGCCTCCTCCTCCGGTTGCTCCGGTTTCCTCCCACAGTCCAAAGATGAGCGGGTTAGTCCATGATAAATTGCCCCTTAGTGTCAGGATTAGCAGGATAAATATGGGCGGGGTATGGGGATTGTTGTCAGTGCAGGCTTTATGGGTCGAATAGCCTCCTTCTGCACTGTAGGGATTCTATGATATCAATGAGACTGCGCCATTGGGCTAAATTTCAAAAAGATTGGGACTGGAAGAGATTTTCTAAGTGCACAGCCATGTTTGCCAACAAAGCGATGCATTAACATTTCAAACACAAGTCCACGTACCTGAAGTGAATGCTCCTGAATAGACTCCTGTTGCAAATCACTGGGGAGAATGCACAAACTCATTCCCTGTAGGTCCCTTACGACCAGTTTGAGCTTCCATTTGGCTATCAATTTTGCCAGCATCTGCAGAGATGAAAGGTCAGTTCCAAATACAGATCATCCAAATCCTAGGATCAATTGAACTGTGACAATTTTGGAATCTGAACTTCAGTTGCAGAGTTCACTGTCTTGGATGGGTACTGAATTCTCATCACCAGGGTTCCAACAGCTCAGAGCCAAGCAACAAAATGGTGATGATTTTGCATAAACCTTTATGTGTTATGGCAGTTCAAGTTGACCTTGATACAGTGCTATAGTGAATTGTCTCCAGGCTTGAATAGACAGTCACAAGGGATCCATTTCATTTTACAGACAGGGCAGATAGAAGTGGATCTATTTCAGATGTCAAGATGGCGCCGGAACTTAGCAACCTCTTGCAAGCTGTGTTCAGCACACCTTCTAATCCTATCTTTTACTCTCGTTCTATACTTCTAAAACTTTATTCTTACTCTTTTAAACTCTCTAACAATGCACTATTACAAAGTAAAAGTTTATTTATTAGTCACAAGTAAGGCTTACATTAACACTGCAATGAAGTTATTGTGAAATTCCCCGAGTCGCCACACTCTGGAGCCTGTTCGGGTCAATGCACCAAACCAGCACGTCTTTCGGACTGTGGGAGGAAACCGGAGCACCCGGAGGAAACCCATGCAGACACGGGGAGAACATGCAAACTCAACACAGACAGCGCCCTAAACCGGGAATCAAACCCAGGTCCCTGGCGCCGTGAGGCAGCAGTGCTAGTGGTTAGCACACAATCTCTTACAGATTTGGCCATCTTTAGGATCCTGGAGAACCCAACCTGAAACTGACCCAGCCACCTTCTTCCGTCGGGAAAAAGATACAAAAGTCTGAGGACTTTTTATTAATGACTTAGAGGAGGGGGCTGAAGGGTGGATCAGTAAATTTGCTGATGACACCAAGATTGGTGGAGTAGTGGATGAGGTGGAGGGCTGTTGTAGGCTGCAAAGAGACATAGATAGGATGCAAAGCTGGGCTGAAAAATGGCAAATGGAGTTTAACCCTGATAAATGTGAGGTGATTCATTTTGGTAGGACAAATTTAAATGTGGATTACAGGGTCAAAGGTAGGGTTCTGAAGACTGTGGAGGAACAGAGAGATCTTGGGGTCCATATCCACAGATCTCTAAAGGTTGCCACTCAAGTGGATAGAGCTGTGAAGAAGGCATATAGTGTGTTAGCTTTTATTAACAGGGGGTTGGAGTTTAAGAGCCGTGGGGTTATGCTGCAACTGTACAGGACCTTGGTGAGACCGCATTTGGAATATTGCGTGCAGTTCTGGTCACCTCACTATAAGAAGGATGTGGAAGCGCTGGAAAGAGTGCAGAGGAGATTTACCAGGATGCTGCCTGGTTTGGAGTGTCGGTCTTATGAGGAAAGGTTGAGGGAGCTGGGGCTGTTCTCTCTGGAGCGGAGGAGATTGAGGGGAGACTTAATAGAGGTTTATAAAATGATGAAGGGGATAGATCGAGTGAACGTTCAAAGACTATTTCCTCGGGTGGATGGAGCTATTACAAGGGGGCATAACTATAGGGTTCATGGTGGGAGATATAGGAAGGATATCAGAGGTAGGTTCTTCACGCAGAGAGTGGTTGGGGTGTGGAATGGACTGCCTGCAGTGATAGTGGAGTCAGACACTTTAGGAACATTTAAGCGGTTATTGGATAGGCACATGGAGCACACCAGGATGGTAGGGAGTGGGATAGCTTGATCTTGGTTTCAGATGAAGGTCGGCACAACATCGTGGGCCGAAGGGCCTGTTCTGTGCTGTACTGTTCTATGTTCTATGTTCTATGACACGTACCAACCAACTCAAGAACATCTTCTTCCCTGCTGCCATCAGACTTTTGAATGGACCTACCTCGCATTAAGTTGATCTTCCTCTACACCCTAGCTATGACTGTAACACTACATTCTGCACTCTCTCTTTTCCTTCTCTATGAACGGTATGCTTTGTCTATATAGCGCGCATGAAAAATACTTTTCACTGTATACAAATACATGTGACAATAATAAATCAAATCAAATAATTTGTATTCAGAAGCAGCCAAACCAAGCAATCTGTGGGATTGTGACCCATTCTTTATGGATATTTAGAACTATGACTTTGATTTGGGAATAGTAATCAATTACATTCTCCAAGCAACTGCCCCTCCAGGCTTCAACCTTAGCACTGGGCCCAATCTTCCTTCGGGAAGATCCCAGTGCTGTCACCAATTTGACCCTATGGGCACACTTAATTAAATCTAATTAGCTACCTCTGGCTGCGGGTAGTTGGTGCCAGTCAGCAACTCTGTGGCCTCACCCAGTGTAGGGTTATTCGAACATTGTGAACACACTGCCTTTGACTTTTCTTCTGTTAATGTTGATGGCTGGAAGACCACAAACTCTGAGATGCCTGAAGGTGGCTGGTTTTTTAATCAAAAGTATGGGAAAGAAAACACTAATGCTTCTCAAAACAAGTCATTTGTCTTGCCATTTAATTTCCTCTTCTCTCCATCCTCCTCTCCCCTCCTTGCCACTTTCCCATTCCTCTTCTCCCCACACCTCTCCACTCCCTTCTCCTCACTCCCCCCCCCTCCTCATCTCTGCATCTCTCTCATCTCCCCACCTTGCCTCTTCTTTCTCTCCTCCTTCCTCTCTTCCTTTGTGCTTTGTGCTGGGGTGGAAGTCCATGGATTGCCAGCCATTCTCTATACCTTCCTCAAGTGGCCTGCCAATTCACTACAAACAGCATCAGGCAAACACTCGGCCATGTACTGAGGACTCACTGCCGGCTTCTACATGGTCAATTGTTACCCTGAGCTCCTATAGTACCACTTATATACACAGGCGGTACATGATAGTAAATTCAAGGTCATCGATATTCAATCTGTTAATGAATGGATGTTCTCCAAGGCTTTCTTGGATATATAAACCTACTGCCAGACTTTTGGACAACAACAAGCAAACAGCAATAACAACTCACATATTTAAAGTAGAAAATGTTTCAAAGTTCTCACAGAAATGTATCTGTTCAGAAATGGACACAAAAGGCCAAAGCAGCAGCAGTCAGGACACGTGCCTGAATGTTTGCTCAAAAATCTTTTCACCAGCATCTTTAAGAATCGATTGGTTTTATTCAGAAACATTACCATCAACGTAAGCAGCGGCGATTAAAATGTTCCTGAGTCTTCACTTGAGTTAGGTGCCTTGGCCGTGCTAAATTGCCCCTTAGTGTCCCTGGAATGCGTGGGTTAGAGGGATTAGCGGGGTAAATATGTGGGGTTACGGGAATAGGGCCTAGGTGGGATTGTTATCGGCGCAGACTCAATGGGCCGAATGGCCTCCTTCTGCCCTGTAGGGATTCTATGATTTTACGAGTGCTGCTATCCTGGAATCATGCATATTTCATACAAGGATGGCATGGTGGCACAGTGGTTAATACTGCCCCCTCATAAAGCCAGGAATCTGGGTTTGATTGCGGTCTCGGGTGACTGTCTGTGTGGAGTTTGTACATTCTCCCCGTATCTGCGTGGGTTTCCTTCTGGGCGCTCCGGTTTCCTCCCACAGTCTAAAGATGTGTGGGTTAGGTGGATTGGCCATGCTGAATGGCCCCTTTGTGTCCAAAGATGTGTAGGATAGGGTGATTGGTCATGGTGAATGCATGAG
Organism: Mustelus asterias; assembly: GCF_964213995.1. Taxonomy (NCBI): domain Eukaryota; kingdom Metazoa; phylum Chordata; class Chondrichthyes; order Carcharhiniformes; family Triakidae; genus Mustelus; species Mustelus asterias. The sequence continues at coordinate 19,441,190 of NC_135823.1, forward strand.
GATACGGGATAGGGTCTGGGTGGAATCTTTCCTCTTTTTTTTCTCTCTTTTCTTCCTCTCTCTCTCAGAGAGTCAGTGCAGACTCAATGGGCCTCTTTCTGCACTGTAGGGATTTCGGGATTCTATGATTGTCTGGTTCTATGAAGGCACTATAAAGACGTGCTGGTTAGGTGGATTGGCCATGCTAAATTCTCCCTCAGTGTATCCGAACAGGTGCCAGAGTGTGGCGACTCGGGGATTTTCACGATAACTTCATTGCAGTGTTAATATAAGCCGACTTGTGACACTAATAATTAAACTGTAAAAACACCTTAAGATCAGCAGGGTGAAAGGGATGAAGACAGTGGTATAGACGGTGCCTCATTCAGTTTCTCTCGCTGTAAGGTGATAGTCACAGACGCTGACCCCATGACCTTCTGTCCTCCTGCACACGACTGGAGCTCTTTCACTCACCAATTCAGCATGAAATGTGGATGAAAGATCTCTGAGCTGCCCTCTGCAAACTGTCAAAAGTGTTCTCTTCAAACACTGAGGAGAGGGAAAGTTAAAAGTCTCATTCAGCCTGATGTAATGGTACTCAGCAGTTTTTTAGCAACTGTAGGTTTCCTTTTGAAAGATCAGCGTTGCCTTCACTGAAACCTGAAGTAAAAAATGACCTTACTGAGGTGAATCCAGCATTTACAAGATCATAACTCAATGACTGTGCAACCAGCAATGAGGAGGTGATGGCCTAGTGGTATCATTGCTGGACTATTAATCCAGAAACTCAGCTAATGTTTTGGGGACCTGGGTTCGAATCCCGCCGCGGCAGATAGTGGAATTTGAATTGAATAAAAAATATCTGGCATTAAGAATCTACTGATGACCATGAAACCATTGTCGATTGTTGGAAAAACCCATCTGGTTCACTAATGTCCTTTAGGGAAGGAAATCCGCCGTCCTTACCTGGTCTGGCCTACAGAGCCACTGCAATGTGGTTGACTCTCAACTGCCCTCCAAGGGCAAATAGGGATGGGCAATAATTGCTGTCCAGCCAGCGACACTCGTGTGTCACGAATGAATAAAAAAAACAGCAGTGAGGGAAACTCCAGGCCTCTGTTTAACATTGCTCCTGGGTTTCTGGGAGCATTACTAAGTCGGAATTCCAGCTCTGTGTGTAATTGGATCCCATTTACCTTTCGATCATCTGCCTCTCCGCTGACTGGAGGCTATTCATGGAAAGACTGTCTGTATCTTTGAGCATGACACTCATTTTTACAGATATGTCTGCATCATGACACACACATGAGATAACAGGTAGGTGGTTGAGACTAAAGGATTGATGACCATGTGGCTGTCTGATGCTGTTATTGTCTCTGTGTTTGTCACTGTGATGTCACTCGTCGAATTATATTTAAACTCAGCTCCGAAGGTGAGATTTTACACCAGGTATGTTTCTGCACAGCTGCTCCTATTCCTGATTCAGAATAATTCTTACATATACCACACTTCTTTCCCTGTGTACTGAATTCCCCCCATCCACCATGTTCCCCCATGATCCAAAATCCCGCTATACCGAAATCCACTATACCAAATCCCCCTGTACCGAAATCCCCCTGTACCGAAATCCGTGTGTACCGGAATCCCCCTGTACCGAAATCCCCGTGTACCGGAATCCCCCTGTACCGAAACCCCCCTGTACCGAAACCCCCCTGTACCAAAATCGTCCCTGAAAAAATCATCCCTGTACCAAATCCACCCCCCCCCCCCCGAATTCCCCCCATGTACTGAAATCTCAGGTGTATCAAATTTCCACAAGTACCCAATTCCTTCCCATGTATCGAACTCCACCCTCGTATCGAATTCCTACGTGTACCAAATTTCCCGTCGTGTACCAACTTCCCCTGAGTACTGAATTCACCCGTCTACCGAATTCCTTCTCATGTACTGATTTATCTCGTGTATATAATCCCCCGTGTATCAAATTCCCTCCTGTATCAAATTTCCACATTTACCAAAAATCCCCTGTATACCAAATTCTCCCCATGTAGTGAATTCACCCATGTACCAAAATCCCTCTGTTTGAATTACCCCCCATATCAAATTCCTACATGCACACTCAAGAACAGCTTCATCCCTGCTGCTGTCAAACCTTTGAATGGGCCTACCTTGCATTAAGTTGATCTTTCTCTACACCTTACCTATGACTGTAACACTACATTGTGCACTCTCTCCTTTCCTTCTCTATGAACGGTATGTTTTGTCTGTATAGCGCGCAAGAAACAATACTTTTCACTGTATGTTAATACACGTGACAATAATAAATCAAATCAAATCAAAATCAAATTCTCACTGAGTACCGAATTCCAATGTGTACTGAATTTTCATGTGTACCAAATTCCTACGTAAGCCTAATTTGCTACTCATACAACCCCTACAGCGCAGAAGGAGGCCATTCAGCCCATTGAGTCTGCATCAACTCTCTGTCAGAGTGTCTTACCGAGGCCTTCTCCCCCACCCTATTCCCGTAGCCCTATACATTTACAATGGATAATCCACCTAACCTACACATCTTGGGACACTAAGGGGCAATTTAGCATGGCCAATCCACTTAAACTGCATATCTTTGGAGTGGGAGGAAACTGGAGCATCTGGAGGAAACCCACGCAGACTTGGGAAGAACATGCAGACTCCACACAGACAGCGACCCAAGGCCGTAATTGAACCCAGGTCCCTGGCGCTGTGAGGCAGCAGTGCTAACCACTGTGTCAATGTGCCGCCCCCATCTCACTCCAGCATAGTCGCCTGTCTCCTCGCGTGCCCCTTTCTGATCTTGCATGCCCCTTTAAGTTTAAAGTTTATTTATTAGTGTCCCGAATAGGCTTACACTAACACTGCAATGAAGTTACTGTGAAAATCCCCTAGTCGCCACACTCAGGTGCCTGTTCGGGTACACTGAGGGAGAATTTAGCGTGGCCAATGCACCTAACCTGCATGAGCTTCGGACTGTGGGAGGAAACCAGAGCAGCCGGAGGAAACCCACGCAGACACGGGGAGAACGTGCAGACTCCGCACAGACAGTGACCCAAGCCGGAAATCGAACCCAGGACAAAGGACAATATTTTAAAACCTGTTACTTGGTGCATGAAGACCAGTCAATTCTCTGGCTAGCAAATGGAAAACAGTTCCATGAGCCAAACGTCAGGCTCTCAAATCTGGAATGATATGCCTTTGATCTGTCCCACTTCTTACGGGAGATTCCAGTGTGGGTGAACTTGATATCATTGTGCAGCTGCTTGGCCTGGCCATTTGCAGACTCACTGGGTGACCTCCTTATTTACTGTGCAACGTAACTGGAGGACCCAAAGTGAAATGCTACCAGTTCGTTTCTGATGGCTTATATGGTCATTATTCCTCACTAAACTTGGATTTACCTCAGAATTAATCCTTTCCTGTTTCTGTGTGTGTCTCTGATAATAATAGTAAGGAGTCTAACAACACCGGGTTAAAGTCCAACAGCTTTATTTGGTAGCAAACGCCACTCGCATAATAATGATAATAATGCCAGACTCGGGCCTGTTTCTGCTTGCTGCCGTCTTGCCTTTTGTCGGAGACATAGAACGAGACATTCTTTGGAGAATTAACTGAGACAATTGTGAAATCTCAAGTATTGGCCTCCAGTCGTAGCACAGGAACGATTCTCCTCTGGATTTTTCCTCAGGCAAGACAGCTGAACTGTCATCTTATTTTGTTGTTGATGTATCTGGAAAGTTCCATTCTGCGCTGTTATTGTGGCTCGCGTTCCAACAAACGGTTGGAAATCAGTCAAAAGTGCATTGTTTGATGCTGCAGAGTTCAGAGTGCTTTTATTCTGCCTGTGTTTTCATTCGCAATTAAATCTCACATTTGGTAACAGATGTTGGAGCACAACTTTGATCGCAAAGTGGTGTTAACTCTAAACTTTGGTGAAAATTAAATGCAAAGTAGTTTGCGCCGGAAACCAAAACATGTATTCTCCCACCAACTACGCTGGCAGGCTCCGGATAGAGAGATATAATTACCACACACAAATCGACAGAACTTTGGTCTTGTGGTCAGCCATTTTGTATTTAATAGCACTGAATGATGGGTAGATCATAGAATCCCTACGGTGCAGAAGGAGGCCATTCAGCCCATCAAGTCTGCACTGACCACAATCCCACCCAGATCCTATTCCCGTAACCCCATGTATTTACCCTGCTAATCCCCCTGACACTAGAGTCAATTTAGCCTGGTCAATCAACCTAACTTGCACATTATAGAATCATAGAATCACTACAGTGTAGAAGAAGGCCATTTGGCCCATTGAGTCTGCACCGACCACAATCCCACCCAGGCCCTATCCTCACAACCCCATGCATTTACCCTAGCTAGTTCCTCTGACACTAAGGGGCAATTTAGCATGGCCAATCAACCTAACCCGCACATCTTTGGACTGTGGGAGGAAACCGGAGCACCCAGGCGAAACCCATGCAGACATGGGGAGAATGTGCAAACTCCACACAGACAGTGACCCGAAGCTGGAATTGAACCCGGGTCCCTGGCGCTGTGAGGCAGCACTGTACTCACCACTGTGCCACCATGCCACCCCAGTTAGTCAATTAAATGAGAAAGACCTCCATTTATATAGCACCTTTCATCATCCCAGGACTTCCCAAAGCTACAGCCAGTCAAGGACTGTTTGAAGTGTATTCACGGCTGTAATGGAGCAAATGCAGTTGGTACAAACTGAGATCACACAAACTACATTTTTAAAAAATTAATTTCAAAGGGATGTGGGCGTCGCTGGCTGGGTCAGCATTTATTGCCCGTCCCTAACTGCCCTCCATTTTAGAGAATCAACCACATTGCTGTGAGTCTGGAGTCACATGTAGGCCAGACCAGGTAAGGATGGCAGATTTCCTTCCCTAAAGGACATTAGTGAACCAGATGGGGTTTTCCGACAATCCACTTAATTCGACCTTTCATTCCAGATTTTGAGTCAATTCAAGTTTCACCATCTACCATGATAGGATTTGAACCCATGTCCCCAGAACATTACCCTGGTCTCTGGATTACTAGCTCCATTAAATCTGTGTCCTCTCATCCTTGATTCTTTTACGAGCGGGAACAGTTTCTTCCTATCTAGACTGTCCAGCCCCCTCATGATCTTGAACATCTCTATCAAATCTCCATTTAGCCTTCTTCTCTCCGAGGAGAACAGTCCCAACCTCTCCAATCTATCCTCATAATTGTAGTTTCTCATTAATTGAATCATTCTTGTAAGTCTTTTCTGCACTCTCTCCATTGCATCCACATCCTACCAGTAGTGTGGCGCCCAGAACTGTACACAATACTCCAGCTGAGGTCTAACTAGTGTCTTGTATAAATTCAGCATAACCTCCTTGTTCTTGTACTCTATGTCCCTGTTAATAAAGCCCAGGATACTTTATGCTTTATTAACTGCTCTCTCCACCACCTTCAATGATCTATGCACGTATATATGCAGGTCCCTCTGCTCTTGTCCTCCTTAAGAATTTAACCCCTTTTTTTTACATTGTCTGTCCATTTTCTTCCTATCAAAATGCATCACCTCACACTTCTCTGCATTGAACTTCATAGAATCATAGTATAGAAACATAGAAACCCTACAGTGCAGAAAGAGGCCATCTGGCCCATCGAGTCTGCACCGACCACAATCCCACCCAGGCCCGACCCCCATATCCCTACACATTTCCACGCTAATCCCTCTAGCCTACACATCTCAGGACACTAAGGGGCAATTTTAGCATGGCCAATCAACCTAACCCGCACATCTTTGGACTGTGGGAAGAAACCGGAGCACCCGGAGGAAACCCACGCAGCCACGAGGAGAATGTGCAAATACCACACAGACAGTGACCCAAGCCGGGAATCGAACCCAGGTCCCTGGAGCTGTGAAACAGCAGAGCTAACCACTGTGCTACCGTGCCGCCCATATCCACCCATATCCGCCCATATTCATCTGCCACCTATCCACCCACACCACCAACTTGTCCACATTCTTGGGAAGTTCCACACTGTTCTCCTCACTGTGTCCAATGCTTCCAAGTTTTGTATCATCAGCAAATTTTGAAACTGTCCCCTACACATTAAGATCTACATCATTAATATATATCAGGAGAAGCAAGGGTCCCAATACTGATTCCTGGGGAACACCACTACACACCTTCCTCCTGCCCAAAAAATATCCATTGACTGTTACTCTCTGCTTTCTATTATTCAGCCAATTTTGATTTGATTTGATTTGATTCATTATTGTCACATGTATGTTAATACATGTGACAATAATGCTATACAGTCAAAGCATACCGTTCATAGAGAAGGAAATGAGAGAGTGCAGAATGTAGTGTTACAGTCATAGCTAGGGTGTAGAGAAAGATCAACTTAATGCAAGGTAAGTCCATTCAAAAGTCTGACAGCAGCAGGAAAAAAGCTGTTCTTGAGTCGGTTGGTACGTGACCTCAGACTTTTGTATCTTTTTCCCGAAGGAAGAAGGTGGAAGAGAGAATGTCCGGGGTCCTTAATTATGCTGGCTGCTTTGCCGAGGCAGTGGGAAGTGTAGACAGAGTCAATGGATGGGAGGCTGGTTTGCGTGATGGATTGGGCAGAATTCGATTGGGCAACCCTTTGTAGTTTCTTGTGGTCTTGGGCAGAACAGGAGCCATACCAAGCTGTGATACAACCAGAAAGAATGCTTTCTATGGCGCATCTGTAGAAGTTGCTAACAGTCATAGCTGACATGCCAAATTTCCTTAGTCTTCTGAGAAAGTAGAGGCGTTGGTGGGCTTTCTTAACTATAGTGTCGGCATGGGGGGACCAGGACATGTTGTTGGTGATCTGGACACCTAAAAACTTGAAGCTCTCAACCCTTTCTACTTCATCCCCATTGATGCATGTTCTATTTTTCGCTTCCTGAAGTCGATGACAATCTCCTTCGTTTTGGTGACATTGAGGGAGAGATTATTGTTGCTGCACCAGTTCACCAGATTCTCTATCTCATTCCTGTACTCTGTCTCGTCGTTGTTTGAGATCCGACCCACTATGGTGGTGTCGTCAGCAAACTTGAAAATCGAAGTGGAGGGGAATTTGGCCACACAGTCATAGGTGTACAAGGTGTATAGTAGGGGGCTTGAGAACGCAGCTTTGTGGGGCACCGGTGTTGAGGATTATCGAGGAGGTGTTGTTGCCTATCCTTACTGATTGTGGTCTGTGAGCTAGGAAGTTCAGGATCCAGTCGCAGAGGGAGGTGCCGAGGCCCAGGCCACGGAGTTTGGAGATGAGTTTCATGGGAATAATAGTGTTGAAGGCTGAGCTGTAGTCAATAAATAGGAGTCTGACATAGGTGTCCTTGTTATCTAGGTGTTCCAGGGTTGAGTGTAGGGCCAGGGAAATGGCATCTGCTGTGGACCTGTTGTGGTGGTAGGCAAACTGTAGTGAATCCAGGTAGTCCGGGAGGCTGGAATTGATTCGTGCCATGACTAACCTTTCAAAGCATTTCATAATGATGGATGTCAGAGCCACTGGCCGATAGTCATTAAGGCACGCTGCTTGGTTTTTCTTAGGTACTGGAATGATGGTCGTCTTCTTGAAGCAGATAGGGACCTCAGATTGTTGTAAAGAGAGGTTGAAGATGTCTGTGAATACCCCCGCCAGCTGATCCGCGCAGGATCTGAGTGCACGTCTGGGTACCCCATCCGGGCCAGTTGCTTTCCGTGGGTTGACCTTCAAGAAAGCTGCTCTGACATCTGCAATGGTGACCTCAGATACAGGTTCATCCAGAGCTTCCAGGGTGGAGGGCATGCTCTCGCTGACCTCTTGCTCAAAACGGGCATAGAATGCATTGAGCTCATCAGGGAGAGGTGCATTGGAGCCGGCGATTTTACATACCTTCATCTTGTAGCCTGTTATGTCTTGCAGACCTTGCCATAGTCGGCGGGGGTTGGTGTGGCTAGCCTGGGACTCTAGCTTGGTCCGGTTCTGTCCTTGATGGATCTCCTTAGATCGTATCTGGCTTTCTTGTATAGGTCAGCCTGACTTGAACGCCTCAGACCTGGACTTCAGCAAGCAGTGGATATCCCTGTTCATCCATGGTTTCCAGTTGGGAAATACATGGATTTGCTTCTTTGGCACACTGTCTTCTACACACCTACGAATGAAGTCAGTTACTGTAGTGGCGTACCCGTTCAGGCTGGTCGCAGAGTTTTTAAATACTGACCAGTCCACTGACTCCAAGCAGCCCCGTATAAGATCATCCGATTCCTCAGACCAACATTGCACGTATCCATGTTGCAACTGTAACCTGCTAACTCAAAAGTGAGAATGCTACCACTGAGCTGTGGCTAAGAGGCACAATAATAATGAAATAATAGTTTGTGTTGGATTACTGTCAAGTATTTGCAATGTTTAGTCTTCCAACATGTTGCGTCAGATCTTGTGGGTATCAGCCTGAACTTTTCCAACATTTCTGTGTTGGAAGATCAGACACTGACAGTAAAGGGGATAAGTTGGGACCTGAATCTTATGTTGCAGTCACATTGCGCTTCATGTTGAAGATGCAATAGCCAGACTATTGCAATTGGTAGCATTTATCAGCCGTTGTGGATGGAACGCTGACCCCAGTACGTGAGAACTATTATAGGTTGATATTTCAATGTGATACTGAGCCAAGTATTCCATTGGTGAAGATACTGAGATATTAAACTAAGGTCCATTCTGTCAGTTTCACTGCATGAGGTGGGCAGAAAAAGGATTCTTTTCAATTCAGTTAGGGAATGTGGGCATCACTGACTGGACCAGCATTTGTTGCCCATCCCTAATTGCCTTTTCAGAGTCATAGAATAGAATCGAATTCCTACAGTACAGAAGGAGGCCATTTGGCCCATCAAGGCTGCACCAACAACAATCCCCACCCAGGCCCTATCCTCGTAACTTCCTGACACTAAGAGGCTATTTAGCATGGCAAATCAACCTAACCCACACATCTTTGAAGTGTGGGAGTAAACCGGAGCACCCGGAGGAAACCCACGCAGACATGGGGAGAACGTGCAAACTCTGCACAGACAGTGACCCAAGACTGGAATTGAACATGGGTCCCTGGTGCTGTGAGGCAGCAGTGCTAACCACATTAATCACATTGCTGTGAGTCTGGAGTCACATGTAGGCCAGACCAGGTAAGGACGGCAGATTTCCTTCCCCAAAGGACATTAGTGAACCAGATGGTTTTTTACAACAATCCACTTCATTAGATTTTCATTTCAGATTTTGGTTCAATTCTAATTTCACCATCTGCCATGATGGGATTCGAACCAGGGTTGCCGAGCATTACCCTGAGTCTCTGGGTTACTAGATGAGCAACGATACCACTATGCTGCCATCTTTCCAGATTCCACGGCAGTGTGCGAAGAGGGCCAGGGGGTTCACTTAAAGTCCTGGTGGTCCACATTCCTCCCTCAACTAACACTAAAAACTAGATGGATAATGCGATTATTCATCCCTCTTGCTGTTCCTGGCTATTGCCTCTTGCTCACATCCCAGTGACTAATATTCAAAAGATTATTAATTGTACGTGAAGCTTAGGACTTTTTGGGAGACATATTAAGGCAACAACTTGTGCCAATCCTTTTCTTCAGATGGGGCGTTTGAAGGGTTAAGAAGGAACTTCCATCTGATTGGAAATTGGGATATTTTGAAGAGTATGGGTGTGTGAGAGGCAGGGAGGGAAGGACTGGGTTTGCATATGCTAAATTAAAGGTGTTCTTAATTGAACTGATCTTTTAAAGACAGAGTTAAGTGTAAAGTTTGTAAGAGGAGCCCAAAGCTTACAAACCACAATCATATACTCCAGACAGATACACCCATCCGGTCTACTGCTGGTGTTTCACACTAACTAGACTGAGGCATGAGACAGTATAAAATCTTTCTGAAGTCAGGCATGTCATCCCATTCCTATCTCGCCCAGAAGTTACTTCACAAGAGTGACCATACCTAAGTGAATCATTTTGATAGGCTGTGCATGTCGGATACATTTGAGGGAAATAAATAGGTCTCTTGCCTCTCCCTGGGCTCAGTAGAGTTTAAAGTTTATTTATTAGTGTCACAAGTAGGCTTATATTAACACTGCAATGAAGTTACTGTGAAAATCCCCCAGGTGCCACATTCTGGCGCCTGTACGGGTTACACTGAGGGAGAATTTAGCCAATTCACCTAACCAGCACATCTTTCAGACTGTGGGAGGAAACCGGAGCACCCGGAGGAAACCCACGCAGACACGGGGAGAACGTGCAGACTCCGCACAGACAGTGACCCAATTCGGAATCGAATCTAGGTCCCTGGTGCTGTGAGACAGCAGTGCTAACCACTGTGCCACCATGCCGCCCAAATATGGAAATGAGGAAAGCATCACGAGAAATACCCACAGTGAGAACCAACATCTGTACGAGGGCATAAACACAAATAATGTAGGGAATAAAAACAGGGAATGCTGAAAATACTCAGCAGGTCAGGCAGTGCCTGTGGCAAGGAAAGCAGTTTACTTTACAACTGTTTACTTTTCTCTTTTGGTTTCAGATTCCAGCATCTGCGGTAATTTGCTTTTATGACTTTACAGGTTGGTGACCTTTCATCAGTGAACTCTGGTGAAAGGTCAGTGACCTGAAACTTTAACTCTGGCTGTGATTCCCTCTGCTCCCACATCGGTGGGCACTTCCGCGGGTTGGGTGGGAAAATTTGGAGAACCATTGACTTTTAACAGCTCTCCAAATAATCCTGTGGCACCCGCAATGGTGCCCGCTGGAGGCAGGGTGGGAAAATCCTCCCACCCCACAGATACCATCTTGACCTGCTGAGCATAGAATCATAGAATCCTGACGGTGCAGGAGGAGGCCATTCGACTCATCGAGTCTGTGCTGACAACAATCCCACCCGGGCCCCATTCCCATAACCCCTCATATTTACCCTACTAACCCCCCTGACACTAAGGGACAATTTGGCATGGCCAATCCACCTAACCCACACGTCTTTTGGACTGCGGGAGGAAACCGGAGCATCCGGAGGGAAACCCACGCAGACACGGGGAGAATGTGCAAACTCCACACAGACAGTGACCTGAGGCTGGAATTGAACCGGGGTCCCTGGCGCTGTGAGGCAGCAGTGCTAACATTTCCTGCATTTTTTCTGTTTGGGCTTCCGAGCAGTATTTATGTTTTTTGTGCTAATAAAATTATGACCTTAAGACCGTAAGATATAGGAGCAGAATTAGGCTATTCGGCCCATCGAGTCTGTTCTGCCATTTAATCATGGCTGATAAGTTTCTCAACCCCACTTTCCCGCCTGTTCTCTGTAACCTTTGATCCCCTTATCAACCCAGAACCTATCTATCTCTGTCAATGAGTATAGTGGTGTGGTGATTACCGGACTAGTAAAACAGACCTGGATGAATAATGGAGTGGGAGTGAGTTTAAGGCTCACCAGTTTGTGGCAATAGATCAATAAGAGTGACGGTCAAATGGTCAGATTGTCAGAAAAGCCAATCAGTTCACCAATCCACTCCAGAGAAGGACCTGCTGTCCTTAGCTGACCAATATGGGACTTCATTCCCACATTAACATGACTTTGACCTCAGTTGTATCAAGCCATTACATGCAGCAAAACAGAACGGGAAATAAATGTCAATGATTCACACATCCCAAGAAGGAATTGGAAAAAAGGATGGGGTGGCATACTGGGACAGCGATTAGCACTGTTGCCTCACAGCGCCAGGGACCTGGGTTCAATTCCGGTCTCGGGCCACTGTCTGCGTGGAGTTTGCACACTCTCCTCGTGTCTGCGTGGGTTTCCTCCGGGTGCTCCGGTTTCTTCCTACAGTCCAATGATGTGCAGGTTAGGTGGATTGACCATGCTAAATTGCCCCTTAGTGCCCCAAGATGTGTAGGCTAGGGGGGATTAGTAGGGTAAATATGCAGGGTTACGGGGATAGGGTATTGCCCCTCAGTGTCAGGGGGATTAGGAGGATAAATATATGAGGGACCTGGGTGGGATTGTTGTCGGTGCAGGTTTGATGGGCCAAATGGCCTCCTTCTGCACTGTAAATTCTATGTTTCTACAGCTTTGACCTGATTTACATGATTGCTTACACTCTAAAGTTTCGTCTTAATAACGTTTGCATTTACCCAATCCCGATAATAAAACGCTATCACACATTTATCACCGTGCTGTGTAATCTGCTGTTGTCCGCAGACAGGCAGGCAGCAGGTGCCTGGGTTTTATCAATGCTTCAGTTTGCCGCTCATGCTTGCTATCTCAGTGATACAGTGCAACTAACTTGCTGAGGTGTGCGGACACTATCAGAGGCAGGCAGGTGTCGCAGTATCAGCCTATCTCGCCCCCAATCACATCGGCACGACGGCTGTAATTAAAATTTCCTGCAGTAAGATAGAGCTGGTAAACACTCGGGTGGAAGACTGAACGTGAGTCAGAGGCTTCCAAACCTTATCAGAGTGAGACACACGCAGGGAGCCTGCTCAATCACTGCCAGCGACTGAAATACACAGATTATAGTCAACCATTAATTTGAAAATTACTGATTCCCAAGTGAGTTATTACTAAACTGCATGCTGAGGAATTCCACACAGTCTGATGCTATGTTGCAGTAATTATAGATGTATTTAATTTACGTGCAGATGGCAGGATCTATTTAACGTTACACTATATCGTTGTATCTCAGACCCTGACTTGAAACACTCCCCTTCACTCTCTGTGGCAATGAGCTTTCAAAGTACCATCCATATATACAATATCAAAGCAATAGGGTGGCACGGTGGTTAGCACTGCTGTCTCACAGCGCCAAGGACCTGGGTTCAATTCTGGCCTCAGGCGACTGTCTGTGTGGAGTCTGCACGTTCTCCCTGTGTCTGCGTGGGTTTCCTCCCACACTCCAAGATGTGCGGGTTAGGTGGATTGGCCGTGCTAAATTGCCCCTTAGGGTGGGATTTTCCTGCTGCGCTCTCCCCAAAACCGCCCGAGGTCAACGAACATTTGCATGGTCCGTGTGTCCCCGCCACCCCCCCCCCCCCCCCGCCCCGCCACGCCACGGGAATCATAGTGGACGGGACAGGAAAATCCCACCCTTAGGACAGACTTTTAATGTCACGTCCACCCAAAGTTCGTACAATCCCGCCCAAGGCCAATGGAGAATACCGTTCTCCGAGCCCCGCCCGCCCCCGGAATTAGGGCAGGTGTGCCAGTAAAATTCCAGCCTCAGTATCCAAAGGTGTGCGGGTTAGGTGGATTGGCCATGCTAAATTTCCCCTTAGTGTCAGGGGGATTAGCAGGGTAACTGCATGGGGTTGTGGGGATAGGGCCTGGGTGGGATTATTGTCGGTGCAGACTCGATGGGCCAAATGGCCTCCTTTTGCACTGTCGGGATTCTATGAATATCAGGTCTAAAGGTTACAACAAACTTGCCAATTTCTGTCAGTATCTAATGTGCTGGCTATTTCTCCATTTCAAATAGTAAAGTTTGGTTGCTTTTATTCAACATAGTTTGCAATAATTACTTGGGAAATATTATTATTCGTGTTGCAAATCTAACCTGAATTGAACTAAAGATGGCATTTGTTGGCAACTGTGCTGGCATCTTATTCTCTGTTTGCTCACGAATTCTGAATAATTTGGGATCTAACCTTTGTCTCATTTGCAAACTGACCCCTGATTGTGTAGCACCCCGACCATCACTATGGCGACAGCGTTAAATGGATCTGAGCGGTTATTATAACAGCGCTGCCTCCTGATAAATGGCAGAGAGCCTTTGAATCAAATGGCTGACTGTTTAACCAGCGATAAATACTGAAATATCACTGCTCCAAATGGCAGCCGCTTCAAGCAACTGGTCGACAGGCACCACAATGGGCTGACCTGCTGCATTCAGCTCCATCCTGAAAGATGTTCTGGTATTCTTTTGGTTCCTTTGTACCGTCTTGGGAGCATTCTCCCATCCATAAGGCAATTCACTCCTCAACCTGCTAACCCCACCCTGCAACAGACTTTTAAGACCCACTTATTGTGGTGAATAGAATTGCAATCCACTTGCCAGCCTGCCCCTCTGTTCCTGGCCACATGCTGTACCGGCATAGAAAAGGGGGGGGGGGGGAGGCAGTCGGGACCTGCAAATGGGCAGAGGTTTCAGTTCACTGCAACTCCACCCAGTTTAACAATGTCCCAGACTTTCACTTTCATCTCTAACAGCGTCAGGCAGCACGGTGGCACAGTGATTAGCACTGCTGCCTCACAGCGCCAGGGACCCGGGTTCAATTCCGGCCTCGGGTTGCTGTCTGTGTGGAGGTTGCACATTCTCCCCGTGTCTGCGTGGGTTTCCTCCGGGTGCTCCGGTTTCCTCCCACACTCCAAAGATGTGCAAGTTAGGTGGATTGGCCATGCTGAATGGCCCCTTAGTGTCAGGGGGATGAGCAGGGTAAATACGTGGGGTTACAGGGATAGGGAGGGGTGGGATTGTGGTCGGTGCCGACCCGATGGGCCGAATGGCCTCCTCCTGCACTGTAGGATTCTATGTCCGAATTGCAAGGGATTCTATTCTATGTCTATGACTGCCTCCCCTTTTGGGACAGGCTGATAGAAATGAGGCAATAACATTATCTGTCGCAGGGCATGGTCTCCATCGTTTAACCCAAGCTGCTGGAAGAGGAACATGCAGATTTGCTCAATGTTTGATAAAAAGACACAAGATAATTGTTCTGACATTGTCCATTTAGGTAACTGGTGACAGGGCATTGCATTTACAGCAGGGCAAGGCAACCTGCGACCAGGGGGCCACATGGGGCCCACTGTGGTTCTAAGTGCGGCCCCATGAGACCTGTTGTTGACCACTGCCCTCTCTCAAGGTTGACACATTCCATTGGTTTCCATCGGCATAGATTTTTTTTCCTACTGGTATGAATGAAGTGATAACGCCGTAAAGCAAGGGCAAGTGAAGTGAGGTGTGTGCTGATTGCTCACAACATTGGCTGTGAGAACTGTGTTTATTCTATTTTTGATGACAGTTCCTTTCATAGAATCCCTACAGTGCAGAAGGAGACCATTCGGCCCATCGAATCTGCATCAGCTCTCCGACAGAGCATCGCACCCAAGCCCTCTTGCCCATCTTATCCCTGTTACCCCACACCATGGCTAATCGATCTAACTTACACATCTTAATACACTTAAGGGGCAATTTAGCACGGCCAATGCACCTAACCCACACATCGTTGGAGTGTGGGAGGAAACTGGAGCACCTGGAGGAAACCCACGTAGACACGGGGAGAATGTGTAAACTCCACACAGACAGTTATCTGTGGTTGGAATCGAACCTGGGCCCCTGGCGCTGTGAGGATGCAGTGCTTACATAGAATAGAATCCCGACAGTGCAGAAAGAGGCCATTCGGCCCATCGAGTCTGCACCCAGGCTTTATTCCCATAGCCCCACATACTTACCCTGCTAATCCCCCTGACACTCGGGTCAATTTAGCATGGCCTATCCACCTAACCCGCACATCTTTGTACTGTGGGAGGAAACCAGAACACCCGGAGGAAACCCACGCAGACACGGGGAGAATGTGCGGACTCTAAACAGACAGTCACCCAAGTTGGGAATTGAACCGGGGTCCTTGGCCCTGTGAGGCAGCAGTGTTAACCACTGATGATTAAGCATTTTCCCTAACATGCTGTGAAATATTCGGCGTGTATTAAATGTGTATAAAATCTTAATCATGGGGTCATGATTAGTGAACAAGCCCGATTTCAATCTTGTGACTCACTGAGATGAAGGAGAGCTACTCATGGGCCCCATTCACTAGCCTAGGTTGCCCATCACTGGTTTAAAAACTGCAGAATTCTCGACCATCTAAAGATTCACAAACTGCACAATCCCTCAAGGGTCCTGCGAATGTCAGTGAAGAAGGATGCTCGTCCCTCTTCACATCTGCATTACACAAGTCAATGGTTACCTCCCTCACATGTACAGCAAACATTAATACTCTAGTTTTATCAAGATTGTGGGGTTTCAGAACCTCAGATTCTTTTCTTTGGCTCCTTCAGAAGAGGAATATATCCCCCAAGTGCTTGCCAGCGACATTATCAAACGAATGTTGATGCTGAGCCATGGGTCTTGGGACAGGTGGGTAGGATTTAAGGAGCATTATAAAGCAGGATAGAGAGGCTAAGGGAGAGAACTCCTTTCTGACTCAAAGACTGACACCTTTTTGGAGATAAATACAGAGTCTCGGCTCTGTACACACACTTAGGCTCCCTTAATGTGCAACTTAATTAGCACTCAGCAAAGTTAGAGATAAAACAAAGAGTCAATAGGAAGTGTGTTTATGCTAGATTTCAGTGACTGGTGAGCTAAATGCTGAATCCTGTAACTTTTGATCTGATTATCCCCGAGACGGAATGCGTGGCAATTCTATAATCGCACATTGGACACAGTGGGAGATGACACTGGTGCAGCGGAATGCTGTGAATGGAGGCATTTCTTGATGGGCTGCACCCCCTGGAGGCAAAACACAGGAACTTCACTGATTACAAGCCTACCTTCACACACCTTTGTATACATCACCTTAGCCTGGAAGTCCTTCTGGACTGTGCCAACTCCTTGTAATAGGAAACCAATAGGATTGCTAGATCCTGGTTTACCAGCTGAATTTCACAAAGATAGCCAGTCCATCCTTCCAAAGGAAACCACAGTCCCTTCTTCTCTATATCGACTGGTGCCTCGAGAGGTACCAACGTTTCTTGGTCTTCACTAGCCTACCCAGGCCAGGTACTGACCATTCACTGATGGTCATTTTACGGTCATCTTAAGCCCACCTGAAATATATATTACAGATTCTGTCTCACACCTCCTCGGACTGCCCAAATGAATGATCAGATACTGTGAGAAGTACCTGTCTGAATTAGAATATGCACTACCTGTGGACTAGGCTTCCGACTGGCACTGCATTAAAAGTTGTCTCTTTGTGTGTGGAGAATGCTTTCAGTCCTGAACTGGCCATTACCGAGCTTGTCCTCAACTCCCCTTGGCCCTACTATCCATCATGGCAGCTGGTGGAATTTAAACTCAATTAATTAATTAATTGAATTCATAAAAGACAATCTGGAAGCCAAGGCTCATCTCATTAATGATGCCCACGAAACTATTGTCATAAAACCCCATCTGGGTTCACTATAATGTCCTTTAGGGAAGGAAATCTGCTGTCCTTTCCTGGTCTGGCCTACATGTGACTCCAGAGTCACAGCAATGTGGTTGGTTCTTAACTGCCCTCTGGAATGGCCTAGACAGTCACTTAGTTCAAGGGCAATTCGGGCTGGGCAATAAATGTTGGTTTTTGCCAGTGATGTCCACATCCAATGAATGAATTTTTAAAAAAGTTGCGCTGGGGCGGCATGGTGGCACAGTGGTTAGCACTGCTGCCTCACAGCGCCGGGGACCCGGGTTCAATTCCCAGCCTCGGGTAACTGTCTGTGTGGAGTTTGCACATTCTCCCTGTGTCTGCGTGGGTTTCCTCCGGGTGCTCCGGTTTCCTCCCACAGTCCAAAGATGTGCGGGTTAGGTTGATTGGCCATGCTCAATTAACTCTGGTGTCAGGGGGATTAACAGGGTAAATATGAGGGGCGATGGGAACAGGGACCGGGTGGGATTGTGGTTGGTGCAGACTCGATGGGCTGAATGGCTTCCTTCTGCACTGAAGGGATTCTATGGTTCTCTTATAATGGTGCTGATATATTCCACCTACAAGCCTAGATTGTCTGTTCATCCATAGTGAAGTTGGCGGAAGTGCAAACAGTGGGATTTTCCCCCACCTTCAGGATGCACTCTTAGTCCAAACCTGTTCTCCTGTGCCTTGTACCATTTGAATAGTTTGAGTTGGGGTTGCGAGTTTCCTCCTCAGGGGAAGTGTACAGTCTAGACTAACAAAGGGACCACCGTCCTGGCTGGCCTGGGGAAAAGGCTGATGCGAACCCACCTGCTGAGAGGATGTGACCATCCTGAACTAAGGCACAGATTTTTGCGGAGTCGTTGAAATTCTGCTCCTCATCCAAAATGGTGGCAGGGCTCCTGATCCGGAAGTCCTCCCCCTGTTTCCGACAGCTCCTTTGGAAGAGACAGGAAGGGGGGGGGGTGGGATGTGATTTACCTTGGGGGAAATCCAAACTCAGCAGGGCCATTTAAATTCGGGGCCAGATCTCCAGAAACATTTCTAAGTGTGGTCTCTGGTAGGAATCGCACTGCTGGGTGGGTCTGCATGATTCTGATTGTAATTCACCCACAATTAGGCAATTGTTTGGAGATTGGGGTGACTTGTGCTGTAAAATGGACCTAAATCCAAGGCCCGTCTCCTCAGGTATACCCGAGCCGGGTGCCTGCCCAGCCATGTCCCTGACCACCTGGGGGCTCCGATGGCCTCCGAACTCCCCAGCATGGTCATCACGTCTGGTCTTTGTTTGTGGAGACCAGCAGTGATTTCCGTCAGCTTCACGTCACACCGGTGGGTGGGTGAATTCCAGGAGCCGGTGAATTCAGCTTAACACAGATCCTGCATATTTCAATGAAGATTTAAATATGCTAATCTGGTTCACACCCTCGCTGGGCACGAACTAGATGATGTCACTGGGTGGGGGCAGGGACAATCTCAAAATGAGTTCTCCCCGGCACAAGTCACGTTCTGGCTGCTCTCGCGAGAGTCTCCAGTCATAACGGGATTTACGTCTGTGTGAGTGGTGCCGAAGAATCACTCCCTCAGCATGGAGTTCAAATAGGTCCATTCACACTGGTGCGAGATCCATTTCCTGCACCGTGTAACTTACAGTTTGAATAGACAATCGAATGCTCATGAAATGCAGATATGGTCAGGAAGACTGGCAACCAGTCAAATTATTTAAATCCCCTGCCCTTTAAATACCAAAATCTGTTCATTCAAATAATTATATGTTGATGAAGAATGAGTCTGAAGCTAATATGGTCAAAATAGGTTTATCTCTAGGACAACAAGGTAAAGTCACATACTCTCTCTGTTCCTCCCAGGTAGCCAGACTGAACTCTTACAATGATTCCCTAACCATTCTCCCACTGGGGACAGCTATGTTTAATGATCAATTTAACACATGTATTCTTTCATAGCACAAATTTAACATTAATGCAGACTGCTATGTCGGAAAAAACTTGGTTCTAATAGTTTAAGGTTTGGGACCAGGCCCCTCCTGTTCCAATTCTCTTCCCGCACCTAGCGATGCACAATGCAGTATTTCATCTGCTTCCATAACTAGTAATGCCTAGAACAGGTCACTAGTCCGTCACCAGGGTCTTATAGCTTGAGGGGCGGCATCTCAAGCTTGGCTGACCAGGAGTCTCTCCCGCTTTTACCACCAGCCATTGGCGTATTTGGAAGGATTATACAGGTTGACACTCATTTTGGCCACGTTATGAACTCACCTTCCTTGGCCATCAAATCCTGGGGTGGGACTTGAACCCTTAGCTTCTGGTTCAGAGGCAAGAATGCTACAAGACAAGGTGGACCACAAGACCACGCACCTTCTATGGCAGCCTCCAAACTATGTCCAAGTGCGGCAAGCCCAGCTCCAGCACTCACTACTGTCCCCCTCCCTCACCTCTCCCACCTGCCAGAACCAAGATCCCATTATTCAGGACACCTTTACCTGAGCTCGGTATGGAGAGGCCTGAAATTTCTGCACTCTGCACACCTACCTCAGGAGCGAAAGTCCAGACCTAAGTGTCAGGTAGAATTGTACTCTGCCCAGTGAACCAGGCAGGGGCAACAGGGAATGTATCCTAACATTAAAGAACAGATTGGCAGGCCAGAGACCATTTTGTTTGGCACCCCATTTCACTGCTTTCTTTAAACTGTAAAGCATTATTGCAGATAAAAGCAAAATACTGCGGATGCCAGAATCTGAAACAAAAACAGAAAATGCTGGAAAACCTCAGCAGGTCTGACAGTGTCTGTGGGGAGAGAATAGAGCCAACATTTCGAGTCTAGATGACCCTTCCTCAAAGCATTATTACTGCATTGTTGTGCCTCCTGGCATATTTGACACACATTCAGACTAGCTTGTGGTCACTCAGGTAACCGTAATTGGTAGGAAGTGGTTTATGATGTGGGACACCGTCCTTGGATAAGGATGATCTTTAGTTTTCTGCCCATTGTACTATTTCCTCTTGTCATTATGATCTGGCTAGTTAGAAGGCTAAAATCTCAAGCACACGATGACAATGTTAGTTTTAGCCAAGTAAGAAGATTATGGAGCGACAAGAGAGGGAGGTCTTTCAGGAGGTGGGGAATATGTAACTGGGCAACTGGGTAAAATAACTGGCATTCTGAGGGATGTTAGGCTATAGAAATAGTGATTGGTTCAATAGGATTAAATCAGTGTCTACTACATAGCTGCGGGTATCAGCAGGTAGATGCGGGCTGATGAGAGTGGGGAATTTTAATTGTTGTCAGTGCCACCCTGAGAACCAGGAGGGAGTGTGAAAGGGTAATAAGGTCTCTAACGTAAACAGCTAATTGGTCTTTTGGCTAAGATAAAGTGCCGGATCAAGCCCAAGATGGGATGCAATGCCTCATCTTGCCAGCTTGGATCTTGTTTGCCTGTCTTGTGGGGACCGTGAATTGGATTTAATTTGAATTTGGAGCAAGCAAGGAGATGGATTCGGGTCTGCCCAGTCCACTCTGTGCATTGGCATTGTAACGTTAAGGATGGAGTAAAATTTAAAAATAAAATATCTAGGGGAGATAAGTAAAGGTGGACAAGGGCAGATGCAGCCATTCATAGATAGAAAATGTCCAGAAAACGATAAACACATTAATGCATGTTTATGTATAGGGGAAGGAGATCGATCTACTTCATAGCTCTGACATATTGTCATATATACTTACACACTAACTACAAGCAGTAGAAACTTATATACTCACCTCATACTTGTCTTATGGAATTAATCGCATAAAGGTACTGGATTGTAGGTGCCTAGTCCTATATGGTGCTGGAGTGGGCAGCTGGAGGACACAGTTTATGAGTTCCCAATGAGTATCTGTTTAAGAGCAGTATTGATACCACACCTCAAACAGACTACATACAATGGTAGTATTGATGCATTTATGAATAAGGATACTTAATGAGATATCTCTCTATCTCATATGGCCATGCATTTTCAAAGGAAATGATAATGTGCGTTCTGAACTCCATGCCTCTGGCTTTGTTCATAAGAATATGAATTGCATGGTCCTTTTGATTCCAGCATCACTGACCGCAGTGAGGGGGTAATGGCACGATTAAAGTAGCAAAGATTATCTGTTGTTGCCGGGATTAATCCAAAGAGAGCGAGCAAGATTTTTTTTCCAAAGTGTTGCCTTGGGCAGGAAAAGTGGAGGCCAGCTTTTCCCATCGTATTTTTAAACTCTCTGACACAGCAAATGGAAGGGGTGGGTCCCCCGATGTCTTGCTGGGGTGAGGGGGGTTTGTCTGATTGGGCCCGTCCCTCCAAGGTTAAATCGGCGTCCGGGCAATGGCAGGGTTCTGCCCGGGCATGACCCTCTCCTCCAGGGGCTGCACTTACCTATGCACTTGGGCAGGTCCTGTTCATCTGATGCACGTCATGGGGGACCTGTCGTGATTCACGGGGATGATCGAGCGGGGAAATCCTGCCAGTGTAAAGGACATTTTGGGTCACCCACTTGTTTCTCTGCACCCTCTGCCATTCCCACCTCCACCCCCACCAGAAGACAGGGGCAGAAAATCACCCTCAATGATTCAAGGCAGCAGTGTCCTTCATTGGTGCACTCAACACTCTTCTCCTGGGAATGGGTTGGAGGTCTTCAGCTAGCAGTGGACAGGTGGTGTGGAGTACAATGTCCTGACGTATGGTCAAGAAAGTCTAAGGGGGGATGGGGTCCCTCTTAGTCTGTATAGACAAAGGTGAGTGGGTGTAAGTACATAGGAAAGAGGCACCTTATGTGAGGCCGATCATCGATCCATCCTCTTGCGTACTCTCTTGCTCTTCTTCATGGTATAATAGGAGGCAGTCGTACAGGGAATCATAGAATCTGCAGTGCAGAAGGAGGCCATTTGGCCCATCGCGTCTGCATCGATCACAATCCCACCCAGGCCCTATTCCATTAACCCCTCATATTTGCCCTGTTAATCTCCCTGACATTAGGGTTAATTTAGCCAATCAACCTAACCAGCACATCTTTGGAGTGTGGGAGGAAACCGGAGCACCCGGAGGAAACCCACGCAGACACGGGGAGAATGTGCAGACTCCACAAAGGCAGTGACCCGAAGCCGGAATTGAACGCGGGTCCCTGGCGCTGTGAGGCAGCAGTGCTAACCACTGCGCCACCGTGCCGCCCATGGAAACCCATCTCCCAGTGCAGAACTGGACTTTGAGTTCAGGAAAGGTAGCAAAACTGATTTAAACTTGAAAGTGCTGAAGAGGTACATAGGCAGCGTTAACAGGACCCAAAATGGCCTCCTCTGTATGATGTCCATCTCAGATATACCCTCCTGCCATTCCTACTGCCACTTACACGAGTCAGCGGGATAAACCACAACCCTTTGTCCCTGTTTAATAAGGCAAATTGGGCACCCGCCATAGGTCTATTCACAGGGTAATTCCAAGAACTCATTGTGGTCTTATTTACCAACTCAAAGCAGATAGTAAATTGAAGGATATCCAGGCCATTGTGTTGGAAGTTAGCTCGCTTGCAGCCGCAAGTGACCCTTAATGACGTTTACGGAGCTGGGAGTTTAAGGATGGGGGTCTCCTCCAAAGGCAGTAGTGTGGGGTTTATCCAGCAGAGGGCGGTGTACTCATCTGGAAATCCTTTTAAAAAGCAAAATCAAAGCATGGACCATAAAACAGAGCAACTCCATCAACAAGCGTTCTATCACACAACAGCTCCAAGTCTGAGTATGGTTAATAAATTTTGCTTTTTACGTTAAAGTATATCAAACAAAACAGATATTTAAAGGTTAGAACATTGTCAGGAGTGGGAATTATAAATTAAAACAAGTTGACACAGAATGGCAACCGATTTAAAGTTTTGCATGTGATGCATTGTAAACCATTATATACACACTGGGTAAGCTAATTAATTTGACCTGGCAGCTTCTGAATTCTGGTGTGTGCTGATGATAATATGAAGTGAATTCTACTTTCTTACGCTGCTTTCGAATTAATTGATTTGATTTCTTTCTCATCTTCTCCCCTGTAGCACTGATAAATGTCTTTAACACACAATGTAATCTGATAATATTTGACATGTTCTCATTTGTGCTGAAGGTAAATGTGAGATTGAATTCAGTTAGGGACAATTCAATTTCATTCTCTCAACATTAAACTAAATCCTCGGTGTAAATCAATAGCTTTTTTTCCCCACTAAGGACATACTGTAGGGCCACAGGGCTGACAGGTATTAATGGATGTTTTAAGGGGCATTTATCTTTACTAAGACCTCTCACTAAAATATTTTTCTCTTGTTTGAAAAGTACAACACAAACTGTGTCAAAATACATCGAACAGAATCTTACCCAATTTTCTCAAAGTGTCGGGCCCAGACAGGGAACCAGCGTGAAGGTCTCCAACTGCACAGATCCATTTCCTCTCCAGATCTTGAAACTCTTAGACTAAAGAACATGAGTGGGAAAGGTGGCAGAGTGGGCGGCACGGTGGCACAGTGGTTAACACTGCTGCCTCACAGCACCAGGGACCTAGGTTCAATTCCGGCCTCGAGTCACTGTCTGTGTGGAGTTTGCATGTTCTCCCCGTGTCTGCGTGGGTTTCCTCTGGGTGCTCCGGTTTCCTCCCACAGTCCAAAGAGGTGTAGGTTAGACGGATTGATCATGCTAAATTATCCCTTAGTGTCCAAAGAAGTGCAGATTAGGTGGATTAGCCATGCTAAATTGCCCCTTAGTGTCCAAAGATGTGTAGGTTAGGTGGATTGGCCATGCTAAATTACCCCTTAGTATCCAAAGATGTGCAGGTTAGGTGGATTGGCCATGGTAAATTACCCCTTAGTGTCCTAAGATGTGCAGGTTAGGTGGATTGGTGATGGGCGGGGTTACGGTGATAGGGCGGAGGGTTGGGCCTGGGTAAGATGCTCTTTTGGAGAGTCGGTGCAGACTCGATGGGTCGGATGGCCTCTTTCTGCACTGTAAGGTTTTTATGGTTCTATGGGTTTCCAGCATCAGTCTGGTGGGGCCTGATAGAGTTGGCAAAGCCAACTCCACACAGAACAAAGAAAAACTTCCCTTCCCCACTGCCGTGGAGATATTGTGGGCTCACCCAGCCCCATGACAGTCCTCGAGGGCTCCTCACCCCAGCCCCGGCCCCAGACAATCACCGGTAGCATTCAAACCACCCACACACCCCAAGCCGGGAATCGAACCCTTGGTGCTTTGAGGCTGCAGTGCTAACCATCTGTACTCTGTAGCTGCTGAACAGTACCTTACGCACATTGTCAATAAAGGGTATTGGTAATTGAAGACTGGCATACATTGCCTTATTACATTGGTGATGAGGATTGTATAGTACAAAGTCATCAATAAGTGTGTGGGACAGGTTGCCAACGTGTGCTAGCACACAGTGTACCTTCAAGAAAGAGCTGGGGTGATTCCTGGGTTGAAGATAACATTGTGCAAAAGCGAGGAAACAAATTCTATACGCCGTGGTCATCGCAGTCACTCTGCAGCGGAGAAAGATTTCCCAGATTATTATGTTCCTTACCCATAACTCTCTTCACCTCTCCCAGGGGTCTACCTTATACAGAGGGAAAACCACTCTCTTGCCTTGCTGTATTAAGCAATAAAACCACATGGGGCAGGTCAGATGGAGCAAGCGGTCTTTCCGATGGTTTTGTCTGATTGCATCTTATTTTGGGGACCACGGGGCAGAGCTGCAAAGCTTTTCCAAATCTGTGAGCACTTGTTTAAAGTTTATTTATTTATTGTATGCATAACAATGCAATACTGTGAAAATCCCCGAGTTGCCACACTCTGGCACCTGTTCGGGCACTCCAAGGGAGAATTTAACATGGCCAATGCACCTAACCAACACATCTTTCGGACTGTGGGAGGAAGCCCACGCAGACACGGGGAGAACATGCAGACTCTGCGCAGACAGTGACCCGAGCCGGGAATCGAACCCGGGTCCCTGGCGCTGCGAGGCAGCAGTGCTAACCACTGTGCTACCGTGCCGTCTTTCTTCACCACCTTGCAATTTCCCACTAAAAAAAAAATGACACATTCCTTTTGAAATATAAAAGGGAACCTTTGGTTGATTTTTTTAACAAACATTTGCAGCTCTCCAGGGCCATCTGTGCAGCTGCTTATAATTTTCAATTTGTAGAACCTCCAGGGTGTTGTGGATTTTGACAGGGGGATGGAGGAAGGTTGCAAACAGTTAATTCTGAAATAAAGATTGGCCTGTAAGCTGATTGCTCACTCTGTATGCTTCTCCACATACGAGAGTGGTATGGTACTTGTAGCAAATCGCCATGTCTATTTTATTTTCATATATTTATAAGTTATTCCTATTTATAATTAATTTTGCATTCCCACCGACCGTAGGAATATTCCTTTTCATAAAATGCTTTATCTTTTTTCTTCCTACACCACAGCCTTCCCCGTGTGACCTTGTTAGCCACGGGATTGACAGAAATGTCAATTACTTGTGACATTTGCATTATTATCCATTTATTGGAACTGGAGAATTCCGTCGGGATGGGGAGCAAAGGAAAGTTGTACAAGGGCACGGAAATAGCAAACATGGCTAAATGGAGAAGTCAGAAAATAAACTCCTCAGAGTTTATTATTAAAAGGGAACTGCTTTCTATTGAAATGTCACATAATGCTAAACTTTACTGTGGCAAAACTGACAGCTCCATCCTCCTTTTTTTCATTTTGCAGAGTTTTGCTTTATTCAGTCACTAGTCAAAAACAGCTAAAAACATTACTGGACGAGTAGTCCTAATTTGTAACCCAGAGAATCATAGAATCCTACAGTGCAGAAGGAGGCCATTCGGCCCATCGAGTCTACACCGACCACGATCCCACCCAGGCCCCATCCCCATAACCCCATGTATTTACCCTAGCTAGTCCCCCTGACACTAAGGGGCAATTTAGCATGGCCAATCAACCTAACCCGCACATCTTTGGATTTTGGGAGGAAACCGGAGCACCCGGAGGAAACCCACGCAGACACGGGGAGAATGTGCAAACTCCACAAAGACAGTGACCCAAACCAGGAATCGAACCTGGGTCCCTGGTAGCAGTGCTAACCACTGTACCACCTGCCACCCCCTGCCTGCCCCCAGAGATCAATTGTGGGTTCAAACCAGGCCACGGTACCTTGAGAATTTGAATTTAGTTTTAAAAGTAAATTTGTAACTATAAAAAGCAGCCAGCATAATTAAGGACCCCACGCACCCCAAACATACTCTCTTTCACCTTCTTCCGTCGGGAAAAAGACACAAAAAGTCTGAGACACGTACCAACCGACACCAGAACAGCTTCTTCCCTGCTGCCATCAGACTTTTGAATGGACCTACCTCGCACTAAGTTGATCTTTCTCTACACCCAAGCTATGACTGTAACACTACTTTCTGCACCCTCTCCTTTCATTCTCTATGAACGGTATGCTTTGTCTGTATAGCGCACAAGAAACAATACTTTTCACTGTATACTAATACATGTGACAATAATAAATCAAATCAAATCAGTAAAAATAACCATGAGGCAATATGGGTAGAGCTCAGGAATAGGAAAGGTGTAGTCACAATGTTGGGGGTTTACTATAGGCCACCCAACTGCCAGTGGGAGATAGAGGAACAGATATGTAGGCAGATTTTGGCAAAGTACAAAAGTAACAGGGTTGCTGTGGTGGGAGATTTTGACTTCACCTATATTGACTAGGACTCACTTAGTGCTAGGGGCTTGGATGGGGCAGAGTTTGTAAGGAGCATCCAGGAGGGCTTCTTGAAACAGTATGTAGATAGTCCAACTAGGGAAGGGGCCATACTGGACCTGGTATTGGGGAATGAGCCCGGCCAGGTGGTTGATGTTTCAGTAGGGGAGCAGTTCAGGAACAATGACCACAATTCAGTAAGCTTTAAGGTACTAATGGATAAAGATAAGCGTAGTCCTCAAGTTAAGGTGCTAAATTGGGAGAAGGCTAATTACAAGACTATTAGGCAGGAACTGAAGAATGTAGATTGGGGGCAGATGTTTGAGGGCAAATCAACATCTGGCATGTGGGAGGCTTTCAAGTGTAAGTTGATAGGGATTCAGGACCGGCATATTCCTATAAGGATGAAGGATAAGTATGGCAAGTTTTGGGAACCTTGGATAACGAGAGATATTGTGAGCCTAGTCAAAGAGAAAAAGAAAGCATTTGTCAAAGATAGGAAGCTGGGAACACACAAAGCAAGTGTGGAATACAAGGAAAGTAGAAAGAAACTTAAGCAAGGAGAGAGGAGGGCTAAAAGGGGTCACGAAAAAGCATTGGCCAGCAGGATTAAGGAAAATCCCAAGGCTTTTTATACCTATGTAAAGAGCAAGAGGGTAGCCAGGGAGAAGGTTGGCCCACTCAAGGACAAAGGAGGGAATCGATGCGTAGAGCCAGAGGAAATGGGTGAGGTATTAAATGAGTACTTTGCGTCAGTATTCACCAAAGAGAAGGACTTGGTGGATGATGAGTCTAGAAAAGGATGTGTAGATAGTTTGAGTCATGTTGAGATCAAAAAGGAGATGGTATTGGGGTTTTTGAGAAACATTAAGGTAGACAAGTCCCCAGGGCCTGATGGGATATACCCCAGAATACTGAGAGAGGCAAGAGAGGAAATTTGCGGGGCCTTGAGAGAAATCTTTGTATCCTCACTGGCTACAGGAGAGGTCCCAGAGGATTGGAGAATAGCCAATGTTGTTCCTTTGTTTAAAAAGGGTAGCAAGAATAATCCAGGTAATTACAGGCCGGTGAGCCTTACATCAGTGGTAGGGAAATTATTGGAGAGGATTCTTTGAGACAGGATTTATTCTCACTTAGAAATAAGTGGACGTATTAGTGAGAAGCAACATGGTTTTGTGAAGGGCAGGTCGTGTCTCACTAACTTGATCGGGTTTTTCGAGGAAGTGACGAACATGACTGATGAGGGTAGGGCAGTGGATGTTGTCTACATGGACTTCAGTAAGGCCTTTGACAAGGTCCCTCATGGCAGACTGGTACAGAAGGTGAAGTCGCATGGGATCAGAGGTGAGCTGGTAAGGTGGATACAAAACTGGCTCAGTCAAAGAAGACAGAGGGTTGCAGTGGAAGGGTGCATTTCTGAATGGAGGGCTGTGACAAGTGGTGTTCCTCAGGGATCAGTGCTGGGACCTTTGCTGTTTGTAATATATATAAATGATTTGGAGGAAAATGTAACTGGATTGATTAGTAAGTTTGCGGACAACACAAAGGTTGGTGGATTTGTGGATAGCGATGAGGACCATCAGAGGATACAGCAGGATATAGATCAATTGGAGACTTGGGCGGAGAGATGGCAGATGGAGTTTAATCCAGACTAATGTGAGGTAATTCATTTTGGAAGGTCTAATACGGATAGGAAATATACAGCAAATGGCAGAACCCTTAAGAATATTGATAGACAAAGGGATCTGGATGTATAGGTACACAGGTCACTGAAAGTGGCAACGCAGGTGGAGAAGGTAGTCAAGAAGGCATATGGCATGCTTGCCTTCATCGGCCGGGGCATTGAGTTTTAAAATTGGCAAGTCATGTTGCAGCTTTATAGAATCATAGTTAGGCCGCACTTGGAATATAGTGTTCAATTCTGGTCGCCACACTACCAGAAGGATGTGGAGGCTTTGGAGAGGGTACAGAAAAGATTTACCAGGATGTTGCCTGGTATGGAGGGCATTAGTTATGAGGAGAGGTTGGAGAAACTTGGTTTGTTCTCACTGGAACGACGGAGGTTAAGGGGAAACCTGATAGAAGTCTACAAGATTATGAGAGGCATGGACAGAGTGGATAGTCAGAAGCTTTTTCCCAGGGTGGAAGAGTCAATTACTAGGGGGCACAGGTTTAAGGTGCGAGGGGCAAGGTTTAAAGGAGATGTACGAGGCAGATTTTTTACACAGAGAGTAGTGGGTGCCTGGAACCCGTTGCCAGGGGAGGTAGTGGAAGCGGATACGGTAGTGACTTTTAAGGGGCATCTTGACAAATACATGAATAGGATGGGAATAGAGGGATATGGTCCCCGGAAGGGTAGGGGGTTTTAGTTCAGTCGGGCAGCATGGTCGGTGCAGGCTCGGAGGGCTGAAGGACCTGTTCCTGTGCTGTAATTTTCTTTGTTCTTTGAAGCTATCAGATTGTTATAAAAACTCACTGGTTCATCGATGTGCTTTAGGGAAGGGAATCAGTTGTCCTTATCCGGTCTGGCCTACATGTGACTCCAGTCCGTAACTGCCCCTTCAAAGTGCCCAAACAAACAATTCATTTTGCATCAAACCATTGGGCACTTTCGCCACAAGGATGGCAGCAGTTCATGAGAGAAAGCCACCATTTTATCAAAGCGATTGGGGAGGAGGGGAGTGCGATAACTGCCAAGCTGGACCACAGCTCATGCAGTCTTGTCCCTATCAATACAAAACACACAAAGAAGGGACAGAAGTGGGCCATTCGGCCCTCCAGCCTGCTTCATCATTCTATAAAGATATGCGAATACAAATGCTTGGATCTCAGATACTCAGTGCAAATGTTGCAAGTTTCATTGCTTCATTTGTGTTGTGATATGTGTTAAAGTGATAACAAAAGGGAGGCAGTGGCGTAGTGGTATTGTCAAGGGACTAGTAATCCAGAAAGTCAGGGTAATGCTCCGGAGACCCGGGTTCGAATCCCACCATAGCAAATGGTGAAATTTGAATTCAATGAAAATCTACAATTACAAGTCTAATGATGAGCACAAAACCATTGTTGTAAAAACCCATCTTGTTCACTAATGTCCTTTAGGGAAGGAAATCTGCCGTCCTTACCTGGTCTGGCCTATACATGACTTCAGATCCACCGCAATGTGGTTGACTCTTAAATATCGTCAGTAATGGCAATAAATGCTGGCCCAGCCAGCGACACCCACATCCCATCAACGAATATTTTAAAAATTACCAGAAGTGAAGCGTATGGTGCGATCCAGTCTCAATTTCACTTTTGCTTTGGAGCAGAGCACAGACACACAACTCTGCTGCTGTCTACATAAATAAATGCCTATTTATTTTGCCGTCTACATAAATAAATGCCTAATCTAAATAAATGAACCTTCAACGTGGTTACACAATCCCTTATGAGCGATTTGATGCCTTCACATCATTATAACAACATGACAGCTTGCATAAGGAGCCAAGCTTTCTTTAACTAACAGCCTGAGTGGTGTAGATCTTGACTATGTGATAGTGTAAAGTGGGTGATAACAAGTCGACAACTCGTTTGCAGCTCTCTCCGTTTTTATTTCTACCGTCTTCAAGGAAAAGAATGATCAGTCGGAAGGAAGATCAGACGACCAACTTGCCTTCATTTGGTTGATGCGGTTAAGAACAGCACCACTATTATGCTGTAAACATAAAAACAAACTCTTCACAGAGTTGACTATCAACAAACGTTGACCCTGAACCACACAGTGAGACATTAGTACTGCTGATCATTAGCTTGATCAAAGAGGAGGTTTTTAAGGAACACCTTACAGAGGAGAGAGAGAGGTGGAGTGGTCTGGGGAGGAAATTCAAAACTTTAGGCCCCAGATGGCTAAAGGTATGTGTTGGGTCCATTCATTCATTTGAGTAGACAAGGGGACAGCACTTGGTACAAGTTTTAAAATGGCTTTCTTTTATTGAACTGAAATAAAAAATTATTGAATATTAAAAAAATTAACATGACAGAAGTGAAAATAAAGCAAACTTGGAGAGTGGCTTTTCAGCCAGGCTCTGAACTGAACTGAAATTGAACTTGAACTCGATCTTGAAAACTGAAAACACACGCACTAAAATCCAAAATATATTTCAATCCTTATCTCGTTATTGGAAGTGTTTTTTTGCGTGCTGTCTTCATCTCGAGAAACAATCCCCGCAGCTGCTGTTGTTTGCCTGCATTGTGTACCCTTCAGGAATGCAGTCAATTTTTAGCTAACCCATCATGCCTTCTGATTCTACATGTTGTCAGGTAAGCTACAATTGTTCAGCTTAGCAGAGTTAGTTAACCCCGACGTTCTAGCATTTAAATGTAATTGTGCATAGGCAGAAATATCTTAAAATGAAGTCTTTGCATAGATTGAAGCAAACAGGGTTACGCATACACAGGCTCCCTCAGCATTGCCGCTAATGGGAGTGCAGTGCACAAGGATGCAGGTATCCCGGAGGATTACAGAGCTGGAGGAGGCTATGGAAAGCTAGGAAATGTCATGGACAAAGGTAAAGCCAAGAATATTATTTCTACACCAGAAACCAATGTAGGCAGCAAGCTCAGGGATGATAGTCAACAGAATTTGATGCCAGCTCAGATTTGATCCACGGAGCTTTGGAAGAGCTTAAGTTCAGGCCTGATGCAATCTGGGAGTACTGAAACAGTGTAGATCAGAGGGAACAAAGGGATGGATTAAGTTAGCAGCAACATAATATACAAAGCCAATGTCTACCCCAATGATTTCTATACTGTGCATACCACACCCTGTGAGAAATGTGCAGCTGGAATAGGTGGTGTGTTTTCTGGTGGCAGAGGCGGCTGCCATTGGCCACTAGTGGGTCCTCTGGGTCCCACCGATGTCTATGGCTTTTTGCGTGGCTTGCCCACCCTGCCGCTGGGGAATCTGCTATGGACAGTTCGCTTTGGGCGGGATAGGGAGATCCCGCCAGCTGGAAGGGCCAGAAAATCCCACCCTAAGGGGCGGCACGGTGGCACAGTGGTTAGTACTGCTGCCTCACAGCACCAATGACCCGGGTTCGATTCCCGGTTTGGGTCACTGTCTGTGTGGAGTTTGCACATTCTCCCCGTGTCTGCGTGGGTTTCCTCCGGGAGCTCCGGTTTCCTCCCGCAGTCTGAAAGATGTGCTGGTTAGGTGGATTGGCCATGCTAAATTGCCCCTTAGTGTCAGGGGGACTAGCTAGGGTAAATGCATGGGGTTCTGGGAATAGGGCTTGAGGTGGGATTGTGGTCGGTGCAGACTCGATGAGCCAAATGGCCTCCTTCTGCACTGCAGGGATTCCATGATTCTAAGATATGAACTTGCCCTCGAATTCAAACTGTGTTTGAATTATATTTTGTTCATTTCTCTACAGATACCGATGCAGCTGCTTGCCAATTAGCTCCCAACTCAAATCTCTCTACTTCTTACATTCAGAAGTGGTTTTGCTGTAACTGCAGCATTTATAGAAGCTGTTGTTTTGCAACCCCTCCAGGTTAAGTAACTTGCATTTGAAATTGTGAGTTAAAGTCTCAATGTACAAAAGAGTCTAGGTCCATCAAGGCACATAGTGTAACGCCCAGAAAGATTTTAGTTACATTCTCAGCACTCTTCCTGTGTTCACTGAAAAGAGGCAGCTTTCATAAACAAGTCTTAACCTCCTATGAACTTATACGTAACCATGCGTATCGAGTGAATTGTCTGTAACATTCTTTGAGACTAACAGTTTGTCCTTTATCATTGGGTTATGCCGGAATTAATGCAGACGATCCACTGAATACTTTGGGGAAGAGTTTCTAATGAGGCCTTCAGGCCAAAAGAAGCATTTATATTATAGGTGGAAAACGTGATACAGTTCCAGTCGCCTACTGTAGCTAGGAGAACCAGTCCAGATAGTGGGGGAGGGGGTGATTTTGAGCCCACGCTCTCCGTCCATGCGAATGTTGGCAGGAAGTCGCAGTTCTTGTTGACATGTTTGTGATTTTGGATCTTCCTCACCAACGACATCATCAGGTTCACGGCCGTCATGGGCGTGCACCAGCTTCACATGCATTTGAACAGATTTTTATCACAGAGGAAACGTAGAATCCTACAGTGCAGAAGGAGGCCTTTCGGCCCATCAAGTCTGCATCATAAAATGGCGAGTGTTGTTTCCAGTGAGAAAACTGGTGTGTTTCTTTCCGGAGGAACCGGTCGGTTTTCTCTCCAGATCACAATCCCACCCAGGCCCTACCACCCATAACCCCACATATTTACCCTACTAATCCCACGCATCCTGGGACACTAAGGGGTAATTTAGCATGGCCAATCCACCTAACCGCACGTCTTTCGGACTGTGGGAGGAAACCGGAGCACCCGGAGGGAACCCACGCAGACACGGGGAGAATGTGCAGACTCCACACAGACAGTGTCCAAGCTGGGAATCGAACCCGGGTCCCTGGAGCTGTGAGGCAGCAGTGCTAACCACTGTGCCACCATGCCGCCCTAATTAACCCTCCCCTCACCAGATATTGACCCCATGCCATGTATTGACACCGCGCCAGCGTGAAGTCACATTGGCATGGTTTACAACAGGTTCACGTCTATGTGAACCTGTTGTGGGTGTCTCCCCGGAGATTGCAAAGGTAAGTGTAGCCCCTGGGTGAAAGGGACATAGCCAGACAGTGGCCTGGCAATGCCCCCTTGCACTGCCCCTTAGCACAGGTTGGCACTGCCCGGTTGTCTCCATGCCTGTGCCAATCTGGCAATGCCAAGCTGGCAGTGCCAACCAGTGCCAAGGGGTGGGCCCAAGTGGCAGCCTCGTGAATTGGGGTGGGTGGGATTCATTTAGATATGGTAGTGGCTGGGAATGGATAAAGGAATTGGGAAGTCTGGCGATTGGTGGGAGAAGGAGGCGATGATTGGGGGCAAGTAGAGAAGTGCCTACTCCATGGGGGACTCCCATGGTGGGCTGTCGGGAGGGTGGGTGGGAAGGTTTACTCAGGCTATGACTGGTGCGCCGTTTAAATAGGGTGCCCCGATCCCTGCAGCTGGGTTTTGCCGGCATGTTGAGCAGCGCCCCCCCCCCACTCCCTGCCTCCCTGTACGCTGTGAAACACACCCCCTCGATTTTTTTTTGGCAGAGTGTCATAAGATCTGGAGAGAAAACCGATCGGTTCTTCTGGAAAGAAACACACCAGTTTTCTCACTGGAAACAACACTCGCTGTTTTTTGATAAGATTTACCCAATTATTCCATCTCTACTCACAGCGTCAAACATCAAAAATCATTTCTGGGAAACCAATGAAAGCGACTTTTTGTCTGTCTGGTAGTAATTAATCTAAATCTCTTCCCTTTGATGCTAACATGCATGGACTCCAGGCAAGATTGTGCGCATTCAGTCAAAACAAGCCTGCACACTCACACACATACACACATATCTATACAGGACAGCAGAACATGTCCCTCCCAGACAGCAATGACTCGAACATAGACCAGAATGTTACCGTGCCGCCCACCACGGGAATCAGAGCGGGCAGGGGGAAAAGCGGACTATGAAAAGATCCGTTGATCTCAGGCGGAATTTTCCAGTTTTGAGATGAAAAAGGCAGTAAAATCCCTCCCTTCGCCTCCCTTTGCCAACTTTGGCCCAGATAATGAATTAAATGATGTAAGGCAGAGAATCATTTGAAAAGACAGATCACAGGCCTTTCAATGAGATAAAGAAGAAGCAAAGTGTCTACAAACTGAAATATGGCCCAATAAATGTCCTGAGAGGGAAAAGTGCAGGCGAGAGTTCTGCCTCTTCATGAACTATCCATCAATAAATGTACTATCGGCAGCATGGGTTAATTAAATGAGGATACAGAGATTAATGCAACCTCAATTCTTATCAAACTGTTTTCTGTGTCAGTGAGTCTACAACAGAGTCTTCTTGATGGATTTTAAACATTAGGAATCCAGGGCCTGTACTTTTCATGTCTGCACTGTGTAGCCTGACCCAAAGGATTCATAATTATACTTTATTCCTGTAATTACAGATGCACCAAAATCTCTCACAAGTAGGCACCACAAGTTTCCATAAGACCATGACACACAAGAGCAGAAGTGGACCATTCGGCCCATCGAGTCTGCTCCGCCATTCAATGAGATCATGACTGATCTGATATGATAATCCTCAACTCCACTTTCCCGCCTTATCCTCATAACCGTTGATTCACTTACTGGTTAAAAATCTGTCTATCTCAGTCTTGAACATACTGAATGACCCAGCCTCTACAGCACTCTGCAGTAAAGAATTCCACAGATTCACTACCCTCTGAGTGGAGACATTTCTCCTCATCTCTGTCTTAAATGGGTGACCCCTTACTCTGAGATTATGCCCTCTGGTCCTAGACTCTCCCACAAGGGGAAACAGCCTCTCAGCATCCACCCTGTCCAGCCCCCTGAGAATCTTATATGTCTCAATAAGGTTGCCTCATTCTTCTCAACTCCAATGAGTGGAGACCCAATCTACTTAACCTCTCATAAGAAAATCACTCCACACTTGGGATCAATCCAGTGAACCTTCTCTGAACTGCCTCCAATGCCAGTAAGGCGGCGATTCTCCCAGCCCACTGCACCAGCAGCAAATCAGGCAGGGAGACATCAGCGGGGGCTGTTTAGTGCGCTCTCCGCTGGGCGCCAAGGCCTCCACACGTCTCACAGATGAAGATTTTGCACATGGAGCTGATTTCCATAATTAAATTTGTATTTACGCTTCATCTGTGGGTCCGGGACTGAGGTCTCTGGGCCGGCTAGCATCGGGGAGATCAGGGCTGGCGGGGAGGTGGGGGGGGAGGGAGACATCGGGACTTGTCTGGAGAGGTCCGGGGGGGCAGCGATCGGGGGTTGGGGAGGTCGAACGGCCGGCGATATGCTGTCACAGGGCTGGTCAGCCATTGGGCTGGCCAGCGACCAGGAGGCCAGCAGTGCGGGGCCACTGTGCATGCACTGATCTCGGCACTGACAGATCAGCACGTGCTCACTGCCCTGCTCAGTGCTATGCTGCTGGCCTGTCCAGCGGGAATAGGCCCTGCCCACTGATTTTTCAGAGTGAATCCCCCTCAGGCTGTCTGCAGTGATCAGAGTGTGGGAAATCCATTCTAAAAATCAAACTAAAAAACCAGTGTGAGTTACTCATGTTTTTACGTGAATTTGACAATTAGAATTTTCTGGGGAGAATCACCCCCAGTATCTTTCCTAAGATAAGAGGACCAAAACTATTCACAGTATTCTAGGTGTGGCCCTTGATTTGATTTGATTTATTATTGTCACATGCATTCGTATACAGTGAAAAGTATTGTTTCGAGTGGGCTTTACAGATAAAGCATATCATTCAGAGAGAAAGGTCAACTTAAGACGAGGTAGGTCCATTCAAGAGTCTAATGGCATCAGGGAAGAAGCTGTACTTGAATCGGTTAGTATGTGTCCTCAGATTTTTGTATCTTTTTCTTGACAGAAGAAGGTGGAAGAGAGTATGTCCGCGGTGCATAGGGTCCCTGATTATGCTGGCTGCTTTTCCAAGGCAACGGGAAGTGTAGACGGAGACAATGGATGGAAGGCTGGTTTGCGTGATGGACCGGGCTTCGTTCACGACTCTTTATAGTTATTTGCGGTCAGAGCAGGAGCCATACCAAGCTGTGATACAACCAGAAAGAATGCTTTATATGGTGCATCTGTAAAAGTTGGTGAGAGTCGTAGAGGACATGCCAAATTTCCTTAGCCTCCTGCGAAAGTAGAGGCTTTGGTGGACTTTCTTAACTATAGCATCGGTATGAGGGACCAGGACAGGTTATTGGTGATCTGGACACCTAGAAACTTGAAGCTCTCGACCAGTTCCACTTCATCCCCACTGATGTAGACAGGAGCATGTTCTCCACTATGCTTCCTGAAGTCGATAACTATCTTCTTCACTTTGTTGACATTGAGGGAGAGATTATTGTTGCCGCACCAGTTCATCAGATTCTCCATCTCATTCCTGTACTCTGTCTCGTCATTGTTTGAGATCCGACCCACTACGGTGGTGTCATCAGCAAACTTGAAAATCAAGTTGGAGGAGAATTTGCCCACACAGTCCTGGTGTATTAGGAGTATAGTAGGGGGCTGAGGACACAACCTTGTGGGGTACCGGTGTTGAGGATGATCGTGGAGGAGGTGTTGTTGCCTATCCTTACTGACTACGGATGTGGGTTAGGAAGTTCAGGATCTAGTCGCAGAGGGAGGAGCTGAACCCCAGACTTTGGTGTTTGGAGATGAGTTTTGTAGGAATAATGGTGTTGAAGGCTGAGCTGTAGTCAATAAATAGCAGTCTGACATAGGTGTCTTTGTTATCTAAGTGTTCCAGGGTTGAGAGTAGTGCCAGGGAGATGGCATCTGCTGTGGACCTGTTGCAGCGATAGGTGAACTGTAGTGGATCCAGGCAATCCGGGAGGCTGGAATTGATTCGTGCCATGACTAACCTTTTGAAGCACTTCATAATGATGGATGTCAGAGCCACCGGCCGATAGCCATTAAGGCACGCTGCTTGGTTTTTCTTAGGTACCGGGATGATGGTCATCTTCTTGAAGCAGATAGGGACCTCTGATTGATATAAAGAGAGGTTAAACATGTCTGAGAATACCCCTGCCAGCTGATCCGTGCAGGATCTGAGTGCACGTCTGGGCACCCCATCCGGGCCAGTCGCTTTCTGTGGGTTGCCTTTTGAGAACACCGCTGTGACATCTGCGATGGTGACCTCGGATATAGGTTCGTCCGAGGCTTCCAGGATGGACTGCGTGCTCTCGCTGACCACTTGCTCAAAACGGGTGTAGGATGCATTGAGTTCATCGGGGAGGGGTATGTTGGGACCGGCGATTTTACATTCCTTCATCTTGTAGCCTGTTATGTCGTACAGACCTTGCCATAGTCGGCGGGGGTCAGTGTGCCTAGCCTGGGACTCTAGTTTGGTCCGGTACTGGCTTTTGGCATCTTTGATGGATCTTTGTAGATCATATTTGGATTTCTTGTATAGGTCAGGGTTGCCTGACTTGAATGCCTCAAACCTGGACTTCAGCAAGCAGTGGATATCCCTGTTCATCCGTGGTTTCTGGGTGGGAAACACACGGTCTAACTGGTGCTTTGTATAGTTTTAGCTAGCCTTCCCCATTTTTATACTCCAAGCCCTTTGAAATAAAGGCCAACAATGGAAATGTCCACATTTCCACTCCATCTGACGAAGGAGCAGTGCTCCGAAAGCTTATGGTATTTGCTACCAAATAAACCTGTTGGACTTTAACCTGGTGTTGTGAGACTTCTTACCGTGTGCACTCCATTAGCTACAGGTTGCCATGCTGAAAATGCCCCCTCTTATCCCAACTCTCTATCTTCTGTTAGTTAGCCGATCCTCCAACCGTGCTAATATAGATCCACACCAATGCTATAGTTAAGAAAGCCCATCAATGCCTCTACTTTCTCGGAAGGGTAAGGAAATTTGTTATGTCCGCTACAATTCTCACCAATTTTTACAGATGCACCAAGGAAAGCATCCTTTCCAGATGTATCACAGCTTGGTATGGCTCCTGCTCCTTCATCAGGTGAGTCACGTGATGAAGGGGCAGTGCTCCGAAAGTTCGTGATACCAAATAAACCTGTTGGACTTTAACCTGGTGTTGTGAGACATCCTATTGTGCCCACCCCAGTCCAATGCCGGCATCTCCACATCTTATCTTATGTGCGGTAGCATATCAAACACTTTTTGGAAATCCAAATATAATTCATTTACCTATCCTGCTCAAAGAATTCTAATAAATTAGTCAGGCATGATTTCCGTCTCATGAAGCCGTGCTGACTTATATTATGTATTTTTAAATGCTATTCCTCTACAATGTACTCTAACTTTTTCCCAATGAAAAGTATTAAGCTAACTGGCCTATAGTTACCTGTTCTTTTTGAATAATGGTGTTACATTGGGAGTTTTCCAATCTTCTGAGTCTTTTCCAGAATTTATGCATCAAATGTTCTCGAACCATTAACACAAAACATTTGCCAAAAATGCTAACACAATAATATAAAATGGTGACAAACCCCACCATGACTTGACTAATCTTCACAAAAAAGGAAATCAACTGTGGGTAGAAACGCATGCTGAATCTTTAAGGACACAGCTCAGGCAACTGGCCAAGGGACTTCATTTGGTCTCTCGCCACTCTGCTGTCAGCTTCATGCATCATCCACAAAGTCCAGGCTCCCCACCTGAACCACTCACCAGAATTCGAGAATATCTCAAGTTGTTTTCTTTTTCACGATGCTTTTCTTGAAGCCTTTAGGATTCACACTCTTAAAAAAGTTATCATGATGACACTTTTAGCTGGTGTGAATTTCTCCAGGACATCTCCTCCAGTGTCAACAAAACCTCAGCGAAAACTAGGTTTAGACTCTACAGCTTTTCAGGCATTCACAGAGGAGTTTTATGCTTTTACAACCAAAACAGTTTTTCCAAGGAGTGGAGTCAGTAGCAGCAATTCATTTCAGCACTAAACTCATTCATTTGGATTCTCTATCCCTTTGAGGGGCAGATTTTCTCAAATTAAAGGCATTGAAACTACTCAAATACTGTCATCTTTGAAGTTACTTTAAGGCTAAGGTGTTAGTAAAATGGGCATTTGTCATCATTTATCCTAAACAAAAAGACCTAAAGTTAGGAGTTGTGCCACGTTCATCAATACCATCACCAGAAACATCATGAAATCAAATCCCAGCTTTAATTGGCGTTTAATCTTGTATGCTCTCAATGGATGTATTGCCTTGTTCCCAGCTGAGGTGACAGATACTGCATTGCAGCAAAACATTCTCTATCTTGGGAAGGTCGGGGAGAGAGAGTGAGAGTAGGAAACCGTCCCGCCCTGCATGAGAAGCCTTGCTGCGGAGAGTCACATTTTCTCACAGAAACTCTTGGTGCCATTTCAAAATTTCAAAGCAAAGGCGGATTTGCAGTAATGCTGCAAATTCAAAAGCATTTAAATCAACCCAGTGGTGGATTTTTTAACATCCAGGATGCAGGACAGAGGTCAGGGGTCTTGGGTATGTGTGTGTGTGTGTGTGCGTGTGCGTGTGTGAGTGCATGTGTGTGCGTGTGTTTGTGTGTGTGCATGCGCATGTGTGTATGCTCACGTGTGTGCGCGTGTATATGTGTGTGCATATGTGTTTGTGTACATGTGTGTGTGCATGTATGTGCATGTGTGTGAGAGTGAGTGAGTGTGTTTGCGCGCGCATGTCTGTGCATGTGTGAATATGTGTGCGTGTGTGAGTGTGTGTGCATGTGTGTGTGTTGGGGGTGTGGACAGGGCTGCTCCTTTGGCACATGGGATAGCTGGAAGTCTGGGTGATTCCACATGCTGTCTCTAAAGAGTGTCTTTCTGTAACTGACATGTCGCCCACCCAGAAATCAACCTAACTGATTGATTTGGCTTCCAGTGGGGTGGGGGGACAGCCGGAGGAGTGACAGGAGTAGGTATGTCTGTTTGCTAATCCTGGTGAGGGGGATAGCAGATCCAATGGCAGGGGGAGTCCAAACACAACTGTGTGGGTGTGGGATGGCTATAGGATAAAAGGAAAGTGGGACTAATTGGATAAGTCTTTCAATCATGCAACACTGACACTGAATAACCTCCCTCTGTGCTATAAGAGTCCGTGATTCCAAGTATGACAAGGTCAGATGCAGATACAACATGGAGCGTTCATCCCTCCATCTTATCCCAACAACAATGTCAACTGCACAACTTCAATGCATGTGGCCCAGCTACTGCCACCCAGTAGCCACGTAGAATTTCACAGAGACTCTTTGAACAGATTGTTAATGCTAGGATTATATTTGACCGAGCTGGGCTGCTAGTTACATGCAGAGACCGTCGAGGGTACCAGCGCCCGTTGAAACTGCATCGTTTTTTGGCAACATGTTTTGGAAGAATGGAAACGATCAGCAGAAAATCTGATTGAGCTGAGGAATTTGCAAGTCGTCAACTGTTAAAAATGTTAAGCTTCTGTCAGAATGTGATACCCAAGCAATGGCATTATGGCGACCCAGTCGCGTGTGGCGTTCAGCAAAGCCCAATCCACAAGAGTGGAAAATGTGAACGGACATTAGGACAATAAAATATCTCCGAGAGACAAGTTCAACAACATTGTGACAGGCCTAAAAAGCTGACGCAGCACGATTGTAGCTTTGATTAAATTCAGGCACCGTTTTATTATAGGACCCACACCTAAATTGTGCTTTAAGCGAAAGTGTCACAGGACAATCAATCGCGGGTAATGCTTACAGGAAGACATTAGTTTAAAAAGATGACAAGCTTCTTTCACGGTTCAATAGGCATTGCACTATCCAATGCCAAATTGAGCTGTGCAAACTACAGGGGCCTCAGGTTTCATTCCCTCGTCCATGCTGAGTTAACTGATCTTAATGGGGTTGGCAGTGGTAGGTATCACCGTTGACCTCTGTGGCCCCCGGCTAGTGC
This sequence comes from Mustelus asterias, assembly GCF_964213995.1. Lineage (NCBI taxonomy): Eukaryota > Metazoa > Chordata > Chondrichthyes > Carcharhiniformes > Triakidae > Mustelus > Mustelus asterias. Next base: position 19,482,744 of record NC_135823.1, read on the forward strand.
TCCTGATCACTAGTCTAGTGAATGCTGCAGAATATGTGTGGATGCAGGTCAGGAAGGTTGCAGGCTTGCCAAACTCAATGGTCATCATCGGCTGGGGAAACAAAAAGAAAGGACTTGCATTTATCTTGCACTTTTCATGACCTTAGAATGTCTCCAAGCACTTTTTACAGCCAATGAAGTGCTTTGGAAGTGTCGACGTTGCTGCGATGTAGGAAATGCAGCAGCCAATATGTGTGCATGCGTATACGCATATGTGTGTACATGTGTGTGCGTATGTGTGTGTGTGTGCATATGTGTGTGTGTGCGTATGTGTGTGTGCATATGCGTGTGTGTGTGTGTGCATGTGTACGCATGTGTGCGTGCGCGCGTGTGTGTTTGTGTGTGTGCACGTGTATGTGTGCATATGTGTGTGTGTGCGCATGTGTGTTTGTGTGTGTGTGTGTGTGTGGGCGTGTGTGTGTGCGTCTGCACGCATGTCCTGGCCATCCTTAAGTTCCAGGACCCCACCTTGCAAGAGCCTTCAGTCACCCAGGAGGCATGATGGCACACTAGTTAGCACCGCTGCCTCACTGCGCCAGGGATCCAGGTTCAATTCCGGCCTTGAGTCACTGTCTGTGTGGGTTTCCTCCGGGTGCTCCGGTTTCCTCCCACGACCCAAAGATGTGCGGGTTAGATTGATTGGCCATGCTAAATTGTCCCTTATTCTCAGGGGGATTAGCTAGGATAAATGCATGGGGTTATGGCAATAGGGCCTGGGTGGGATTGTGGTCAATGCAGACTCGATGGGCTGAATGGCCTCCTTCTGGCACTATAGGATTCTATGATTCTAGAGGCTCACAACAAAGATGTTGATTGACCACACAAAATTGCCTGTTAGTGACAGGGAGATTAGCCGGGTAAATGCATGGGGTTACGGGGATAGGGCCTGGGTGGGAATGGTGTCGGTGGAGGCTCGATGGGTCGCAAGGCCTCCTTATACATTGTAGAGATTCTGTGAGCGGAACTTTCCAGCCTCGTTTTCCCCAAAACCGGAAAAATCCTGCCCGAGGCCAATGGACCTTCCCATGCTCTGCCCCTCACCCGCTCCGATTCCCTTCTGGCCTCTGATTCTATGAGATCTTCAATGCTCAGCAGCGCCACTGAGAGGAGGGTGGCAGCTATCGGTAACGCAATCATCCAAGGCCCATGGACACCAAGGAACCCTAGCCCTGGAATGGCGTTGAGAGGAGGTCCATGGGGGTGGGGTCTGGGGGAGGGGGTGTGCACCTAGGTGGCTCTCAAATGGAACCGGAACCCAAACCAGGTTTGTTTTTTAGGCTTCCCACATGGCGAGTTCCCTGCCAGCTACTGGGCAAATACCAAGCGATTGAAGCCCTTAATTACCCACTGAAGGGCTTCAACTGGCAGCGAAAGCGGTAAGACCAGTTAGTGTGGTCCCCACCCACCACCAGACTCACTGTGGGGGAAAGCCATTGTGGGGGTGGGGTGTGGGGGGGGGGGGGGGGGGTCGGATTCTCTGGTCTCCCTGCTGCATGTTTCTCAGAGGCGATGCACTGTTCTCTGGCCGTGGGATCTTCTGGTCCCACCGGTGTCAATGGGACTTCCCATTGACTGCACTCACACCGTCAGGAAACCCACAGCAAGGGAGCGCTGTCAGCAGGAAGACGGGGAGAACATGCAGACTCCGCACAGTCACCCGAGAAGACAGGAATTGAACCTGGGTCCCTGGGCGCTGTGAGGCAGCAATGCTAACCACTGTGCCTCCCTACCTAGAAAGAAAAAATAATTATCCAGAAGGAATGGAACAGTAAAACAATGGAAATAAGAATACTGGTTCAAGCTGGTCTTGTATACTTTAAAATGGAACACCAGCAAAACAGGGAAATAAGAAGACTGGTCTGAACTGTTGTTTCTGTCTGATAACAAGTTCCCAGTACCTCCTGAAACCACCAGGCTGATTTCAGTTACATGGGGAACATTTGGTATCAGCCCACAGTTTGATGTGAAGTCATGGTACTGGCAGGTTTCACTGAACGCAATAGTTTTCTTACATTCCAAATGATCAGTTGCTATAATACGAGAAACAATTTCCATCACACTCCTGAAAGTAACAAGGGGAGCAGGGGTCTAAATATAACAGGTATGAGATCCAAAGCTGGAACCAGAAGATAGAGGAATGACGGGTGAGTGGCGATTGAGTCATGTACTCAAATGACATCGAGTCATAGAGGTTTACAGCATGGAAACAGGCCCTTTGGCCCAACTTATCCATGCCGCCATTCTTTTTTAACCACTAAGCTAGTCCCAATTGGCCCATATCCCTCTATATCCATCTTACCCATGTAACTGTCTAAATACTTTCTAAAAGACAAAATTGTACCCGCCTCTACTACTACCTCTGGCAGCTTGTTCCAGACACTCATCACCCTCTGTGTGAAAAATTTGCCCCTCTGGTCCCTTTTGTATCTCTCCCCTCTCACCTTAAACCTATGCCCTCTAGTTTTAGACTTCCTTACCTTTAGAAAAAATATTGACTATCTATCTGATCTATGTCCCTCCTTATTTTACAGACCTCTATAAGCTCACCCCTCAGCCTCCAAGGAAAAGAGTCCCAATCTATCCAGCCTCTCCTTATAACTGAAACCATCAAGCCCTGGCAGCATCCTAGTGAATCTTTTCTAAACTCTTTATGGTTTAATAATATCCTTTTGATAATAGACATCAATTTGTGTAATGTGCCCATTGTGAGCATAATGCAAATCAGGATTTTCTGCAGAAGATTCAGCACTCGAAGCTGGAAAATGCAGATTGACATTCTGCTGTTGCACAGGTGGCTTTGCATAATTTTACAAGTCACGATACACATCATGGACCAACTGGTTCTGTCGGAGCGTTTGAGAAATATATAGAGCGCCATCAAGAACGTCAAAGAAAAGATTGCGAGTTGAGCTCAGGTTCCCAAGGCAACTGTTCCACCATGTGAGTTTTGAACAGAGTTATTCACTTCACTTTTTGAGTTAGTAAACTTTGCGCTGAAATACCTAGATGGCACCAGGGAACTCATGAGTTTAAGTTTACTTTTTGCACATTTTTCAAAGACCCATGGACCACCCCATGGGGCGCTCAAGGGAAACATGAGGGTGGCACGATGGCACAATGGTTAGCTCAGCCTCCTCACAATGCCAAGGACCCAGGTTCGATTCCGGCCTTGGGTCACTGTCTGTGCGGAGTCCGCATGCTCTCCCCATGTCTGCGTGGATTTCCTCCGGGTGCTCCGGTTTCCTCCTACAGTCCAAAGATGTGCAGATAAAGTTGATTGGCTGTGGTAAATTGCCCTTAGTGTCAGGGAGATTAGCAGGGTAAATGCACGGGGTTATGGGGATAGGGCCTGGGTGGGATTGTAGTCAGTGCAGACTTGATTGGCTAAAGTTTTGCGGATTAGGTTGATTGGCCGTGGTAAATTGCCCCTTAGTGTCAGGGAGACTAGCTGGGCAAATATGAGGGGTTAGGGCCTGGGTGGGATTGTAGTCAGTGCAGGCTCAATGGGCTGAATGGCCTCCTTCTGCATTGTAGGGATTCTATGAAGGAGAGGGGTTGAAGTTTTGGTCTTCTGCGCAGTTATTCCTATCCCCTCTCCTTTCATGAGAAGGTTGTGATGTTGGATTCACAGCCACAGGCTAAACAGAGCTTCTCTGTGTGTTTGGCACATATCCCCACCTATCCCTCCCCCCTCCCCTTCTGCTTTGTCTCAGTCAGTAATCCAGTCCCACGTGGTCCCAATCCTTCTTTATATCTGATTCTCAGCTGGAACTGATGTGAGCCCAGCGTCCTCAGTGCACAGCTGGATCATAGCAGACACAATGGCTTTAAGGGTGAGTATGAAGTTTCTAACATCTCCAGCTCCACAACTGAATTACTTATTGATTGAATAGTGTCCCATTGTGTTTGTTGGTGCACTGTTAAGTGGACAATGTGAGATGTATTTCACAATAAAACTTATTGATCTTCCTGATGTTGTGGTTTGATTAAGTCAAAATCTCGCCAAGATCAGGGAGTAAAAGTTATTACTTCAATCCCAGAAATGTCTGAGAATAAATGGAAAGAAAAATAAACGAAAATGACAGAAGGGAATTAAATAGGTGTCTGAAAATAGGAATGTTTCTCAGATTTGAACAGTTCATCAATTGTTGACTTTTTTAGTGAGAGTTTTCAACTTTTAAATTGCAACAATTGTAATCATAAAGCTTTTGACAAAGGATCATCTGGACTCGAAATGTCAGCTCTTTTCTCTCCTCACAGATGCTGCCAGACCTGCTGAGATTTTCCAGCATTCTCTCTTTTGGTAATAATGCTCAGGTTGTGGTTGTATGCAATATTAACATGCAAATCACAGAGTTAAGTAATAATGTAAATGGACGTGCGCAGCCTCAGGGTATTAAGGAGAACTCTGCCGGAATTCAGGATGACAAGATGGGTAGGAAAGTATATAGTGAAGTGGACATGATGAGGTTGTAGATGGATAGCGGTAGGTTGGGTGACTGGGCAAAAATCTGGCAGATGGAGTATAAATGTGAATTTGTTCTCTTTGGCAGAGAGAATAAAAAAGCAGAGTGTTACTTAAAGGAAGAATGACTGCAGAATGCTGAGGTGCAGAGGGATCTAGGTGTTCTTACACATGAGTAACAAAACATTATTATGCTGGTGCAGCAAGCAATCAAGAAGGCTAATGGTATGCTATCCTTCGTTATGAGAGGATTTGAACATAAAAATAAGGATGCTATGCTTCAGTTAGTAAGAAGTCTCACAACACCAGGTTAAAGTCCAACAGGTTTATTTGGTAGTAAAAGCCACTCGCTTTCGGAGCGCTGCTCCTTCATCAGGTAAGTGGGAGTTCTGTTCACAAACAGGGCATATAAAGACACAAACTCAATTTACAAAATAATGGTTGGAATGCGAGTCTTTACAGGTAATCAAGTCTTAAAAGTGTAGACAATGTGAGTGGAGAGAGGGTTAAGCACAGGTTAAAGAGATGTGTATTGTCTCCAGCATAGAGCATGAAAACAAGAAAGTGACGGTGAACTGTTATGAAGCACTGGTTTAGCCTGAACTGGAGTATTGGGTGCCATCTTATCGTTCATGCCTCGCCCCCACTGCAGCGAAGCCAAAGAAGTTTGCAGCCAGCCTAATCTCCCTTCACTGCTGCGGGATGGGAAAATCCCACCGGCGTGAATGGTGCTTCCAGCTATGGTGTCCAGTTCTGGGCACCGCACTTTAGGAAGGTTGGGACATTTTTTTAGAGGGTGCAGAAAAGATTTACAAGAAAACTTCTGGGGATGAGAGACTTCCGTTATGTAAATAGATGGGAGAAGCTGGGTGTGTTCTCCTCAGAGAAGAACAAGTTGAGAGGAGGTTTAATAAAGTGTTCAAAACCTTGAGGGATCAGGACAGAGTGGATAGGGAGTAACTGTTCCCATTGACTGAAGGGTTGAGAACCAGAGGGCAATGATTTAAGACAACTGGCAAAGAAACCAAAGGTGACGTGAGGAAAACCTTTTTTTATACAGTGAGTGTTTAGGATTTGGAACTAACTGCCTAAGAGTGTAGTAGATTTCTTCCACGGGTTTCCTCCAGGTGCTCCGATTTCCTCCCACAGTCCAAAGATGTGCAGGTTAGGTGGATTGGCCATCATGCTAAGTTGCCCCTTAGTGTCAGGGGGACTAGCTAGGGTAAATGCATGGGGTTATGGGGATAGGGCCTGGGTGGGATTGTGGTCGGTGCAGACTCAATGGGCTGAATGGCCTCCTTCTGCACTGTAGGGATTCTATGATTAATTCTATGGGTGGAATTTTATGGCCCCTTCTTTTTACGGATCTTCCCAGAGTCAATGGAGTTTGACATGGCTGGCTGCACCTCCACAGCGATGATGTTGTAAAATTCCACCCAATGAATGGTGAGGCTTGGAAATTTCCAGATATGTGTGGATGTGTTTCAAAACCCAGATTTGTGCCTTCGACAGAAAGATAGTAACTTGCATTTACATTGCAGCTTTGACCTCAGGGCCAGAATATTTTGAAGCCAGTGAAGTATTTATTTGAAATGTAGTCACATTGTCATGAAGGAAAGGCAACCAACTTGCATGTAGCAAACTCTCACAAAATGATCGGATTACCTGATTTTGGTGACATTTATTGAGATATAAAAATTGGCCTGCTCTTAGAACTGGAGAACAGAATTCCTACAGTGCAGAAGGAGGCCATTCAGCCCATCGAAGAAACATCTACCCCCCTATCCCTCCCCCCCGTCCAATCCCCATAACTTTTCACATTTACCATGGCTAATTCATCTAACCTGCACATCTTTGGACACTCAAAGGCGATTTAGCATAGATAATCCATTTAACCTACTCAACTTTGGACACTAAGAGGGAATTTAGCATGGCCAATCCTTCTAACCTATACCTCTTTGGACTGTGGGATGAAACGGGAGCACCCGGAGCAAACCCGCGCAGACACGGGGAGAATGTGTAAACTCCACACAGACAGTCACTCAAGGGCAGAATCGAACCCAGGTCCCTGGCGCTGTGAGGCAGCAGTGCTAACCACTGTGCCACCATGCCACCTTCATTCTTCTCCATGAACAGCTAAGAGGGAAGATTGGACAGTTTAACATCTTATCTGAAAGACAGCACTCCCAGCAAAGCAGCACTCCCTCACTGCTGCACTGGCTGGGTCAGCCTTTGTGTTCAGGTCTGTGGACCGGGCCTAACTCTGTGCATTTTGGCGCTGAAGTGAGTGTGTGCCATCAATGGGCCACAGCAGACAGTTACTTACAACAGTTCAATGATTGGCTTTTATCATGAACACACATTAGAGCTCCAGCCAACAGTTAACACTGGTCTTAACCACATCCAGTCTTGAAGTTGATAAAACTCTGCTGCACATTGAAGTCATGATGTGGAGAGGAACAGTGACCATGACCCATCTTTCAGCTCAGCTATCCTTCAACCTGAGGTTTATAATTTCAGATCATGTTCAAGTTAGGCTGGTTACAAGGCCCCGAATGTCCAAGAGAGATTTCGTTAGAGCTTGAAGTGGGACATATGAGTTTGATAAATTCCTGGTTTAGATACCTTAGTGAGAATAGAATCATCATAATGCAGAGAGCTTTGTAGAGTGGGAAAGACGTGTGGATGTGGGAGAGTGCGTGTGCGGGTGTGTTTATTATTATTATATAAGGGCATCCTTAATCATCTTGAAATTTTGGCAGGCATGTTTGGATTCTACGTGCTTGTTGTTTGGGGAAAACAATATGGACCATTTACTGTCACAAATGAGTTATTTTTGATTGAGTGCAGCCCATTCCGTTTCTCAAGGAATTCAATTTCACTCCATCAGAAGCTGCCAAATCCACGGGGTCTGTCTAATTGAAATTATTATTTTTAATTACATTTTTTGACGCCTTCTGCCGTTTTTAATTTGCTAAAATCAGTGAGAGCATTGCAAATTCATGCCCATGTTATTTTTTCCCATTATCTCCCCTCTTCTACAGTGACACTGACTCCATGGTGGGGTAAGGTTCCACCTGAGGCATCTTTCCAAGTCTCTAACCTTTACGTGTGAGCATTCACAATCTGTACTGGTGGATCATTCAATCAAAGGGACATCACAGCCTGTCCATATTCAATTATCACACCCACACACTCACCCACACACACACACACACACTTAAATAGAACACAGAACATAGAACAGTACAGCACAGAACAGGCCCTTCGGCCCACGATGTTGTGCCAAGCTTTATCTGAAACCAAGATCAAGCTATCCCACTCCCTATCATCTTGGTGTGCTCCATGTGCCTATCCAATAACCGCTTAAATGTTCCTAAAGTGTCTGACTCCACTATCACTGCAGGCAGTCCATTACGTACACACACACTCACACACACACTTACGTACACACACACTCACACACACACACTCACACTTACACAAACACACACTCACACAAACACACACTCACACAAACACTTACACACACACAAACACACAGACATACAAACATACACACACACGCACATGCACCCATACACACATATATATACACGCACATACACACACTTAAAAATGTGCATTTACACATACACACAGACATATTCGCACACACATACACAAATATGCACATAGACACATGCACACACATGCATACATGCACATACATAGATATACACATACACATATACACATATACACATACAAACACAGACACATGCATACACAGACACATGCACATGTACATACACATACATGTGCACGCATACATACACATATGCACACATACACACACATACTTACATACACACATATACACATACACACGTAGGTGTGCAAACATGCACACAAACAAACATACACACAGGTAACACACACATCTGACAGGTAAACGAGCAAAATACACTGGGTTAGATAGGCTGGGTCAAAATCCTGGAATTCCCTCTCAACAGCACTGTGGGTGTACCTGTACCACATGGGCGGCAGCGATTCAAGAAGGCAGCTCACCACCACCTTCTCAAGGGGCAATTAGGGACGGGTGGTAAATGCTGGTCTAGTCAGCGACGCCCACATCCAGTGAATGAGTAAAAAAACCTGGCAATCTCTGTTTTTGTTTTAATTCTCATCCCTGAAGCAGTTTGAACTACAACTGCTGAAACACCACATTGTGGATAATCCCGCTTGGCTTCCAGGATGTAAGAAATATCTGGATATTCAAGCTCCCGTTACTGTGAGGCAGAAGCCAAATCTGTCTTTCTCCTCTTGAATGGAGCGAACGGTGCGGAAGTCCACATCTCTGTCAGCTCGATTGGGAATGAAAGCACAGCTTCCCTCAGGCTGCTGTATAAGGTTCAAGGCAGCATCATTGGTTTCACATCAGTGGAGTTGGAGCAGACTCGGGGTATGAATATATTCAAATATTAGCTTAGGCATTGACCTGAGCACTTCCACTTATAATTCAAATCTGTGCTTATAGCCTTTATTCGCACACATCTCATCTGAGGCAGAGTTGAAAATATTTAGTCTGTGTCAAATCAGAATTTAATATATTCAGTGCCATCAGGTCTATTTTTCCTTCTCTTAATGTGCAAATTTACAGAGCTAAATGGAATGATTGAACACATTACAGCTATCTTTAAGCTGTTGAACTATCTAGACACTATATTCTTCAATCTTGATTCATCTGACTGTGTTTTATTACTCACCTCTGTTGCAAGGTGATCATATAAGCATTCATTTACAGACTGTTATTACACACTACTCAAAATATTAGATGTCTTCCCAGCTCCCGGGTTGTCATTTTCCACATGTTACAATTGTGCAACATCAGGTTTTCAGCCAAAGGGACAAACTTGGAAATTAGGATGGAAAAGGACTATTGATGCTGTTAGGGACATAGGAATTGGGAGCAGAAGTCGGCAATTCAGCCCTTCGAGCCTGCTCCGGCATTCAATCAGATCATGGCTGATCTCTCCCTGGTCTCAAATCACCTCCCCACTTGTTCCCCATATCCCTTTATCCCATTTTAAAATTAGAAATATATCTATCTCCTTCTTGAAACTGTTTAATGATTCAGACTCCACCATGCTATGGGGCAGCAAATTCCACAAATTCACCACTCTATGTGAGAAGTAGTTCCTCTTCATCTCAGTGTTAAATCCACCACCTCTCAACCTATACCTGTGACCTCTTGTTCTAGTTAGTATACAGACAGAGATAATACTGGAATCAATGTTTGCTGCATTAACTCCTAAAGTAAAGTATATTTATTAGTCACAAGTAGGCTTACATTAACACTGCAATGAAGTTACTGTGAAAATCCTCCAGTCGCCACACTCCGGTGCCTGTTCGGATACACTGAGGGAGAATTTAGCATGGCCAATGCACCTCACCAACACGTCTTTCAGACTCTGGGAGGAAACTGGAGCACCCGGAGGAAACCCACGCAGACACAGGGAGAACGTGCAAACTCCATACAGCCAGTGACCCCAAGCTGGGAATCGAACCCTGGGTCCCTGGTGCTGTGAGGCAGCAGTGCTAACCACTGTGCCACCGTGCTGCCCCCAGGAGCAGTGCTGGAAGGTAAAGGGCTTTGGTTGAATCACACAGAGCCATGTCGAGTCACTATGTAATGCGTCCTGTCATCGGGATGTTTTCCAGACAGTGGGATCAGATGCAGAGAGGCTGTCCACACACTCAGAAGAGATGGAAAGCCAACCTCCATCATTAAAAGCCGATTTAGGGACCATTTAATGTTGTGTTGTCATTTTGCTGATGTGGATTGACCCACCACGCTGCAGTGGGAGAACCCCACCCTCCCCACAGCCAGCAATGTAGCGACCTCCCAGTGGCAGCCGAACAGGAGTTAAAGATTTATGAGGTGGAGGGCCTACGGCGTGGCAGCAGCCGGGCCCCCTGATTTCTTGGAGAGATTCCCCCTTCATCACTCTGCCCTCTTTTAGCCTTGTCTTCTCTTGTCTGCTGTGGGCCCCAAATCTCCAGCCTGCCTCAACGGTAACCACCAATTCTCTAATCCAAACTGGAGACAGGGCCTGTGAATTGCAGGACAACATGGCGGCACAGTGGTTAGCACTGCTGTTTCACAGCGCCAGGAGCCCCGGTTCAATTCCGGCCTCTGGTGATTGTCTGTGTGGAGTTTGCACGTTCTCCCCGTGTCTGCATGGGTTTCCTCCCACACTCCAAAGATGTGCAGGTTAGGTGGATTGGCCATGTTAAATTGCCCCTCCCTGTCCCAACAAGTACAGGTCAGGTGGATTAGGTAAATATGCGGAAATAGGGCCTGGGTGGGATGCTCTTTTGGTCAGTTAATGCAGACTCGATGGGCTGAATGGCCTCTTTCTGCACCGTAGGGATCCTATGGTTCTATGGAGTCTATGTTTTCAGCAACACACATTTCCACCCAATATCAGGATCTGCGCACTACCAGAACAACCCAGGTAGACTTTTAAATTGTATTTTAGTGCCTTTAGGGTTGAAATATCGGAGTGGGAACCATTCAAAAGTCAGCAGGACTGGAAAATCCTACTGGCATAAAATCCTTCCATTGATTGTCTTGTGGGTTAGAAAGAGCTCCTTTGGGCCTTTCTTGCCCCAGGCTTTTCTCCACTGCTGACTGACCAAACCTCTCAGCTTCACATACCTGCCTCCCAGGCCGTAGCCCCATGGCTGAATTCCTGCCTGTCAAACATGTGATGGATCTGGCCTGGTTCATCTGGGTCAGCAAGAAAACGTAGACTGCAAGGCCTGGGCCTCCTGTCCATAGACACACAACGTTCATCATTCGCTCTGGCATTCACACACACACTGTACCCACCCTTCGGGCTATGGTACCTCAGTGTTTCATTAATCTCAAACAATTCTTTCTCTTTGTCAGATCAAACCACCCCAAGGTTTCCCCTTGCCCAGAATCTTGCAGCATCTTCAATTTTCTCAAGATTCTCTTCTACCTCTCCTCATGCGTCCTGGCCAATGCCTAGCTTATCTTGTCCATGGGAACTACCTCCAGTTTCCTTGACCCTATTCCTATCAAACTGCTGACCACCCTCCTGGTTCCTATGTTGACTGTCATTATCGGTCATTCTCCTTCCTGGGGTACTGTTTCCCCACCCCTTCAAATCTGCTGTTGTCACCTGTCCCATCAAGAAGTAAACACCTTTGTCTCCTCCAAACTTCCAAACCACCACACCAACTCCAACCTCCTTTTCCTCTCCCAACTCCTTCAACGTGCTACAGAAAGTACTGGAGCAGGTCTGGCAGAATTTGTGGAGAGAGAAACGCCGGAATTTTCCAACCTCGCCCCGTGGCTGGGATTCTCCCGTCCCGTTGCAGCGAATGGAGTTTTGGCTGAGCGCCAAATTCTCCATACCCAGCGGTGGGTACGGGCGAGATCGGAGAATCCCAGCCAAACTGTGTAAACGTTTCATCGACAGGAAGTGTTACCTCGGACCCTGTCTCCATAAATGTTCCAACCTAGTGAACATTTGCAGTGGGTTCTGCTTTTAATTCCAGATTTGCAGCATCTGCAGTATTTTGATTTTTTGTCCTTAAATGCGTCATCACTTTCTGAATCAACATCCAACTTAGTCACAATTCCACAATCGATTCCCCCCAATCAGGTTTCTGCTGTTGTCACAGAACTGAAACAATTCTTATCAAAGGTACACCTTATATCCTCTGTGACTATGATTGCCGTCGCAATTAGTTCTTCTATGCAGCCTTTTTACAAAGTTGACCATGCCATCCTGCTCCAATGCCTCTCTCGCTGAGTGGGGCAACTCTCAATGGGCTGCTTTGTTATCATTTTTATCATAGTCAGAGTATCACCTGCAGTGACTTATCTCTCTGTTCCCACACTCTGGTGACCCCAAAGGGTCTATCCTTGAAACCCATCTTGATGTTGTCCTTTCAAAAGTGTCCTGGTGACATTTTCTATAAACAGGTGAGGTTCTGGACACTGATGACCCCTCAACCTGATCTTATTTCTTCCTCTCTTGACCTTTCCGCTGTCTCTGATTGGTCATGCTGTTCGCGGCATGGTGGCACAGTGGTTAGTACTGCTGCCTCACAGCTCCAGGGACCTGGGTTCTATTCCCGCTCGGGTCACTGTCTGTGTGGAGTTTGCACATTCTCCCCGTATCTGCATGGGTTTCCTCCGGGTGCTCCAGTTTCCTCCCACAGACTGAAAGATGTGCTGGTTGGGTGCGTTGGCCGTGCTAAATTCTCCCTCAGTGTACCCGAACAGGTGCCAAAGTGTGCTGGCTAGGGGATTTTCACAGTTACTTCATTGCAGTGTTAATGTAAGCTTACTTGTGACACAAATACATAAATTTTAAAAATGAGCAGAAATTTCCTCTGACTAAATATCAAGAATAATGTTATCTTCTGTTCCCACTCCAACTGCCTGACACTGAACCAAACCATTTGCAAACTTGGTGTTATAATTCACCCCAGTTGAGTTCAAAGTTTAAGTTTTAAAGTTTAAGTTTATTTATTAGTGTCACAGGTCAGCTTACATTAACACTGCAATGAAGTTACTGCGAAAATCCCCTAGTCGCCACACTCCGGGGCCTGTTCGGGTACACTGAGGGAGAATTAAGCATGGCCCATGCACCTAACCAGCACGTCTTTTTCGGACTGTGGGAGGAAACCAGATCACCCGGAGGAAACCCACGCAGACAGGGGGAGAACGTGCAGACTCCACACAGACAGTGACCCAAGCTGGGAATTGAACCCGGGTTCCTGGTGCTGTGAGACAGCAGTGCTAACCACTGTGCCACCGTGCCACCCTAGACATGTATCTGCCCACATCATTAAGAGTGTTTACATCCTCCTCCATAACATTGCCCCACTCTACCCTTACCTCAGCTCATCTGCTGCTGGAACCCTCACCTGTGCTTTGATTACCTCGAGTCTTGACTCTCCAATGCTCTCCGGGCTGATTCCCCATCTTCCACCCAACATAAACTCTCCATCTTCACTCACAGCATCTTGTTCACTCATCATCCCTGTGTTCACCCAACCACTCTGGCCCCCATTCCAACAACGCCTTGGTTTTCAAATTCTAATCCTTCTGATCAAATCCTTCCTGCCTCTGAAACGTGCTCCTGCACATCTTTGAAGTAGAAATCATAGAATCCCTACAGTGCAAAAAGAGGCCATTCAGCCCATCAAGTCTGTGCTGACAACAATCCCACCCAGGCTGAACCCCCATAACCCCGCATATTTAACCTGCTATTCCCCCTGACACTAAGGGGCAATTTAGCATGGCCAATCAACCCAACTTGGCAGGAAACCGGAGCACCCAGAGGAAACCCACGCAGACACGGGGAGAATGTGTAAACTCCACACAAACAGTCACCCAAGGCCAGAATTGAACCCAAGTCCCTGGCGCTGTGAGGCAGCAGTGCTAACCATTGTGCCACTGTGCCTCCCGAACCACTGCGCTCCTCCAATTCTGCCGAGTTGCACGTCCCTGCTTTGAATCATTCCATCATTGGAAGCCATGCCTTCAGCTGCCTGGGCCCTATGCTCTGAAACCCCTTCCCTAACACTCTCACTCTCCCGATTTCTTCTTCCTATTTTACTCTACCTGTTTGACCAAGCTTTCGCTCTTCTATCCTAATATCTTGCAAAGGACTGGCTAGACATGGAACAAAAGCAACAAAATTTGACCAACAGTCTTACATGATTAATCAGACACAAAGCATAGCTGACAAAACCGCCTTCATTAATGTTCACCGCTATTTCTGTAACCAGATAAATATTCACTTTCCTCTCAGCTGATTTGTTACTCAGAAAGTTCTAATTTCTAATTTTCACTTTTAGCTTTGTGTAATGGCCGTAGAAAGGATATTGCTACAGTGACTGAGAGAACCGACCATTCACAATATCAATTGTTTGGACATTGTAATAACTCTGTTAGCTGTTACAAAGATGATGCATGTGGGAAAATAGGGAGCAGCGACATAGTTCACGCAATGGAACAGTTAACTTCGATTTGATCTGATTTATTATTGTCACATGTATTAGTATACAGTGAAAAGTATTGTTTCTTGTGCGCTATACACACAAAACATACCGTTCATAGAGAAGGAAAGGAGAGAGTGCAGAATGTAATGTTACAGTCATAGCTGGGGTGTAGAGAAAGATCAATTTAGTGCGAGGTAGGTCCCTTCAAAAGTCTGATAGCAGCAGGGAAGAAGCTGTTCTTGAGTTGGTTGGTATGTAACCTCAGACATCTGTATCATTTTCCCGATGGAAGAACATAGAACATAGAACATAGAACATTACAGCGCAGAACAGGCCCTTCGGCCCACGATGTTGCACCGACCAGTTAAAAAAAAAAACTGTGACCCTCCAACCTAAACCAATTTCTTTTCGTCCATGAACCTATCTACGGATCTCTTAAACGCCCCCAAACTAGGCGCATTTACTACTGATGCTGGCAGGGCATTCCAATCCCTCACCACCCTCTGGGTAAAGAACCTACCCCTGACATCGGTTCTATAACTACCCCCCCTCAATTTAAAGCCATGCCCCCTCGTGCTGGATTTCTCCATCAGAGGAAAAAGGCTATCACTATCCACCCTATCTAAACCTCTAATCATCTTATATGTTTCAATAAGATCCCCACTTAGCCGCCGCCTTTCCAGCGAAAACAATCCCAAATCCCTCAGCCTCTCCTCATAGGATCTCCCCTCCATACCAGGCAACATCCTGGTAAACCTCCTCTGCACCCTCTCCAAAGCCTCCACATCCTTCCTGTAATGTGGGGACCAGAACTGCACACAGTACTCCAAGTGCGGCCGCACCAGAGTTGTGTACAGTTGCAACATAACGCTACGACTCCTAAATTCAATCCCCCTACCAATAAACGCCAAGACACCATATGCCTTCTTAACAACCTTATCTACTTGATTCCCAACTTTCAGGGATCTATGCACACGTACACCTAGATCCCTCTGCTCCTCCACACTATTCAAAGTCCTCCCGTTAGCCCTATACTCAACACATCTGTTATTCCTACCAAAGTGAATTACCTCACACTTCTCCGCATTAAACTCCATCCGCCACCTCTCGGCCCAACTTTGCAACCTGTCTAAGTCTTCCTGCAAACTACGACACCCTTCCTCACTGTCTACCACACCACCGACTTTGGTGTCATCAGCAAATTTGCTAATCCACCCAACTATACCCTCATCCAGATCATTAATAAATATTACAAACAGCAGTGGCCCCAAAACAGATCCCTGAGGTACACCACTTGTAACCGCACTCCATGATGAATATTTACTATCAACCACCACCCTCTGTTTCCTATCCGCTAGCCAATTCCTGATCCAATTTCCTAGATCACCCCCAATCCCATACATCTGCATTTTCTGCAGAAGCCTACCATGGTGAACCTTATCAAACGCCTTACTAAAATCCATATATACCACGTCCACTGCCTTGCCCCCATCCACCTCCTTGGTCACTTTCTCAAAAAACTCAATAAGGTTAGTAAGGCACGACCTACCTGCCACAAAACCATGCTGACTATCACCTATCAATTCATTACTCTCCAAATAACTATAAATCCTATCCCTTATAATTTTTTCCAACATCTTGCCGACAACAGAAGTGAGACTCACCGGTCTATAATTCCCGGGGAAGTCTCTGTTCCCCTTCTTAAACAATGGGACAACATTCGCTAACCTCCAATCTTCTGGTACTATACCAGAGGCCAACGACGACCTGAAGATCAGAGCCAGAGGCTCTGCAATCACTTCTCTTGCCTCCCAGAGAATCCTTGGATAAATCCCATCCGGACCAGGGGATTTATCTATTTTCAGACCCTCCAGAATATCCTGCACATCCTCCTTATCAACTGTAATACTGTCTATTCTACTCCCTTGCAACCCAGTGTCCTCCTCAGCTATATTCATGTCCCCTTGCGTGAACACCGAAGAGAAATATTGGTTCAATGCTTCACCAATCTCCTCCGGTTCCACACATAACTTCCCTCTGCCATCTATAACTGGCCCTAAACTTGCCCTAACCAACCTTCTGTTCTTGACATACCTATAGAACGCCTTAGGATTCTCTTTAACCCTATCCGCCAAAGTCTTCTCATGTCCCCTTTTAGCCCTTCTAAGCTCGCTCTTCAACTCCCTCTTAGCCAATCTAAAGCTTTCTAGTGCACTACCCGAGTGCTCACGTCTCATCCGAACATAAGCCTTCTTTTTCTTTTTAACCAACAAAGAAACTTTTTTGGTGCACCACGGTTCCCTAGCCCTACCAATTCCTCCTTGCCTGACAGGGACATACCTATCACAGACTCGCAGTAGCTGCTCCTTGAAAAAACTCCACATGTCGGACGTTCCCAGTCCCTGTAATCTCCTAGTCCAACCTATGTTTCCTAATTCTCTCCTAATAGCCTCATAATTACCCTTCCCCCAGCTAAAACCACTGGTGGAAGAGAGCATGTCTGGGGTGCGTGGGGTCCTTGATTATGCTGGCTGCTTTTCCGAGGCAGTGGGAAGTGTAGACAGAGTCAATGGATGGGAGGCTGGTTTGCGTGAAGGACGGGGCTTCATTCACGACCCTTTGTAGTTTCTTGCGATCTTGGACAGAGCAGAACCCATACCAAGCTGTGATATAACCAGAAAGAATGTTTTCTATCATCCAAATGTAAAAGTTGGTGAAAGTCGCAGCGGACATGCCGAATTTCCTTAGTCTCCTGAGAAAGTGGAGGCGTTGGTGGGCTTTCTTAACTATAGTGTCGATATGGACCAGGATAGATTGACTCTGACAATCAGCCCGGCTCGTCCCTGATCTCAAGCCCATGGGGGAATTACATGAAAGCAGTGTGATTGGAGGGGGTAAGGCTTGCGGTTCGGGGAATTTAGTCCTTTAGAAGCCAATTCTAGAGCCCTACCTTAAATAGTCCCAAAGATGTCGACAACCTCATCTAATCCTTCCCACTGCAGGGAAAACAAATTAGCCAGGGAGAAAACAAAATGTGTAGAACTGCTTACTTAAAGAGGAATGGATTGCTTTAATAAAATGCTGTTTCTGTTTGTGGGCAGTTTGAAGCTTTGTGTCCTGAGGGCCTATGTCCTGGTTGGAATGTGACTCTGAAGGGTGAACCAACCTCAGAAGCCAGAAGGTAATTAAAGAGCGTGCCTCCTACCACCATCACCATACATTTTCATAGCTGGCTTAGCCCCCACAATGCTTACCATATCATTACAGCCAATCCATATCATTACAGAGTAGGTCTCTTCCATTCACACAGTGGTAGAAATTAGAAACATTTCTGCAGACAAACTGGGGTTTACACTCCTGACCTCCCTCAGTAGCCAATTCTGGAAGGTGTGTGTGTGTGGATATAGGGTGAGGGCAAAGTTGGACCACATACTCCTCCAAGCTCAAAATGGGAACCCACATTTGAGCGACACACATCTCATCTCTTCATCTTCCCTCTGTCGCTTCCTGTCTGTTTTCTCATTCTCTTCTTCACCCGTTGACACAAGGGAGAAACAGAGAACCGAGGATGTCTCTACAGCCATCTTTCAACCACCAGCCAGAGAGCAGGGGGCACTGGACATCACGGGAGAACTTGAAGATGGAGGTCTTCCAACAACTCAGTGACAGAATTAAATATCTCACAGTCACATGATGTACACTCTTGCTGTCAGCTGTGAGTCCAATATGATCTTGTGCATAATGATTACTTAAAACATTCTTACCTTGACCATTCTAATTCATGTCTTTAATTTCCCACAGGGGGTTAAAGTGGGATAGAGAATCATAGAATCTCCACAGTGCAGAAGGAGGCCACTCGGCCCATTCAGCCTGCACCACAATCCCAGCCAGGCCCTATCCCCGTAACCCCACATACTTACCCTGCTAGGGTCAATTTATCATGGCCAATCAACCTAACCCGCACACCTTTGGACTGTGGGAGGAAACCAGAGCACCCGGAGGAAACCCACGCAGACACAGGAAGAATGTGCAAACTCCGCACAGACAGTGACCCAAGCCGGGAATTGAACCCGGGTCCCTGGTGCTGTGAGGCAGCAGTCCTAACCACTGTGCCACCCTGCCGGATGCAGGAGGGGGTATGGCAGAGGAGGGGAGTCCTCTTGAGGGTACACCATTACGCAGTAACTCAGGTACTCCCACTAACTGGGACTAACAATGCGGATGGTTGGGTTTTGACCGGGTGACTCACATATCAGAAGCGAGCAAGAGCAAACCATGGAGACGGGAACAACTATGGAGAGTTTATGTCGGGGGCCCACACAATGCTCGAGGCTCTTCTCCATCGGGCACAGGTGCAGGGGGTGATTTTGGGCCCACTCCCATTGTGTGTGCGAATGCCAGCAGGGTCTCAAGATCCAGAAATCATATACGTTGCTGGCAAGATTGTGATTTCGGATTTTCCCCACACCTCACTGGTTATGTCATCAGGTTCACACTCACAACAGGCAAGAACCTGATTTCCATACTGTTAGGGACCAGATCAGAAACTCCAAGATAGATTATGAAGTTAGCCTAGATCCCAACTTCGTTCGATCTTAGCATTAATGTGAGCATAATGTGTTTTGCTCCACGTGTGATTCTATCGATGCCACTATGAAGCTTTTATTAAAACAATTTTATTTAACAATACTGCTTAACTATAACAAAAAGAATTCACATAACGTTAGCAATTGAAACACTTAAACATGACAATTCTTAACTGCTAGATATCTCTATTAGTTCCAATTTAATCAATATCCCCATAGACATAAACTCCTCTTCAGAATCAGTTCGCAAAAACACACAGGCATACATGAAACATAGAAACATAGAAACATAGAAAAACTACAGCACAAACAGGCCCTTCGGCCCACAGGTTGTGCCGAACACATCCCTACCTTCCAGACCTACCTATAACCCTCCATCCTATTAAGCTCCATGTACTCATCCAGGAGTCTCTTAAAAGACCCTATTGAGTTCGCCTCCACCACCACTGACGGCAGCCGATTCCACTCGCGACATGAGTTGCTAGTCCTCAAACCTTTTAAAATCTCTGGATGGAAATACAGAGAGACATACCTGGCTTCTGACCCTCAGGCAGCAGCCTCCAGAGAAACACCAGTCTTCACACAGCAGAACTCCGGAGAGAGAGAAAGAGGGAGAAAATACCTTTTGCCTGTCGCAGACCACAAAAAAAGAGCTGCTGCTCTGATCAAATTCAAACAGAAACTGCCTGTTTTTTTTCCTCTGTAAGCCTAGCTCCTCCCATTAGCATATGACACAGTCAGGCCAATCAACCTAATCAAACCCTATTCTGAAACCCCAGGGGACAACCCAAAAAAAAAACAAATCCGCATTAACTCAGATTAAAACAAACACCCCAATAACTAGGAGTAATTATTCTTCTGGATTCTTAGCATGAGTGTTGACAGTTGCAGATAAATCAGCACCGTTAAACAGAGTTGAATCTTAACATCCCCTGCACAAGGAATATGACACAAATACATTTCTAAACTGCAGAGTATTGTCATAATATATTTCAATAAATTTGAATATTATTAACATGCCCCTCACCAAATATTGACCTCCGGTATATTTTCAAACTGCACCAATGTGGTTTCACGTCGGCGCAGTGTTTTTGCTAACTGATTCTGAAGAGGAGTTCATGTCTATGGGGAATATTGCTTAAATTGGAACTAATAGAGACATGAACCTGTATTGGGGATCCACCTGGGAATGCAAAGGTGAGTACATCCCCAGGGGAGGGGGACATAATCAGGCAGTGGCCTGGCAATGCCCTCTGCCACTGTTCCCTGGCACAGGTTGGCACTGCCAGGTTGGCACCATGCCCATGCCAACCGGGCAGTGCCAACCTCCCCAGTGGGAGCCTCATGAGGAAGGAGGAGGATTCATTTATATGTGGTGGCTGGCCAGAGCCGGCAATATGTGTTTGGGGGGTGGGGGGGAGGAGTGTTAGGGAAGTGGGTGCTGTCTCTGACTGTGGGGGGAGGGGGTGGAAGGGGCCAGTGTTCGACGGTGGGGGAGGGGGTGTTGGAAGGGCTAATGAACATAGGGGGAGGGAAATTTAAAACTTAAACTTAAAAAAACTGAAAGGGCAATGATCGTGGGGGGAGCAATCAGAGTGAACAATGGCTCTGATTGTGGGGGGAGTCGGGTGAGGTATCAGAGTTGAGTGCCGGCTCCAATAGGGAGGGGTGCATGTTGTGGGAGGGAGGGAGGCCTCTGAGACCTCCGTGCTGGGCTGGGGGATGAAGTTTTATGCAGTCTTGATCGGAGCTTCCTTTAAAGATGGCACCCTGATCTCTGATCAGCCGGGATTGGCCGGCATGTTGCGGTCCCGCCCCCCTGTATGATGGTGTGAAACACACTGCCTTGATTTAGCTTTGGCTGAGCATGGTAAGATCTGGGAGAGAAAAAACACCGGTTTCTCTGGAGAGAAACTCGCCGGTTTTCTCACCGGAAACAACACTGCCATTTTTTGGTAAAGTTTTGCGGGCAATGATCGTGGGGGGAGCCGGGATGGGGGTGGGGGGAGGCCTCTGATGGATGCCACACTGTTGGTAGGTGTTCCGGCTGCAATGTGCAAATAGATTGGAGGAGTCTGTCTCAAACATACGCAGCATGATGTCCCGGCCTTTGCAATATTATACTCACCCACAGGAAGAGTGGCCACCTGCAGGGAGCATTAGACACAACAACCCCAAAGAGTGCAAGAACGCTCTCACCGATGGCTTGCACACTCTGGGTGGAATCTTCTGGAAATTGTCTATTTTCAGCAGTGGGACCCGTTCCCAATCCAACCCCGCCATGAGTCTGCTGTACACACTCCGGAGTAATCTTCCACAAGGTGACCCCCTAATTGTCCAGTCAAGGACACGAGTGGGTTCACGGGACTGCCGGCCCAGTCAGAGGAACCCTCGACATTGGAAGGCCAGCAACCTCACCGGGAGAGGGGAGGCATTCTCAGGAAGAGAGGCGAACTGGGCCGAGGCTGGCAGGAGCCGTTTGGACTGCGGGTTTAACCTTTACTACCTGTGGTGCCATCATTGGGCCACGAAGACTAAGGGTTCGATCTTACCAAAATAATTCTAAGTCCAGGACAGGCGGGTTTCCATCTCAGTAAATGACACACATGCTGCCTCTTGTCCTCTGGCTGAATCTGCCCAGTAAGAAGTTTAACAACACCAGTCCAACGCCGGCATCTCCACATCACGAATCTGCCCCACACAGGGGGCAGGTAGGGCAGCCTTTGGCAGAACCCTCATGGGCTCCATGAGGGAGAACGTGCAGACTCCGCACAGACAGTCACCCAAGCCAGGAATTGAACCCGGGAACTGGTGCTGTGAGGCACCAGTGCTAACCACTGTTTGCCACTGCTGGTGCCCTGGCCACATCATGTTCCCCTCACTTTCCCCTCCTCAGAATGGTGTGAAGACACTCTGTGCCTCATTCCCCCTGCAGGTGCAAACCCTGTTGCAGAGCACAGCAAACCACAACCACTCTGGACACACCCAGCAAGCCATTCAGTTCAAAGGCAATTGGGGATGGTCAATAAATGCTGGTCCAGTCAGCGACGCCCTCTCTTATGAATGAATTTGTTAAACAACTGGCTGGTGCCTATTGAAGGGCCTTTCCAAATCAGTCCGGGCACCTGAAGGACATCTTCAGCTGGCCTACGGTTCGCTGAACGACACACCTGGTTGTATTATGGCATTCATTGTATCATTCCGAGGCTGCATACTTGGATCCCTCACTGGTGGCACTGGCCTTTGAAGTGAATTTCCCTGTTCCTCTGGGAAGTTAGCTTCCGGGAGAGGTCCGGGAGGGACCTATTTCAGGATGTAAAGCATCGATGCATTTTCCCGGGAATCTGGTGCACACCGGCAGAAGCATCTTTTGTGGTGGCACAGATGCTGCACATTGATAGTGTGGAAGACATTGCTCTACACACCCAAGTGAACCCAGGCATCTTGTTTGCCACATGTGAGCAGTCGAAGGTGCCCTGCAACTGTAAGAAGCCAGCCCTGAAAACCCAGGGACCTGCTCACTCTGACTGGCATCACTAATGCAAAGTTGGCATAAATCCCCCCCCCCCCCCCCCCCCGACGCTAAATGAGCTATCGTGTCTGAAGCATTTGTGAACAGCTGACTGTGAGAGGCTGCTACAGGCTCTCATTGCGCCCTGGGACAAGCTCGTGATCTGGTCAGTGAAAGCAGTGATGACTCTGACAGGCAGGTGTGGTCACCAGGTGAGTGGGCAGCTGGCATTGCTCCAGCAGATGACAAATATCTGCCGAGCGCTGATTCGAGAACCTGCGACACTAAAATTGGAACATGTCAAGGAAGCTGATCCTCTGTCTCTGTACCCTGTGCTGTGGGTACGGCTTCCTTCAAGCTGCACCTAATCATTGAGTCAGTACAGCACAGAGGAGGCTACTATTACTGCGCCTTATAGTGCCAGGGATCCGGGCTCGATTCCGGCTTTGTGTAGCATTTGTACATTCTCCCCGTGTCTGCGTGGGTTTCCTCCGGGTGCTCCGGTTTCCTCCCACAGTCCGAAAGATGTGCAGCTTAGGTGGATTGGCCATGCTAAACTGACCCTTAGTGTCCACAAATGTGCTACCCCCCTCGTTCCCCCCCCCCCCCCGCCCCCCCGCCCCCACCCCCCCACACACCTAGCCTCCCGTCTCAGAATTCGCTTGGGGGTGAGGGGGGGCAGTGTAAGATTCTGCCCAGTGTTTGAGTATGCTGGCTCTAACTCATTGGCTGCCATATTGAACTGCAGCTCACCATGCTGTGCTAAATGGTGTTGTCAATTTCAGCGATATTAACAGTGGGTTTAACTGCGGATACACACATTCTTCACAACTTGCCAGTGAAAACAAGGTAAGCCGGGTTTGGAATGTCCCAGTGTGTACAGAACACTTATGGAACTGCCCTCTTAGGTTAGAGAAACTCAGGAGGCTTGTTCACCTCGGAGCAAAGGAGAACGAGAGTAGATTTGAGGTGTAGAAGGATTTAACACATTTGGAAAAGGAGACAAAGTTAAGTTGCTCCCACTGTCTGATGGTGCAAGAACGAGAGGACACGGGGTTAAGGGTTTTGGACAAGAGATAAATGGGGAATGAGAGGAAGATGTTTTTCAAGACCTTATGGGGGTAGTGTATAACTAAATGGATGAGATTCCCCTCAGAAATCCACCCAAGCCCAGACACAGTTTCATGTTTGGGCGGGTTGGACCTAAGGCAATGGAAAATCTACCACTTCACCATTTTATAGCCACTTGAGGACCTTATCCCACCCAGTCTCAATTTTTAGATTGGCAGAACTGGTTGTGGGTAGAGGGGAAAGTGACTTTTAGACTTTTCCCCATTTCGGGCAAGATACCTTCTGAAGGCCTCCTCAGAGTTGAGGCACCCCCCTCTCCCACTCCGCCAAAAGATGTTGGTGCTCTGGGACATGCTCCCCCCACCCCAGCCCTATCCTACCTCCCGCACCCTTCCCAACATTGCGTTTGCCACTCTCCCAGCTCCCCCAGCCCCACCATCACCAACCACCCCCGTCCCCCCCAACCCCCCCTCCCAACGCCAGGACTTAACTTTCCAACGGCCCTGGAACTTAGTCCTAGGCAGAGCGCTGCTGTACCGCTTCTGGCCACTGCAGCGCTCTGCCTGGCCAGAGTTGTTGGCCAATTTGATTGGCCGACACTTCTCACGGGCGAGACCTCCTTCCAAGCGTGGACCCAAAACCCACCCACTGTCAACCAATGCTCAAGTGAGTGTTAAATGGAGGTGGGAGGTTGAGGGCCGCTGGCTGTGTGTTAGCCATCTCAAGATGGTGACTGCCGATCGCACGCCACCCTTAAAATTCTACCCACTGTTAACATGCGGGCTTTAAATGCCACACCCATTCCCAAGCCCATTCGCTTCTGCAAGTTAGAATCCACCTTACTGTCTTTAGCCCATGTTACAGACCCTGACCACTGACTCCATCGCCATCCTTAACCACTGTCAAAGGCTGATACAGCCTATTGAGATCTTGGCTGTCTCTGGCTCTGATATGGACCTCCCGCCTACACCCAGTCCATCAGAAAGGCTGCTTATCTCCACCTCTCCCACCTCAGCTCGTTAGCTGCAGAAACCCTCACCCTCACCTTTGTTATCTGTAGACTTGACCATTCCAACGCTCTCCTGACTGACTTCCCAAAACCTGAGCTCACCCGAACCATTCTTGCCCATAAGCGTGCTTGGATCATGTCGCGTTCACCCATCACCCCTGTGCTTGCTCTACTACAGAGGCTCCTTGTCTAGAAATGCCTCGTTTTAAAATTCCCACCCCTGTTTTCAAACTGTTCCGTGGCTTCACCCCTTCTTATCTGAGATGTGTGGGTTAGGCTAAATTACCCCTTAGTGTCCCGAGATGTGTAGGTTAGCGGGGTAAATACATGGGGTTACTGGACAGGGCCTGTGTAAGATGCTCCGTCGGAGAGTCAGTGCAAATTTGATGGGCCAGGTGAACTCCTTCTGTACTGTATGCATTCTAGCCGGAAGTTTACCACCTCGCCTGCCCCAGAATCGGCGAGGCTCGCAGAACAACATTCTCCGCTGGCCTCGGGTGGGATCTTACAAGCCTCGGGCGGGCGAGGTTGTAAAATTCCAGCCTATGATTCTATGATCTCTATAATCTCTTAAATTCTCCAAGAACTCTGAACTTCTCCAATTCTGCCCACTTTCACATCTCCAGTTTTATTTCACCACTATTGGTAACCGTGCCTTCTGCAAGCTCTTAACTTTGGAATTCTCTCCCTAAACCTCTCCTCCATCTCTATCTCTCTCTCTCTCCCTTCCTTTAAGGAGATCACTAAAATCTATCTGCATCCTGTCCTAATATCTCCTAATCAGACTGGGTGCCAAATTTAAGCATTGCCAGTATGAAGCACCTTGGAATATGGAAGGTGCTAAAATGAATGCAAGTTCTTTTACAGACATTCATAAGAGCTGCCGTGAGTTGATGTAAAGGATTTGTTAACATGGTGCTTTGTATTAAAGGAGACTTTAGGTGCCAACACTTTCATAGTACATTGGTGCACCTGTCACTGAAGTGAAGACTGCAGTCCTTGTTCGTGCTATGTTACCAAACCAGCATCTATCTCAATGTCTCCTTTTCAAACTCATCTCTTTCTTTCTGTCTAATCTCATTTTCCTTCTTTTCTCTGTCTGTTGTTAGCTTTCTCCCTTCGGCCTTTCCATCTGTCTGTTCTCACTCCATTAAGAACATTATGCAGCATTGTTAAATAATAAAAGTTGACACTGCAGCATGAGCTCAAAGTCAACGATCTTTACGTTTTGGCAAATTCATTAAACTTGCCATGACAGGGGACTTTGCAAATGGAAATGTATCGCTGTGAAGGTGTGAATGTGGAGACAAGGATTGCATCTGAAACACATGAATTGCAGTCCAGCTAAAAAAATGCAGTCACATGTTGACATCACATGCTGAAGCTATTCTTCAACCTCCAGTGAGATTTGGAGAGAGAGCCGTGATTCAGGCTTGTTTAACTGCAATGTTGTACAAGAGAGGCATTATACAAGACCGTGGGCTGAGATTGCGCAACTCCGCTCTTCGAAGCTGAGGTGTTTAAAAAAAACACACACAGAAATTGCTGGAAACACTCAGCAGGTCAGGTAGTGCCTGCGGAGAGAGAAATGAGGTTTCAGATCGATGACCTTTCATTCGGACGGAAGTATCTGCAGTGGAAGACACAGCACCAGGCAATGCAATAAATTCACCACTGAGAGACTGAGTGCCCCTTACTTAAATGTTACGGATAATTGATTTTTATATTTGAATGCAATGATGATCTAGACAGGAATTTGAGGTGTGTCTTAATGTGAACATTTCTTTGCATAATAGGATGACATGTTACTAAAAATACCATTGAGCAGCAGTGGTATAGAAACATAGAAACTAAAAGCAGGAGTAGGCCATTCGGCCCTTCATTTTGATCATGACTGGTCATCGAATTCAATATCCTGATCCCCCTTTCTCCCTATATCCCTTGATCCCTTTAGCCCTGAAAGCTATATCTAATTTATTCTTGGAATCAGACAACGTTTTGGCCTCAACTACTTGCTGTGGTAGTGAATTCCACACACTCACCACTCTCTGGGTGAAGAAATTTCTTCTCACAGTTCTAATATGTTTAGCCCTTATCCTCAAAGGCGACATAGGACACGATCTTACTGGCCGTTACACCACGCTCCTGCTACAGTGAGGTTGGAGAATTTGGCGACCAGCCAAATATCCGTTCACTGCGGCGGGATGGGAAAATCCCACCGGCGTGAACACTGGTAAGATTCCGGCCCTAGATTCATAGAGGTATATAGCACAGAGAAAGCCCCTTCGGTCCATCATGTCGGTGCCGGTCAAAGGCAAACCACCTAACCATTCTAATCCCATTTTCCAGCACTTGACAAAAGGTCTTTGGCCTGAGCATTGGGCTGGATGAGATGGGGAGGGAGTGGGGTGGGTGGTGAGATCAGAGAATCCAGCAGGACGAGTTTTACTCAGTTGCTGCTGAATTTAACTGTAAGATTTGATTACCCTTTTCGTCCTGTTTCCTGCACTGATAGACTGGCTGTCAGGCTGCTAGGCCTTCGGTACCAGTCTGAGGGAGAGGCGGAAGGGTTGGCGGCGGGAGGTGGGTGATGGAAAGGAGCAAAGAAGATCAGGATTGGATTGGATTCCCCATTGCAATGCATTGAGCAATCAGAGTCAACCTGTCTGGTTGGAATTTAAGTAAAAGCTTTTCAGTTAACTGTTCCCTGGTGCATTCTCCATGACAATGCCTCTAACAATCAAAGTCCACTTGCCAACCAATTAGCACACTCTTCTCTTGCAGTATAAATTGTTGTTCTCAGTGGGATTTGGTATTCTTGAGACCCTGGCCTGATTAGTGCAGTTAACAGAGTGGAAAATCATGTCTCACAAATTTGATTGAGTTTTTTGAAGGGGTAACCAAGAAAGTAGATGAGGGCAGTGCAGATGATGTTGTCTACATGGACTTTAGCAAGCCCTTTGACAAGGTACCGCATGGTAAGTTGTTGCATAAGGTTAAATCTCATGGGATCTAGGGTGAGGTATCTAAATGGATACAAATTTGGCTGTGGTTGTAGAGGGTTGTTTTTCAAACTGGAGGCCCAAGACCAGCGGTGTGCCTCAGGGATCAGTGCTGGGTCCACTGTTATTTGTCATTTGTATTAATGATTTGGATGAGAATATAGGAGGCATGGTTAGTAAGTTTGCAGATGACACTAAGATTGGTGGCATAGTGGACAGTGAAGAAAGTTATCTCCAATTGCAACGGGATCTTGATCAATTGGGCCAGTGGGCTGACGAATGGCAGATGGAGTTTAATTTAGACAAATGCGAGGTGATGCATTTTGGTAGATTGAACCAGGGCAGGACTTATTCAGTTAATGGTAGAGCATTAGGGAGAGTTACAGAACAAAGAGATCTAGGGGTACAGGGCCATAGCTCCTTGAAAGTGAGTCACAGGTGGACAGAGTGGTGAAGAAGGCATTCGGCATGCTTGGTTTCATCGGTCAGAACATTGAATACAGGAGTTCGAATGTCTTGTTGAAGTTGTACAAGACATTGGTAAGGCCACACTTGGAATACTGTGTGCAATTCTGGTCACCTTATTATAGAAAGGATATTATTAAACTAAAAAGAGTGCAGAAAAGATTTACTAGAATGCTACCGGGACTTGATGGGTTGAGTTATAAGGAGAGGCTGGATAGACTGAGATTTTTTTCTCTGGAGCGTAGGAGGCTGAGGGGTGATCTTATAGAGGTCTATAAAATAATGAGGGGCACAGATCAGCTAGATAGTCAATATCTTTTCCCAAAGGTAGGGGAGTCTAAAACTAGAGGGCATAGGTTTAAGGTGAGAGGGGAGAGATACAAAAGTGTCCCAAGGAGCAATTTTTTCACACAGAGGGTGGTGAGTGTCTGGAACAAGCTGCCAGAGGTAGTAGTAGAGGCGGGTACAGTTTTGTCTTTTAAAAAGCATTTAGATAGTTACATGGGTAAGATGGGTTTAGAGGGATATGGGCCAAATGCAGGCATTTGGGATTAGCTTAGGGGTTTTAAAAAAGAAAGGGCGGCATGGACAAGTTGGGCTGAAGGGCCTGTTTCCATGATGTAAACCTCTATGACTCTAACTGCAAAGCTTTTGCTTAAAATCAAACCAGGCAGGATGTCTCCAATTGCTCAAGGCATTACCATGTGGAATCAGAGCCGACAAAGAGATTTGGTTTTCTTGCGAGTTCCTGATGAGTACAAGAGAAAAAGATTTGACAGGATATCTGCTTTTTCTAGCAATACCCAAGTTCTGGACTACCAAGTGGCCCAGGAATATCTTAAAAAAGAGTAGCAGTTCCTGGATCAACATATGTATTTAGTGAACTAGCTGATCGTAGCAAGAGCAGTGTGGTGTTCAATTGTTCAATTGACCTGTGTTTGATTGTGTAATCTATGGTCACTATGCGGGGCCCGATTTTATCATCAAGTTGCACCCGTTTTCGGGCTTGAAAACTTGCTAAAGTTGGGCATGAGGCGATCCATGCGATCCACACCTGCCTCCGCGCCAGTTTCCCCTTTACCAAGGCCCGAAAATGGCCGCGATCGGGACCGCGCCTGAAATGCGAAATTGCATGCATTTAAATTGACTTAATGGGCTGCACGCCCAACCTTACCGGCACTTCCCCCTTTACCATTGCGTTCGCCCATTCGGAATTGGTGCAAAACAGACATGCTCCACAAAAGTCTGATTCGGGGCGCTCCAGTTAGTGAGAAGGTAAGTGCTGAGCATCCGACGGCTCTCTGCTTGAGATCGGTTGTGGTGGTGGGGGGGGGGGGGGGGGGGGGGGGGGGGGCGGGGGGGGGTTCGCTGCCACCCTGCCTGAGATCAGTGAAGGGGAAAGGGAGGCAAGGGGCTATGATCAGTCTGGGTGACGGAGGGTCGGGGGGATAAGGGGGTCAGTAGTGTTGTGGGGGTGGGGCAATGTCTGTGGGTCCAGGGGGAGGCGTTATCCAGCCCGGGAGCAATGTGGCAGGGGAGCAGCATTCTATCATTTTTTTTCTGCACATGCGCAGTTGGGGGCACCGATCGGAGCTGCAGGATTTCGGGCACTTTAAGCCCTGCCCTCAGGCTGGTGCAGCGTGATTCAAAATTGCTGATATTTTTCAGGCAGAGTGTGTATGGGGGCACCTGAGAACGGGTCTAAATGTCGGATCTGAAACACTCCCAGTTTCAAGCCTGCCCATACTGAAAGCCAGCTGCTTCACAATTCAGTTCTCGAACACATTACTTAGGCAGTCCGATCTTAGTTATAGAAAATTACACTCAAAAACATGCCGCTGTGCAGGAGTTCCAGATTTATTTAGAATAAAAATGGTAAAATAGGGCCCATAGAGTCTAGGTGCAGACTTAGAGATAAGTAAACAGACAGCACCGAAAAAACTGGGAGCTGCTAGAGGCATGAGAGTAGACCTTTTAAGAGTTATATAAAACTATGTAAATAAAGTTCCTTCACAATTAGAAATTAGTGTCATCTGTGCTTTTCTCTGAGATAAATCAAGTATATGAAATATACATCAAGCAGCGTAGGGTGATATGAGACAGTTTCGCACCATTGTGTTAATTACATATAAACTTACTAATTAAGAGTAGGCCATTCGGCCCCTTGAGCCTGCTGTGCCATTCAATAAGGTCATGGCTGATCTGATTGTGGCCTCAACTCCACTCTCCACCTACTCCCGATAACTATTAACTCCCTTGTTAGTCAGGAGTTTATCCACCTCTGCCTTACGAATATTCAATGACCCTGCCCCCACCACTCGCTGCGGAAGAGTGTTCCAAAGATTCACGACCCTCTTAGCGAAAAAAAATCTCCTAATCTCCATCTTAAATGGGAGATGCCTTCTTTTTTAAACTATGTCCACTTGTTTTCCATCGTAAATATGAGACCCCTAATTTTTAAACTGTGTCCTCTATTTCTAGTCTCTCCCACAATGAGAAACATCCTTTCACCATCCACCCTGTCAAATCTCCTCAGGATCCTATATGTTTCAATAGAATCATTGAATCCCTACAATGCAGAATGAGGCCTTTCAGCCCATCAAGCCTGCACTGGGCTCACCCAGGCCCTATCCCTGTAACCCCATGTATTTACCCTGCTAATCCCCCGACACTAAGGGACAACTTAGCATGGCCAATCAACCTAACCCACATACCTTTGAAGTGTGGGAGAAAACCGGAGCACCCGGAGGAAACTCACGTAGACACGGAGAGAATGTGCAAACTCCACACAGACGGTGGCCTGTGGCCGGAATTAAACCCGGGTCCCTGGCACTGTGAGGCAGCAGCGCTACCCACTGTGCCACTATGCTGCCCTAAGATCACCTCTCAATCTTCTAAACTCCAATGGATACAGGACCAACCTGTCCAACTTTTTTTTTCGTAGAGTTTAGGGAAGAATTCATGCCACACAAGTGCCAGGTAATGACTATCTCTAACAAGAGAGATTCCTAACATCTCCCCTTGATATTCAATGGTATTGCCATTGCTGACTCGCCCACTTTCAACATTCTAGAGGGTGTTAGCACAGACCAGAAACGAAACTGGATCTTGGATTGCCAACCCTCCAGGATTGGCCTGGAGTCTCCAGGGTTTAAAGATTAATCTCCAGATCGCTGCTGTGTGCGACCCTAGAGAAAAAAATCATCGAGACATTAAAAATACATATTATTTTTTGTCATAATCTTTAAACGTTCCCCTTCAGCAGACATAAAAATACTAAAAATGAGGAAAAAAAGGCTGTTTGACTGACAACCAAGTA
The DNA here is from genome assembly GCF_964213995.1 of Mustelus asterias. Lineage (NCBI taxonomy): Eukaryota > Metazoa > Chordata > Chondrichthyes > Carcharhiniformes > Triakidae > Mustelus > Mustelus asterias. The sequence continues at coordinate 19,514,243 of NC_135823.1, forward strand.
TCATCCAATTGGGTAGTAAATATTTTGCTTTCAAATTGGTGTCAGAAGGCACCATGTTGCAAGGATGGACGCGTTGGTGACCAATGGCTGAAGCACGGGGCAAGTCATGTGATAAAACCTCCAGAAATACACTTAATTCCAGTTGGCAATCGGAACTGGTCTAGCCATATAAGCACAGTGACTACAAGAGCAGGTCAGAGGATAGGAATTCTATGACAAGTAACTCACCTCCTGACTCCCCAAAGTCTGTCCACCGTCTACAAGGACCCAAGTCAGGAGTGTGATGGAATACTCCCCACTTGCCTGGATGGGTGCAGCTCCAACAACACTCAAGAAGCTCAACACCATCCAGGACTAACAGCCCGTTTTATTGATATCCCATCCACCAACGTTCCAACGTTCACTCCCTCCACCATTGTGCCCACTGGTAGCAGTGTGTAGCATCTACAAGATGCCTTGCAGAAACTCATCAAGTCTTCTTCAACAGCACCTTCCAAACCCATGACAAACACCACCTAGAAGGTCAAGAGCAGCAAATGTATGGGAACATGACCACCTCCATGGTGGCACAGTGGCACAGTGGCTAGCACTGTTGTCTCATAGTGCCAGGGGCCTGTGTTTAATTTCGGCCTTGTGTGACTGTGTGGCGTTTGCACGTTTTCCCCTTTTCTGCATGGATTTCCTCCGGGTGCTTAGGTTTCCCCCTCACAGTACAAAAGTATGCAGGTCAGCTGGGTTGACCATGCTAAATTGATCTTTCGTGTTCAAAAATGTGTAGGTTAGGTGGATTGGCCATGCTAAATTGCCCATTAGTGTCCAAAGATGTGTAGGTTAGGTAGATTGGCCATGCTAAATTGCCCCTTAGTTTCTCAAATGTGCAGGTTAGATGGATTAGGTGGCTTTTTTACATTTTAAATGTGTGAGGTTGTGGGGATAGGGAGGTGGGGAGTGACTCCCCTAAGTTAACACTCACGGACATAGTTCACATGGATAGGACATTAACCTGAGTAAAATATAAAGGGGACTTGGCATGTGTGGAGCAAAACTCCTGCAAAATATCCTGAAGGAGTGGAAAGGAACTGAGAAGAGATCAAAATTTCTCAAAAAAAGAATAACATGAATAACATGTGGCTGTCCGATTAGATTTGCTGAAACATTTCTCGGGAAATGAAAACTAGGCTGTCTCTACAATGAGCAAGGAGATCAATGAGGACAAGGCAGGTTCAAAATCTATTCCATAAAATTATCAACACAACTTCCTGGAATGACTTACTCCAGACTCTTGGGCACACCGATAAATCTTCTGACCAGGAATGAGTTTAAGTATGAGGAAGGGTCAAACCTCATGAACCACCCCTCCCACACACCCCCCCCCCCCCCCCCCGCCCCCCCCAAAGAGAAAAGTGTTTGTTGAGACACTCACTCAAAAAAGTTCAATCAAATATAAAGTGGAGAAAGACCACCCCGATGTAAGGTCACAGAACTGGATCGTTAACTCTGTTTCTCTCCCTTCAGGTCCTGCCAGATCCAGCTGAGTATTTCCAACATTTTTGATTTTTGTTTTAGCAAGTAGGAATTTTGTCTGGGTTTCTGGGAGAACTTCCACTTCTTCTCCAAATAACACTGCATAATGTTCGATACGCATCCAGAGGATTGCCGGACAGGATCACAGTTTAACATCTCATCCAAGGGATGCCACCGTTGATAGCGCAGCACTCTCTCTGTGCTGTATGATAAGTCCAGCTCAAATGCAGAAATGTGGCCTGAAGTCACGTCACACTGACCCAGAGATTTTTGAATATATCTTTGTAGGATGTGATCATGTTCCCATACATTTGCTGCTCTTGACCTTCTAGGTGGCGTTTGTCATGGGTTTGGAAGGTGCTGTTGAAGAAGACTTGATGAGTTGCTGCAAGGCATCTTGTAGATGCTACACACTGCTACCAGTGGGCACAATGGTGGAGGGAGTGAACGTTGTTCTTTTTAATTCTTTCACAGAACATGGACAACACTAACTAGGCGTTTCTATTGCCAAACCATAATTGCCCTTGAGATGGGTGCAGCTGTTGGAGCTGCACCCATCCAGGCAAGTGGAGAGCATTCCATCAAACTCCTGACTTGTGCCTCATAGATGGTGGGTAGGCTTTGGACAGTCAGGAGGTGAGTTGCTTGCTGTAGTATTCCTAGCCTCTGACCGGTTCTTGCAGCCGCTGTGTTAATGTGGTTGGTCCAGTTCAGTTTCTGGTCAATGGTAACCCCAAGGACGGTGACAGTGGGGGATTTAGCAATGGCAATGCCATAGAATGTCAAACAGAAATGGTTAGATTCTCTCCTGTTGGAGATGGTGATTGCCTTGCACTTGTGTGGCGAGAATGTTACTTGCCAATTGTCAGCCCAAGCCTGAATATTGTCCAGGTCTTGTTGCATTTGAACGTGGACTGCTTCAGTATCTGAGGAGTTGTGAATGGTGCTGAACATTGTGCAATCATCGGCGAACATCCCCACTTCTGACCTTATGATGGGGGGAAGGTCATTGATGAAGCAGCTGAAGATGGTTGGACCTAGGACACTATCCTGAGGGACTCCTGCAGTGATGTCCTGGAGCTGAGATGATTGACCTCCAACCACCACAGCCATCTTCCTTTGTGCCAGGTATGACCAGTGGATGGTTTGCCCCCGATACCCATTGACACCAGTTTTGCTACGGCTCCTTGATGCCGCACTCATCCAGGCAAGCTGGTACGTAAGCTGCAAATTGGTGTGTGTGTGGTAAAGCAATATCGTAATGCAACCACCGGAAGGCTTACTGTTTACAAATTGGAGCATTTTTCACTTTGTCAATGATGCTTTCAGTTTTAGATGTTTGCTTATTGGATGGTGTGATCCAGTTACCCAGTGAGTGACTGAGCCACTCCTGCCGATGCCAAATTCAACCCATAATTCTCGAGGTGTGAGGCATTAGTGAGATGATAACAACTGGTTTCAATGCCTCTGAATTCATAGAATCATAGAATCCCTACAGTGCAGGAGAAGGCCGTTCAGCCCATCAAACCTGCACCGACCACAATCCCACCTAGGTCTTATTCCCGTAACCCCACACATTTACCCTGCTAATCCCCTTGGCATTAAGGTTAATTTAGCACAGCCAATCCACCTAACCTGCACATCTTTGGAGTGTGGGAGGAAACCGGAGCACCCGGAGGAAACCCACGCCGATACAGGGAGAACGTGCAAACTCCACACAGACAGTGACCCGAGGCCGGGAATTGAACCCGGGTCCCTGGCGCTGTGAGGCAGCAGTGCTAACCACTGTGCCACCATGCCAAATCGTGTGAGCCATGATTGCTTTTCCCAATCGTTCTGTCATTGGATATTAGATCAGGTTTGCGGACGATGCCCCCAGAGTTAAACAGCTCATCGATATTGGCAGCCAAGCCTGGCACATGAATAATAATGACCAGTCACCATGGAAACATGCACCAGCGAGAACAGGCGCAAATTGAGAATTGGCAAAGAAAAACAAGGGATTGGTCCTTAATGAAGGATTAACCAGGACTATCAAATGGAAATTGAAGTACAGAATCAAATACAATCTAACTGTGTTTTCTCTCCTGATAGGTTTGAAATCAATTTTGTGTGCGACAGAAGTGAAGAAATAGCATTCCATTTTAACCCACGCTTTGCTGAGCCCCAGCTTGTGTGTAATTCCTACCTGGCTAACAAGTGGGGTAAAGAGGAACGGATCACATCATGTCCACTTGAGGTAGAAGAACCATTCCAGGTAACCATCTAACGTGTTATTAATGATACATTTTGTAAATTGCCACAACATTCTTTTCAGTGAAACATTTGCAGCATCTCGCTCAAGGGAAGGCACCTGTATTATTCAAGCCTGAGGCAAAACATTCTTATAAAGTCTGAGTTGATCCTGTTTGGCTCTCTCCAGTTATTTTAATTTATTCATGGGATGTGGGCATCACTGGCTGGGCCAGCATTTATTGCCCATCCGTTGAGGGCATTAAAGAGTCAACCACATTACTGTGGCTCTGGAATCACACGTGGGCCAGACTGGGTAAGGACAGCAGATTTCCTTCCCTAAAGGACTTTAGTGAACCTGATGAGTCTTTGTGACAATCGTTTCATGTTCATCAATAGATTTTTAATTCCAGATTATTATTGAATTCAAATTTCATCATCTGCCGTGGCATGATTCGAACCCAAGTCTCCAGAGAATTACTCTGAATCTTTGGATTACTAGTCTAATGACAGTGCCACTATGCTACTGCCTCCCCTTGCTGGATTCCATTCCCCAATCCTCAGTTGCCCTCTCGGGTTGATCGAAATGGTGCACTAACCTCAGTCACTATGACCACACCCCACTTCTGTACAACAATGCACCATCATGAATCTATCAGTCTCATCATTGATCCTCAATCCATGTTGGATCCACTGAAGTAGTCAAAGTATTACTCTTAAATCATAGCATGAAAGCAGACCATTCACACCAATCGGGCCACTTTCATGTAATGCAACCTGTAGTTGTAATTTCCTTGGCCTGCTCTCTTTCCCATCTTACTCTCTCCTTCCAATATGAATGCATTCATTAACGTTGGCCTCAATTTCCAACAATGGCAAATATTGCATCAGAAAGTTACACCAACTTACATCAGAGGGAGCTAAAGAAAGGTTTGCATTTCAGTAGCGCCTCTCTTGAACTCAGAACGTGTTTACAGGAGGTTCCTCTTAGCTAGAGTATATGAGGGTCATAGTTCAGCTGCTGGCTGTGACGGGGGTGGGGGGCGGGGGAGGGTGGCGGGAACACCTTACGACAGGGCTGTGATTATTTCTTCAGAGGAGGTCTACAAACCCGATTAATAATGGGCGGAAACAGTGGGCACCAAGACTAAAGATGCGTAGGTTAGGGGAATTAGCTATGGTAAATGTGTGGGGTTCCAGGGAAAGGGCGAGGGAAAAGACATGGGTAAGTTACTCTGTCAGAGAGTCAATATAGACTCGATGGGCCAAATGGCCTCTTCTGCACTATAGGGATTCTATGATTCTATGACTGGTGGAGTAGTGGATGAGGTGGAGGGCTGTTGTAGGCTGCAAAGAGACATAGATAGGATGCAAAGCTGGGCTGAAAAATGGCAAATGGAGTTTGACCCTGATAAATGTGAGGTGATTCATTTTGGTAGGACTAATTTAAATGTGGATTACAGGGTCAAAGGTAGGGTTCTGAAGGCTGTGGAGGAACAGAGAGATCTTGGGGTCCATATCCACAGATCTCTAAAGGTTGCCACTCAAGTGGATAGAGCTGTGAAGAAGGCCTATAGTGTGTTAGCTTTTATTAACAGGGGGTTGGAGTTTAAGAGCCGTGGAGTTATGCTGCAACTGTACAGGACCTTGGTGAGATGACATTTGGAATATTGTGTGCAGTTCTGGTCACCTCACTATAAGAAGGATGTAGAAGCGCTGGAAAGAGTGCAGAGGAGATTTACCAGGATGCTGCCTGGTTTGGAGGGTAGGTCTTATGAGGAAAGGTTGAGGGAGCTAGGGCTGTTCTCTCTGGAGCGGAGGAGGCAGAGGGGAGACTTAATAGAGGCTTATAAAATGATGAAGGGGATAGATAGAGTGAACGTTCAAAGATTATTTCCTCGGGTGGATGGAGCTATTACAAGGGGGCATAACTATAGGCTTCATGGTGGGAGATATAGGAAGGATATCAGAGGTAGGTTCTTTACGCAGAGAGTGGTTGGGGTGTGGAATGGACTGCCTGCAGTGATAGTGGAGTCAGATACTTTAGGAACATTTAAGCGGTTATTGGATAGGCACATGGAGCACACCAGGATGATAGGGAGTGGGATAGCTTGATCTTGGTTTCAGATAAAGCTCGGCACAACATCGTGGGCTGAAGGGCCTGTTCTGTGCTGTGCTGTTCTATGTTCTATGTTCTATGACTCCTGGGTCATTTTGATGCCAACAGAAAATCAATAGCAGCGATTACTTTGTGGCACGATGGCACAAAAGGTGGCACAGTGGCACAGGGGCTAGCACTGCTGCCTCACAGCGCCAGGGACGTGGATTCGATTCCCGGCTTGGGTCACTGTCTATGTGGAAGTCTGCACGTTCTCCCCGTGTCTGCGTGGGTTTCCTCCGGGTTCTCTGGTTTCCTCCCACAGTCCAAAAGACGTGCTGGTTAGGTACATTGGTCATGTTAAATTCTCCCTCAGTGTACCCGAACAGGCACCAGAGTGTGGCGACGAGGGGATTTTCACAGTAACTTAATTGCAGTATTAATATAAGCCTACTTGTGACACTGGTAAAAAAACTATAAAACTTTAATGACAGCTCTTCTGGCATTGGAGCAAGGTTGACAATCTTCACAAAGAAACTTGCATGAGAGGCTTTTGAAGAACCTGAACTGCCTGTAGATACATTGTGGAAAGATGTACATAATGAACTTCTGTCACGTGGTCCTTTTGCTGCAGCTTTCATAGGCTATTACCACGGCACGGTGGTACAGTGGTTAGCACCGCTGTCTCACAGCGCCAGGAACCTGGGTTTGATTCTCGGCTTGGGTCACTTCTGTGTGGAGTTTGCACATTCTCCCCGTGTCTGCATGGGTTTCCTCTGAGTGCTCCAGTTTCCTCCCACAATCCAAAGATGTGTGGGTTAGGTGGATTGACCATGCTAAATTGCCCCTTAGTATCAGAGGGACTAGCTAAGGTAAATATATGGAGTTATGTGGATAGGGCTTGGGTGGGATTGTGGTCAGTGCAGACTCAATGGGCCGAATGACCTCCTTCTGCACTGTAGGGATTCTATGATTCTACTGTTCCTCCTCCTCACCCATGGAATGGAGAAGCACTCTCACTGGGAAGATGAGACAAAAACAGTAGAAGGAATGAGATGGGACTGTGACCTTGTGGAGGAATGTATCAGACTCATAACAGTGGCAGGAGAGGCGGGGGAGAGATGGAAGAACAGCTACGAATTCAGTGTTCGGGAAGCTATCCCTCCAACTTTTCATTTCTGGTTGAGCCAGGCAACTGAGGAAGCAGTTATACATTGGTCTAATTTTCCCAAAGTGCAAAAATTCTCAGGAATACAGCCATTAGGTGAGGTAATCCTGTGGGATTAAACCTCATGGGTGCTGGGCAGGTCAATCATCACAGCTTCTGAATAAAAAAACCCACGTTCAGAACGTTAACAAGGCATGAGTGATATTGGGCGGGATTTTCCGGCCGCGCTTGCCCCAAAATCGGAAAATCCCGCCCAACGTCAACGGAACTTTGCATGGTCGCCCCCCCCCCCCCCCCCCCCCCCCCCCCCCCCCCGCCCACTGTGATTCCCGTGGCTGGCGGGATGGGGGTCATTTCCCCATAAGGCGTCAAATGCACTTAAGGTGAGAGAGGGCAAAGTTCAAAGGAGATATGAGGGGGAGGTTTTTTACACAGAGAGTGGTAGGTATCTGGAATGCGCTGCCAGGTGTGCTTGTGGAGGCAGATATGATAGAGGTATTTAAGGGGCATTTAGAAAAGCACATGGATATGCAAAGAATAGAGGGATATGGACCAAGGGCAGGCAGAAGGGGTTGGTTTAATTTGGTGTCATGTTCGGCACAACATGGTGGGCCAAAGGACCTGTTCCTGTTCTGTGCTGTTCTATGTTCTAAATACTAATTTAATCGATCTTTTTAGTGAAATTTGTGCTATAGATTGAGGAAATTGAGGGCCTAGGCTATAGGTCTTTCCTTTGACCACTGCTGTATCAAAGACTCACAACTATCTGTGCAAGGGTGTTTTTTCATGCTTTCTGTCCCCAATCCCTTATGTTTAATCTTGCATCCATGGGTGGAATATTCTCCTCTTAGAATATTCTGGAGCATCAGGAGCAGATGTGGATTCCCAATGGTCTCCGAGGTCGGCCCACCTGTTTGACCTTCCCAGAAGCAGCCAGTTGGCAGCCGGCCTCCAGAAACCCTATACGATGAGGGATGGCGGATAGAGTCCGCAAAGGAGGACCAACCGGATGACGCGAGGCTGTGATGGCGCCACCCAGTTAGGTTAGAAACCAAGATAGAGGCAGCCTCTGTAATGATTAAATGGAAGTGTGACCACAGCTGCAAGGCCATGGTTGTGGTGGGGCGGGGGGACATCTTCACAGGATAATCTTCGACAGTACCCCTGGTATTCCAAGCACCAGGAGGGGGTGAAAGGAGTTTTCCTTGGCACCCCAAACCATCCACCACCATCCCCGGCCTGCCGTTGGGAGGCCACCACCAAGCACATACCAGGCCTAACTTCAGAGGCCTCAACACGCAACAAGTCTAAATTCCACCCAGAGTATCTGCAGCAGTACTGAGCCCCTGCGTGCTGCACAGAAATGTCAGCTTTGACAAGCTGTGGAGGTGGGTTTGACACATGGGCTCTCTGACTCAGCAGCAGGGCTACTCACAACTGAGACAAGCTGTAGCTAACAAAGCCTTTTGATGTTTTAAGACTACAATAAAGTGATAATTAATGCCTGCATCACCATCTATATGGATTACTGTCTTGTGTCTAGCATATATCAATCAGATTGTCAATATCTTACTTCGAATGCAACAGATTTCAAGCCATTAATAAAGAAAAAGAAAGATAATCATTGGCAAGGAGCCTTCAATTTTAAAGCATGCACAATGGCCCTATCAGCAACCTCAGCAATTCATCTTTTCTTTCTTCAGTTCTCTGCCTGGAGTCAGCTCTGACCCATGGTGCTACGGCGACACGGTGACACAGCGGTTAGCACTGCTACCTCACAGCGCCAGGGAGCCGGGTTCGATTCTCGGCTTGGGTCACTGTCTGTGTGGAGTTTGCACGTTCTCCCCATGTCTACATGGGTTTTCTCTGGACGCTCTGGTTTCCTCCCACAGTCTGAAAGGTGTGCTGGTTAGGTGCATTGACCCGAACAGGTGCTGGAATGTGGCGACTAGGGAAATTTCACAGTAACTTCACTGCAGTATTAATGAAAGCCTTACTTGTGACTAATAAATAAACATTTATTATTATTTATTTATCATAAGGCTGACCAGGAATCATCAAATCCCTACAGTGCAGAAGGAGGCCATTCAGCCCATCGAGTCTGCACCGACAACAATCCCACCCGGCCCTACCCTTGTAACCCCACGTAATCCCCTTGACACGAAGGGGCAATTCCACCCAAACCTGTTCCCTGTAACCCCAAGTTTTTATCCCTCTAATCCCCCTAACCTACACATCTTGGGACAGTAAAGGGAATTTAGCATGGCCAATCCACCTAACCTGCACACCTGGTGTGTGTTGGCAGTATTTACAAATTGGTATTCAGCCTGTTTAGAGAGTCATAGAGTCATAGAGATATATACATAGAGCCATAGAGTCATATAGATATACAGCACAGAAACAGGGAAACAGGGCCCTTTGGCCCAATTCGTCCATGCCGACTGGATTTCCTAAACGGAACTAGTCCCATTTGCCATTTGTTTGACCTCATCGGCCATCAAGTCTTGGAGTGGGCATTGAACCCAAAGCCTCTGGCTGAGAAGCAGGGACCCTGCCCACTGCACCACAAGACCTCCTTCAGCAGTTTATATATAGATTAAATTACCTGGATTTAGCTATTGAAATCTCTTGGCTTAAAGAAACAGGGCAGGTAAGCAGTTGAATATCGCAACCATTGCTACAGATCGACCCATGAGCAATAACATGGATGATCCAACAGTTACAGAAATAAGACCCTCAGTGACCATTGAAATTACAGGGCACATTTTTCTTTAAAGCACGGCCACATTTTTTAGAGTTAAAAGGCCAAATAGGAACTGAGTTGAACGCACTGCAAAATTACCATGACAACACAATCTCATCACAATGAAACATGGTACCATTCCCCACAAACAGAAATTGCTGGAAATGCAGATCAGGTCCATTAGCATCTGGAAGTGAGAGCTTTAGAGTGCGACTCTTTGTCAGAATTAGCATGGTTAACCAGAATAGTCACTAGATAGGATTATCGAATGTCAATGGGGATGCGGGGTGGAGGTGGGGTGCTATTCATGGGGTTGGTGGATTAATAATGAAGGTCAAGAGTTCTGATATTGTTCAGGCTTCCAGCATTCATATGTTCTCCATCACTGCATATTTTGTTGAGGTACAAGGTCAGAAACCCCAAGGTATGTTATAAAGTTAGACTAGACCCCAACTATTTGCTATTTTGTCATTAATGTTAGGATATGGTGTTTCACTCTGTGTGATTCTATTGACACACAAGGAAGCTTTTAGCAAAACAAATTTTATTTAACAATACAGTTTAACTATAATGAATGAATTAGTTTAATTTTTACTGATTGAAATACTTAAACATGACAAGATACAATTCTTAGCTGCTAACCTATCCCTATGAGTTCCAATTCAAGGAATATTCCTCTTATAGACTTAAAACCTCTCTTCAAAAACAGTTAGCAAACTACATAGTCTTACGTGTGTGTACTTGTTAACAGTCTGAGAGCCTTTTGAACACCTCTAGAAATAGAGAGAGACAGAGAAACATCTATCTTCTGACAGCCCCAAACAGCAGCCTCCAGAGAGAGAGAAACAGAAAGACACCTCTTGCTTCTTTCAGAAGCAGGCAGAAACTCTGAATGTAAGCTTAATTCCTCCCATTGGCACATGAATCTCTCAATCAACATAATCAAACCCTACTCTGAAACCCCAGGGGAAAAAATCAAATAAACAAAAATGCAATAACTCAGATTTAAAAAAAACATCCCTAACTAAAGTCAATCATTCCCTTGCATTCTCAGCATGTGAGCTGCCTGGTGCAGATAAATTGGCACCTTGTAAACCAGAGCTGAATTTTAAATATGTCCCATCACAAGAAACATGATATGAATACATTTCTTAAAGGCACAGTTTCATCACAATATAGAACTACTGAAACAGGCCATTTGGCCCACCTGGTTCATACCTGCCTGCTTCAGGTCCAATCCTAACTCTGAGCAGTCAAGAAACACATGTGGAGAGTTAAACACGCATCCCAAACCATTTTAAGTCCCAGAGCTTGTTCGCATTTGGCAGTGCTTTGTCCCAGCCCGAGGCAGATGCAGGCACTGAGATGAGTGCCTGAAAGGATCAAGGACTTGATGCAGACCCTGAGGGAGCATTTCAATACAGTCTCAAGAATCCTCAGGAAAGCTAAATGAGGATATTTACTTTGGCCTCAATCAACACATTATAATTCCAGTCGGTTCTAGACAAATTCTGAGTTAACTTTGAGCCCTAGCATTAACGACATCGTGTGGCTATACTGGTTGAATGTAAAGTGGGCCCACATGCACTCAACATCGACAGATGTCCCTTTTGCATATTTTGAGCTTGGTAAAAATGATGGAGGGCATAGCATGCTGGGAAGTGAGCACAATTCCCCCAGGCTGCCATTTTAATGAGTCACCTTCACCCAGAGCCAGCTGGGTTAAAATCCGGCCTTCTGTCCATCAGATGAACTTGAGAAACTTTACACTTTGGGCTTAATTAATGGCCAATCATGAGGGCGCATCATTTTAGAGTAAGGGGCAGGAGATTCAGAGAGGATTTGAGAAAACAAAATTTCACTCAGAGGTGGTGGGAATCGGGAATGCACTGCCTGGGAAGGTAGTAGAGGCTGGAAACCTTACAATCTTAAAAAAAATATTTGGATGAGCACTTGAAATATTATAACATTCAAGGAAATGGGACAAGTGTAGGAAAATGGGATTAGCGCGACTTTAGTGGCAGAAGGGCCTTTTCTGTGCTGTATAACTCTATGACATTCTTCCCTCAGCTTCCATGGTTCACCTGTTTAATTCTGTTTGTATGATAGGTTGATATCTATTCCGATGAAGAATATTTCCATGTTTTGCTTGACGGAACTGCGGTCTGTCAGTTCAAACATCGCTTGGAGGAACTCAACTCCATCACCAAGTTGCAGGTGCTAGATGATGTCAACATTTGCTCTGTAGAATTCACCAAAAGGGCCTTTACCTAAACGTCCTGAAAAGACAAGACGCCAGATGCCCACACGTCAAACTAAAGAGCTGTGGAAATTTGAATGTCAGACTGTACAGAGTTCCTAAAAAGAAAGCCTACTTATGAATTGTCAGTCTGAATGAAAATGTGTATCTTAGCAAGATCGATAACAGATGTTCATGTATTCCAAAAGGTCAAAAACCTCCCGTGGCTCATGCATTGTTGACAGAATTCTTACACTTAAATTTGCAATCCGTTTCTCCTAGCATCACTAAAATATTCATTAAATAAACGGGCTTTAAGAGAAAACTTGCTCCTGATTAGAGCAAAGGAACAATAATTGTAAAAGACACTTATTACAATAACTAACCAGTTTATGAATTTGATTTCACATTGATTGTTGCACATTATTGAAAGAACATCAATTTCCTTCCCATATAAGGAATTGGAAATTTTTGTTCATTAGATCTTAAGTTCAATTATCAACAGTACTTTGTGCATGTGGTATAAATTAAAATGCGTCTCAAGAATATAAAGGAACATTTTGGATTGAATTCTAACCTGTCTAGAGACTTTATTCATTTTTGCTATATGGGCATCGTTAGCAAAGACAGTGTTTGTTGTCCACCCCCAGTTGTTCATGAGAAGGTATTGAATGTGATCTTCTTCCTGAAGCCTTGTGGAGTCAATGTGATGAAGGTATTCCTATTGCTCAGTAAGGAGTGTCAAGATTGTGTGACAGTGAAGGACTGATGGTTATAGAATCATCTTAGAATCATAGGATCCTTACAGTGCTGAAGGAGGCTATTCGGTCCATCAAGCCTGCACCGACCACAATCCCATCCAGCCCCTATCCCTGTAACCCAATGTATTTACCCTGCTAATCCCCCCGACACTAAGGGACAATTCAGCATGGCCAATCAATCTAACCTGTACATCTTTGGACTGTGGGAGAAAACTGGAGCACCCGGAGGAAACCCACGCAGACACGGGAAGAATGTGCAAACTCCACACAGACAGTGACCCGAAGCTGGAATGGAACTCGGGTCCCTGCCGCTGTTAGGCAGCAGTGTTAAACACTGTGCCACCGTGCCGCCCAGAGGTAAATTTTTATGGTCCCGCCCACTGAAGGAATCATTGCAGGTGGGTGGGAAAATTTTGACAGACCATTTAAAGGTCCATTGAACTCGAACAGGAATTTCCAGTCCTGGGGCGGGCGCGACTGGAAAATCCAATCCGGTGATTTGGAGGGGAACTTGCAGGTGATGGTGTTCCCATCCCTTGTCCATCTAAGTGATCGAGGCTATAGGTTGGTAAAGTGGTGCTGAGGAAGGCTTGGCGAGTTACTGCCGTGCATTTTGTAGATGGTACAGACTGATACCATGGTGCACCAGGGCAGAGGGAGTGAATGAATTAAGTGCTGGATTGAGTGTTGAATTGAGCAGACTGTGGACGGGATTCTCCGATCTCATCCCACTGCAAGTGCGAATGGAGAATTTGGCACTCAACCAAAACTCCATTCACTGCAGTGGCACCGGAGAATCCCAGCCCCGAGCCAGGGCAAAGGTTTTTGGCAAATTTCCTGAGTACTGTTGCATCCAAGCAAGTGGAGAACATTCCTTTACCTCTTGACTTGTATCAGACTTGTATGCCCATCTCCCATTCCCCTGAAGAAGGTGGTAGTGAGCCTGAATGCTAATGCCAGTGAAGGTTCTGGGGAGATGGTTAGATTCTCTCTTGTCGGAGATGGTCATTGCCTGACATGACTGTTCCTTTTTCAACCCAACCTACATATTGTCCAGGTCTCACTGCATGCAGGCACGCACTGCTTCATCATCTGAGGAGCTGTATGGAACTGAATACTGTGGTAGATAAGGTGGTTAAAAAGGCAGATGGGATACTTGCCTTTATTAGCAGAGACATAGAATATAAAAGCAGGGAGCCCGTTGTTCTCAGTTTTACCTCTCTCCCAACTATTTCCCCCCTCCCCCCACATCCTCATCTGTCACAGTTTACCCTCTGATTTCAGCTTCACTGCCATTTGGCCATTCACACCTTCTCTTCTCTCTGTGGGCTGCCATTAGCAGCCTTTCCCCTTGCTTTTGTGGCTATGACTCATCTTTCATTCCCTCACCCCACAGTATAAATATCTCCCACTTTCTATACCTTTTAGCTTTGACAAAGGGTCATCTGGACTTGAAACGTCAGCTCTTTTCTCTCCTTACAGATGCTGCCAGACCTGCTGAGATTTTCCAGCATTTTCTCTTTTGGTTTCAGATTTCAGCATCCGCAGTAATTTGCTTTTATCCAGTGTATAAAATGCTTGTTAGGCCACAGCTAGAGTAGTCTCTGCAGTTCTGGTCGCCACACTAGAGGAAGGATGTGATTGCACTAGAGAGGGTGCAGAGGAGATTCACCATGATGTTGTCTGGGCTGAAGTGTTTCCACTATGAAGAGAGGCTGGTTAGTCTGGGGTTGTTTTGCTGAGAGCAGAGAAGGCTGAGGGGGGAACTGATTGAGGTGTACAAAATTATGAGGGACATGGATAGGATTGAAAGGAAGAAACATTTCCCCTTAGTAGAGAGGTCAATAACCAGGGGCACTGATTTAAGGTAAGGAGCAGGAGATGTAGAGAGGATTTGAAGACAAACATTTTCACCCAGAGGATAGTGGAAATCTGGGACTCACTGCCTGAAAGGGTGGTAGAGGTGGAAATCATCACAACAGTGAAGAAGCATTTAGATGAACACTTGAAACACCACAGCATACAAGGCTACAGACCAAGTGCTGGAAAATGGGATTCGAATAGTGAGGTGCTTGATGGCCAGCACAGGCACGCTCGGTGAAAGGCCTTTGTCTGTGCAATAAAGTTACTGATCTTATGATGGAGGGAAGGTCATTGATAAAGCAGCTGCCAATGCTTGTGCTGAGGGCATTACTCTATGTTACTCCTGCAGTGATGTCCTTGAACTGAGGTGATTGGCTTCCAACAGCCTCAGCCATCTTCCTTTGTGCTAACTTTGACTCTAGCCATGTGAAGTGTTTTCCCCCGATTCCCATTGGTTTCAGTTTTGCTAGGGCTCCTTGATGCCACTCTGGGTGAAATGCTGTCTTGATGTAAAGGGCAGTGTAAGAATCTCGCTGAGGCCAGTCTGCCATCACCAACACCCTTTATTCACACAGTGAATAAAGCATTGCACTTGTGGCTATAGTACACAAGTCAAAGCCCAGAGACCTACGCTCACCCAATAGGGGAATTCATACTCCACAGGGCCCACGGGGAGATCTGTTGACAATCCCTTGTAACCTCCATGACCATCATAACATCCAGTCATTCTCACCCCATCTCTGGAATTTAGGTCTTTCATTCATTTTTGGACTAAGGTTATGACAAGGAGTTGGGTTTTATGGACCCTCACGCCCTACCCCAGTTAGAACGTCAGTGGTGAGCTAGCCCATGATCCTGGTCGCTGCACTGCAGAATGGTAACGCTGGGAACATCGCCAATTATGCTAGAATCATAGAATCATAGAATTCCTACAGTGCAGAAGGAGGCCATTTGGCCCATCGAGACTGCACTGACAACAATCCCACCCAGGCCCTATCCCCATAACCGCATATATTCACCCTGCCGGTCCTCCTGACACTAAGGGGCAACTTAACATGGTTAATCAACCTAACCCGCACATCTTTGGACTGTGGGAGGAAACTGGAGCACCTGGAGGAAACCCACGCAGACACGGGGAGAACGTGCAAACTCCACACAGACAGTGACCCGAGGCGCTGAGACAAGACTGAAGATTTTAAGACTCCTCCCTGTTTTAGTATGAGGTCTCCCCTTAGAGACCTGCCAGCCAATCCATTTGTAATCCCAGCGGCACCAGGTAGGAATGATAGTCACTGCTGGGATTGCACACATTCCCCAATGGAGATCATCATTGGAACTCAACTCTGAGATACAGGAGGGAGGGTGAATGGGATTTCGCCATGGTGAAGCTGGCAAGACACAGTGAGGAGGGAATGAGGGGCCTGGTCTGCGGGGGGCCAGGGAGACAGAGTGCAGAGGGAAGTATGACTTTGAGAGTGGGGGTGCCTCCGATAGGCCAAGGGAACTTGTAATAAACCTTCCAAGGCAGAAGTCCCTTCACCAAAATCCCTTTATTTACAATTCCAACATCAGTACACAGAGTGCTATCAGTCTGCGATCTACCTTCGCGAGTGCCAGTGGAACTGACACTCCCAGTTAAGTACAAGGAAAAAACCCCCTGATTGGCCCATCAATTGATTCCTTTATCATACTCCAATAGGCCAACCTCAATGGCCTGATTGAAGTCATTACAGAATTCGAAAAGGAGGAACCCTCCCCCACTTGCCCGATACCAGCCCGCACGTTAAAGCTGCCAACCTTCCAGTGAGGCATGTGCATTCCCCTGCCATGGGCGAAATCCTGGCAATGCTGCTATGAGGTCAATAAGTGGTCATTAATTGACCACTTAAAGGCCCCAATAGGCCCAAGCGTAAGCGACCCATCCAACACCTCCACTGGCAATGGGCACATTTTTCAACCTCTGCCAAAATCATCCCAGCAACACATGAAGGTGAAAAGATCCTTTAAAAAGCAGATTGCCGTCAATTATTATTTGAGCGACTAATTTTCCATTTCGATCTGCCATTGTGTTATCAACAACAATGCAAAATGCGAAATAAAAAAATATGCAGCCAGGAATATTGTTAATCTCAATATTGAGACAAAACTCAGGAATGTTATCCAAATCTTCTCCCCAATGGGTCAAATATGTGTTTGAGAAAATTACCCACATTCGAATATCCTCGTCAGCATCATAATCCAAAATCCAAGCACGCTTCAGAACAGGATTAACTGGGCATGACCTTTATGCATCAGTTCATGGCTGGTTTGGAACATTTTCATCATGTAATTGCAACAAGGTTCTGAGGGATAGATGTTAATCCAGATCTTAAATAGGATGCTAAGTCTACATTGCTGCTGCACAGAAATTACAGTTGCCAATCTTTGGGCATTTTGGATGGTTGAATTTCTCTTATAATAATGCACTGAGGGGATGATAGGAAGAAAGGAGCTGGAATAGACCATTCAGTCCCTTGAGCCTGTTTTCATCTTAATCAGATCACAGCTGATTGACTCTGCTGACCAACCTCTAACCCCTATCCCTTGATACCTTTACCTAGCAGATGCCTATTGATCCCAGTCTAGAACGGTTCTGTTCACTTGGCATCCATTACCTATTACCGAGAAAATGCAGATTTTCACTACGCCTCCTGATTTCACTCCTACTGAGTCCAGATCTAATTTGAAGATTAAATCCCATTGTCCTGTATCACATTTTCCACCCCCTACACGCCAGCAGAAATTGTTTCTTTGTATCTGCCTTTAATCTTTTTAAATATCGTGATTTGATCACCGCTCAGCTATAAAAACAAGTGAATTACAAATCGTGTTGATCCAACCTGAAGAATCCCTGCAGTGCAGAGGGAGGTCATTCAGCCCATCGAATCTGCACCGAATCTCTGACGGAGCACCTTACACAGGCCCTATCCCTGTAACCTTTTGTATTTGGCCCCCTAAACCCCCTAACCTACGCACCTTGGGACACTAAGGGACAATTTATCCTGGCTAATCCCCCTAGCATCTTTGGAGTGTGGGAGGAAACCGGAGCACCCGGAGGGAACCCACACAGACATGGGAAGAACATACAAAGTCCACACAGGCAGTCAGCCAAGGCCGGAATCGTACCCAGGTCCCTTGCTCTGTGCGGCAGCCTTGCTGACCACTGTGCCACTGTGCCGCCCCATAATTTCACTCTTGAAGTCCCACTATCGCAAAGAATCTACACTGTCCTCTCATTGCCACTCAGTCCTTCCTAGGGGTTTTGTACCCCCCAAACTACAGACTCCAAATGGGTCAGACTAAGGCTTTATAAACCTGAAGCATTTGAATCTCAACTTTTCTCAACTAAAGCCAACACTCCACTTTGATTACATGTTGTACCCGGGCACCAGCATTCACTGGTTTTTGCACATGAACACCGAGATGTCGCTCCTTCACCTCGGCTCCTAATCTCACCATTAGGAAAAAGTTCCAGTTTGTCTATCTCCGAGCTACAACAGATCCTCACACTGTGGAAGTTAGGTTCCAACAATTGTGAAAATTAAAGTTCTATAATTGTCAAAAAAAGCTGTCAAGTCAAGGAAAATGCTTATCAGCTTTCAGTGAAGCCGACGCTTACACACTCAGGATAAGCGATAAATCGAAACCTTGTGTCAGTTCCGTAAACACTGCCTCCAGCCTTGGCCACAGGATGGAAAATAAGACAATAACAAATTGTCAAATAGCAAGATATGGGGACATATTATGCTAATGAAGGATTAGCAGGAGACAGTTTTCTATTAGGTAAGGAAGGGCAAAGGACTATGCTATGATTGGTGGATATGTATGCAAATGAAGGATTAAAAAGTTGCTCGTTTCTCATTTGTTGTAATTAATTATAATTGCTAAATTGTTTGTATCAGCAGAACACCCTGCAATGCTGGGCGCTGCACTGTGTTGTCACTTGTGCACAAGTTATTAAAGTTTGGAAATTGAGTACTCTGGGTTTAAGTTTTGTTTGTACCCAAAGCCAATGACAATACTTAGCCACACTGAACTCCACCTGCCATTGCTTTGTTCACTTACTTGATCTGCTGATGTCTCTTTGTAACTTCCTCCACTCCCATTGACTAAAACTAATCTTTTACCATCTGCAGAATAGGATACACAACTCTCGATTCCTCCATCCAAGGCATTAATATGTATACAGTGGAAAGCATAGTTTCCAGTTACGGATTCCTGAAGCACCACTTCAAACATGCCCCATGAATATATTAAGCATTTTCCTATCCTATTGCAAGCCGTATTTCTCATTTTTAGCACATGTAATAAACACACACTGAAAGACAAAACTAATACGTTATAGAGAGTAGTACTGAGAAAAATGAGTACATGAATATATTGACAAAGTGTTGACTTCTTTTCAAATCACATTAAGACCTTCACATAGATCTGACATCTCCCACTGACAGCAGAGACACTCAACTGACTGTCTCTATAATGGATGAGCTTAGTTGGCTGGATGGTTGGTTTGTGATGCAGAGCGATGTCAGCAGCGCAGGTTCAATTCCCGTATCGGCTGAGGTTATTCATGCCTTCCCAACCTTGCGCATCACCTGAGGCGTGGTGGTCCTCAGATTGAATTGCCACCAGTCAGCTCTCCCCCTCAAAGGGAACAGCATTCTATGATCATTTGGAACTATGCAGACTTTACCTTTACCTTATATAGGATGAAATTTCATACTGCACAAACTTTAAAAATAGAATTAGGCACGTCCAAGATAAAAATAGAGATTGCATCAAATTATTATATCTTATGGGAACAGATAGAATTTATGTTCACTGGAATTTGACTAAAAGTGACAGCAACTGTTATTAGTGTCAAGCAATCCAAGGTCATGTCCAAAGATGTGCAGGTTAGGTAGATTGGCCATGCTAAATTGGCCCTTGGTGTCCCAAGTTGTGTAAATTAGATGGATTAGCCATGATAAATGTGTGGGGTTAATGGGATCAGGTGGGGGAAAGGCCCTGAGAAAGTTGGTGCAGACTCAAAGGACCAAATGACATCCTTTTGCACTGTAAGAATTCGATGATTCTATGTATAGCACGGTTTATATGCAGTAAGGAATTATTACAAGATGGTTTCAAATATACTGCACAGCAACCTGCTTTATGTTCCCTGTTTTTTAATTTTTCCATGAAAGGAATGTTTAGGATCTCACTGGCACTATACTAATAGCAAAAAGAAAATGTTTTTTTTACAAGTTTTTATCTACTTGGAACTGGTGTACAACTTTCAGACCATTGAGTCAGTCTGTACTGAATTTGAAACCAGGTTCTGGACAGTGCACTAACTCATTTTAACTCATAATTTTAGAATCATAGAATTCTACAGTGCAGAAGGAGGCCATTCGGCCCAACATGTCTGCGCCGACCACAATGCCACCCAATGCCACCCAGGCCCTATCCCCATAACTCCATGCATTTACTTAACGAAGGGGCAATTTGACATGGCCAATCAACTTAACCGCATTCGTAATGTCTTTAACACCAAGCTATACATGGAAAGATGATCACTGGAGAAAGTTTCCATCTTTGACATTTGCTCATCATCTCAGGTGAACAATTGAATTGTCCCAGTTTTCAAAAGCCTCAGTGAGATCGCTAACATTTCAGACGGATGAAATGCCCTCAATTTTTCACAACCAAAATATAACTTGTGAGTTATATGGGATCATTATCTACATGGACTTTGGCAAGACCTTTGACAAGGTACCGCATGGTAGGTTATTGCATAAGGTTAAATCTCACGGGATCCAGGTGAGGTAGCCAATTGGATAGAAAATTGGCTTGATGACAGAAGACAGAGGGTGGTTATATAATGATAAACTTGAAAATGAACTGGCCAATAAAGATGCGTTGTACATACAGAGTGAAGAGAAGAATTGTCAGTTGCAAGAACAGATGGAATTAGCTGAACGAAAGCGACAGCAAACTCTCAGAAAGGCAGAAACACAACCAGAAGTAGTGTTTTTCAAACTGGAGGCCCAAGACCAGCGGTGTGGCTCAGAGATCGGTGATGGGTCCACTGTTATTTGTCATTTATATTAATGATTTGGATGAGAATTTAGGAGGCATGGTTAGTAAGTTTGCAGATGACACCAAGATTGGTGGAATAGGGGACAGTGAAGAAGGTTATCTAGGATTGCAACGGGATCTTGACCAATTGGACCAGTGGGCTGACGAATGGCAGATGAAGTTTAATTTAGATAAATGCGAGATGATGTATTTTGGTACATCGAATCGGGGCAGGATCTAGCCAGTTAATGGCAGGGCACTGGGGAGACTTATAGAACAAAGAGATCTAAGGGTACAGGTACATAGCTCTTTGAAAGTGGAGTCACAGGTGGACAGAGTGGTGAAGAAGGCATTCAGCATGTTTGGTTTCATTGGTTAGAACATTGAATACAGGAGTTGGGATGTCTTGTTGAAGTTGTACAAGACATTGGTAAGGCCACGCTTGGAATACTGTGTACAGTTCTGGTCACTCTATTATAGAAAGAATATCATTATACTAGAAAGAGCGCAGAAAAGATTTACTAGGATGCTACCGGGATTTGATAGTTTGGGTGAGAAGGAGAGGTTGGATAGACTGGGACTTTTTTGTCTGGAGCATAGGAGGCTGAGGGGTGACCTTATAGAGGTCTATAAAATAATGAGGGGCATAAATCACCTAGATAGTCAATATCTTTTCCCAACGATAGGGGAGTCTAAAACTAGAGGGCATAGGTTTAAGGTGAGAGGGGAGAGATACAAATGCATGTGCATTATTTACGTATTCATGGGTGAGACAATCTACATCAAAGCAAATTGTTGAACCTGTGTATGGTTTGCTTCATTTATACAAAGACTTCATTTTAAGATATTTCTGCCTATGTAATTACATTTAAAGCTTAAAAAATTACCTAACTCCGCTTTAACTTGACTACATTTTAAAACTCAGAAGGCATGCTGGGTTAGCTAGAAATTGGCTGCATTTTTGAAAAGTACAATGCTAGCAAAACAGGCTTTTCATAAACTACATCTGCAAGGCCTGTTTCTCCAAGCCAGGTAAGAAGTCTCACAACACCAGGTTAAAGTCCAACAGGTTTATTTGGTAGCAAATACCATAAGCCTTCGGAGCACTGCTCCTTCGTCAGATGGAGTGGAAATTTCCACTCCATCTGACGAAGGAGCAGTGCTCCGAAAGCTTATGGTATTTGCTACCAAATAAACCTGTTGGACTTTAACCTGGTGTTGTGAGACTTCTTACCGTGTTCACCCCAGTCCAACGCCGGCATCTCCACACCATGGTCTCCAAGCCAGAGACAGCATGTGCCAAACAATTTCGATAACAAGATGACGAATCACATATATTGCAGTTTCAGCTCGATGTTTTCAGCTTTTGAGTTCTGTTTTGATCAGAAGAAGCCTCTCTCTCTCTCTCTCTCTCCCCACCAGCTTTTCTCTTTTCTTTTCATTTTTGTAATAATGGAATTTTAACTTCTGTTCAACAAAAGAAATTCATTTAATCTCCATGCCAGCGCTGTTTTCGTCCATTCAAAGGAATGAATGGACCCAACACAAATTATCCTGCAATTATTCACATGCCTTTGTTCATCTGTGCAGTCTTTAATCGATCTCAGTTTAATCATCCAATATAACCCTGCTCTCTAGCACCAGTTATCGATTGGGTCAATCGGTTAATTTCACAAGCTCATGCTAGCACATGAAATAGAAGCTCAAAAGTTCATGATACTTCATTGCCGCAGTCTGCTGTGTAATTAGCTGAAACAATGAGAAAAAGAGCAGGTTCCTACAGAGAGTTAGTTACCAGGGATTAATGTTGTGGGACAGGCTGCTGTAAACAGGTTTGCTCATTTAGTTTCCCTGATCACATGCCTCCCCTTCTTGTTTCATTGATTTCAGCTCTCATGCTGACGCAGTTGCTGTGGAAGGTAATGTCTTAGATTCAGTAAATATCATACACTCTATTACAGCCTGTTAAAACTCTCTTTAAGAGATCCAGCTTTTAGCCCGGAGAGTAATTATATATGCGATACACCTTTTTGTTTCGTCTATAGATCGTGCAATGTAAATCTTTCCTGATTAAGTTGCTTAGTGTTTGTTCATACACTTAGCATTTTTAAGTGCTGCCTCGCTACTAATTAAACAAAATTACAGAGGACAGTATTTCAACATAGGTGTTACTGACTTTGCTTGATTGCTACCCCTTCCACAAACATCCACTCCCTCCACAACCGATGAACAGTAGCAGCAGTGTGTACCATCTGCAAGATGCACTGTCGCAAGATTCCTTAGGCAGCATCTTCCAAACCCATAACCGTTACCATCTGGAAGGAAAAGAGCAGTAAATCTGTTGTCCTTACCTAGTCTGGCCTACACGTGACTCCAGACCCACACCGATGTGGTTAACTCTTAACCGTCCTCTGGAATTGCTGAGTGAGGCACTCAGTTCAAGGGCAATAAGGGACAGGCAACAAACGCTGGCCCAGCCAGCGACACCCAAAGCCCACGAGTAAATAAAACAGAGAGGCTGGATTTCCTTGACGGGTTTCCTCTGGGTGCTCACACTTCCTCCCACAGTCCAAAGATGTGTAGGTTAGGTGGATTGGCCATGCTAACCTACCCCTTAGTGTCCAAAGATGTGCAGGTTAGGTCGATTGGCCATGCTAAATTGCCCTTTAGTGTCCAAAGATATGTAGGTTAGATAGATTAGCCATGGTTAATGCGTGGGGTTACAGGAATAGGGTGGGGGAGAGGGCTGGATAAAATGCTCTGTCAGAGTCGGTGCAGACTTGATGGGCCAAATGGCCTCCCTCTGCATTGTAGAGATTCTATGATTCCATAATTCTATGACATGTCCAAACATTAGTGTTTTAGGGGATTAAGGTTGTTATGCCAAGTGGTTGCAGACATTGACAGCCTCTTAGAAAGTGACCAATTGCCTTTTCAACCTGGTGGCATTAATAGTGGCTCTCAAAATCACCACTGCCTTTGGATCTCTCTGCCGCCGACATATCTGAGATGTCCCATGAGCCACCCACAACTGCATAGATTCACAGAGTGGCCCCTCATGCCCATGTCAACTCTTTGCAGGAGTAACTCAGCAAGTTCCATTCCCCTGCACTTTCCCCATAGCCAGGATCTTTTTCCTCTTCATGTGTTTGTCTAATTCCTTTTTGAAAGCTATGATTGAATCTGTCTCCCTCACCCCACCCACAATCTCAAGCAGTGCATTTCAAATCCTAACCAAAGAAATCATAGAAACCCTACAGTGCAGAAAGAAGCCATTTGGCCCATTGAGTCTGCATCGACCACAATCCCACCCAGGCCCTACCCCCATATCCCTACATATTTACACACTAATCCCTCTACCTCAGGGCACCAAGGGGTAATTTTAGCATGGCCAATCAACCTAACCCACACATCTTTGGACTGTGCTCTGTGTAAAAAGGTTTTCTTCATGTAGGCTATTGGTTCATTTCCCAATCACCTTAAATCAGTGCCCCCTGCTTTGGACTGTGCTCTGTGTAAAAAGGTTTTCTTCATGTAGGCTATTGGTTCATTTCCCAATCACCTTAAATCAGTGCCCCCTGCTTCTTGAACAAAGAACAAAGAACAGTACAGCACAGGACCTTCTGCCAATGGGAACATTTCTCGCTATCTGCTCTGTCGAGACCCTCAGGATGTGGAGTTGCTGGCGTTGGACTGGGGTAAGCACATTAAGTAGTCTCAGAACACCAGGTTAAAGTTCAACAGGTTAATTGGTAGCACGAGCTTTCGGAGCAATGCCCCTTCACCAGGTGAGTGAAGAGTTCAGTTCACAAACAGGGCATATATAGACACAAACTCAATTACAAGATAATGGTTGGAATGCGAGCCTTAACAGGTAATCAAGTCTTCACAGATGCAGACAATGTGAGTGGAGAGAGGGTTAAGCACAGGTTAAAGAGGTGTGAATTGTCTCCAGCCAGGACAGTTAGTGAGATTTTGCAAGCCCAGGCAAGTCGTGGGGTTTACAGATAGTGTGACATGAACCCAGGATCCCGGTTGAGGCCGTCCTCTTGTGTGCGGAACTTGGCTATCAGTCTCTGCTCAGCGATTCTGCGTTGTCGTGTGTCATGAAGGCCGCTTTGGAGAACACTTACCCGAAGATCAGAGGCTGAATGCCCTTGACTGCTGAAGTGTTCCCGGACTGGAAGGGAACACTCCAGCCTGGTGATTGTTGAGCGGTGTTCATTCATCCGTTGTCATAGTGTCTGCATGGTCTCCCAATGTACCATGCCTTGGGACATCCTTTCCTGCAGCGTATCAGGTTGGCCGAGTTGCAAGAATATGTACCGTGTACCTGGTGGATGGTGTTCTCACGTGAGATGATGGTATCTGTGTCGATGACCTGGCACGTTTTGCAGAGGTTGCTGTGGCAGGGTTGTGTGGTGTCGTGGTCACTGTTCTCCTGAAGGCTGGGTAGTTTGCTGCGTACAATGGTCTGTTTGAGGTTGTGCGGTTGTTTGAAGGCAAGAAGTGGGGGTGTGGGGATGGCCTTGGCGAGGTGTTCATCTTCATCAATGACATGTTGAAGACTCCGGAGAAGATGTCGTAGCTTCTCCGCTCCGGGGAAGTACTGGACGATAAAGGGTACTGTGTCCGCCATGTCCCGTGTTTGTCTTCTGAGGAGGTCTATGCCTCTACCATCTGGAGACTAGGAAGTCGAGGGTGGTAGTGACTTTAAACACATCTACCAAATCTCTTCTCAACCTCTGTCTAAGGCAACAAGCCCCAGACCTCTCCAATCTATCCACCTAACGGAAGTCACTCATCGCTGGGATTGTTCTCGTAAATCTTGTCTGCACTCTCTCTCTCAAACTCTCACATCCTTCTTAAAGTGCGGCATCTAGAGTTGGATACAAAATTCCAGTTGAGGCTGTACCAGTGTTTTATAAAAGTTTATCCTCTTTGCTTTTGATCTCTGTGCATCTATTTATTAAGCCTATGTATGTCTTTTTAGCCACTTCCTCAAACTGCCCTGCCACCTTCAGCAATGTTTGCACATAGAGCTCCCAGGTCTCATAATTCCTGGAGTCCGATAGAATCCTACCCTTCATTTTGTATTGCCTCTCCTCATTCCCCCTTCCAAAACCTATCACTTCAAACTTCTCTGCATTATTTACCATTTTCCACTTGTCCATCCATTCCATCAGCTTGCCTGTATCCTCTTGAAGTCTATCACTATTCCTCTTACAGTTCACAATACTTCAAGTATTGTGTTGTCAGCAAATTTTGAAATTATGCCCTGCGCACCTAAGTCTAGGTCATGAATATATATCAAGAAAAACTGTGCTCTTAGTACCAACCTGTGCGGTGGTCTGTTATATATCTAGCTCCAGTTCGATAAACAGCCTTTTGTAACTACTCACCATTTCGCTCAGTCAATTTTATATCCATGCTGCCATTGTCCTTTTCATGCCATGGGCTTCAAGTTTTAAGTTTAAGTTTATTTATTAGTGTCACAAGTATGCTTACATTAACACTGCAATGAAGTTACTGTGAAAATCCCCGAGTCACAACACTACGGTGCTTGTTCGGATACACTGAGGAAAAACTTAGCATGGCCAATGCACCTAACCAGCACATCTTTCAAACTGTGGGAGGAAACCGGAGCACCCGGAGGAAACCCACGCAGATAAGGGGAGAATGTGCAAACTCCACGTGGACAGTGACCCAAGCTGGGAATTGAACCTGGACCCTTGGCGCTGTGAGGCAGCAGTGCTAATCACTGTGCTACCATGCCGCCCAACTGTGCTAGCAAGCCTGAATTTATCAAATTGCCTTTTGTCCATATCCAGCATATTACCCTCATCAAAGTTCGTTGTTACCTCATCAAAACTTTTTAATATGATTTGGATTTCCCAGAATCGAGACTTGCGAAGTGGCGTTAAAACCTGCATCAAACCTTGGTTAGACCACATTTACAATACTGTGTGTCATTCTGTTTACCAAGTTATAAAAAGGACATAGAGGCACTGGAGAGGGTGTAGAGAAGATCTACAAGAATCATCCCCGAAAAACATTGCATATATTTCACATGGAGCTGACAGACTAGGGGCGCGATCTTACCGGCCCATTCACGCCCCACTGTCGCTGCAAGCGACGACAGAGAATTCGGCACCCAGCCAAATCTCTGCTCACTGCAGTAAGACCAGAAAATCCCGTCCTAGGCCTCTTCTCTCTTAAAGAAAGAAGACTGAGGGGTGACCTAATGGAGCTCTTTAATATTATTAAGCATTTGGATAGAGTGGCTACAGAGAGAATGCTTCCTCTTGTGAGGAAGAACATAACAAGAGGCCATCAATATAAGATAGTTACAAAAATAATCCAATACAGAATTCAAAGGGAACTTCTTTATCCAGAGAACGGTGAGTGTGTGGGATGTGCGACCACAGGCAGTGGTTGAAGTGAATAGTTTAGCTGCCTTTGAGGGGCAACTAGGTAAGTGTATGAACTTCCTCTTCTGTTGTTTCAAACTCTCAACTCCTCCGAATCCCACCTCCGACAGGCCTTGTAAATACTGGAGTTGAGGTTCTGCCATGTAAACACTCATCATGCCTATCTCTGGTCAATACTCGCCTAAACCGCAAGAAAAATGCTGCGCCACAGAGCCACTGACAGAGATGTAAAACCTTCCTGGTTTTACTGGTCCACCCTCTCCACCACCCTAGTCTCCTCCCCTATCCTGCCCCCAACTCACTGGTAATACATCTGAAGGTTAACCACTCAATCTTATCAGTTTTAAATGCTTTCTGAAGTTTACAATGCACAAAAGCGACAAAGAAAAATACTTCCAATGCTAGGAAAGGGCAGCACGGTGGCACAGTGGTCAGCACTGAGGGCTGTCTCACAGTGCTGGGGACTGAGGTTCAATTCCAGCCTTTGCATGTTCTCCCCATGTCTGTGTGGATTTCCCTCCGGGTGCTCTGGTTTCCTCCCACAGTCCAAAGATGTGCAGGTTAGGTGGATTTACCATGCTAAATTGCCCCGAGTGTAGGTTAGGGGAGTTATCGGGGTAAATATGTGAAGTTACGGAAATAGAGCCTGGGTAAGATGCTCTGTCGGAGAGTTGGCGAAGACCCGATGGGCTGAATGGCCTCCTTCTGCAATGAATCTATAATTCTAGGCTTTTGGAGAAGTCTGAATCCTTGTTAATAAAGGCAATACAAGACACAAAATATAATTCAATGGATACAGTTAATAATTACTGCGAACTATGTATTAATTTTGTGTAAAGTATTAACTCAGACACATGTCAGGATGAGACATTCCAGTCACTGAGAAAGAAATAGTGAGCTCATTCTCTTTCAGAAAACATTTTTGGGTGTAATATAATATTACATGATTGTGTTAGAAAGAGAACAATAGCAGATCAGCTATGATTAACACTGAGACTGACATTATGAGAAAGCTGTTGAGAATAGCTGGATATTAACATCGAAAATGCTGAAGGAAATGCTTCCATTGCATTTCCAATGGAGCGCCTTATTTCTGGAAGAATTCGAATACACTCTAAAGGTGCAGATTCGAAAGTTGTAATGCTCATTTTTAAAATTGTTATAGGTATCAAATTCTTGCATTGTCACGGTTCATTAATGCAATTTGTTCCTGTTAAATGTCGGGCGGGATTTTCCTGCCGCACTCGCCCCGAAACCGGAAAATCCCTCCCGAGGTCAATGGACGTTTCCATTGTCTGCCCCTCGCCTGTTCTGATTCCCATTGTGGGCAGGTCGGTAAAATTCATCCCATTACTTAACAACTGATGTTATTTTGATTTGATTTATTATTGTCACAAGTATTGGGATACAGTGAAAAGTATTGTTCCTTGCATGCTGCATAAGCATACCATTCATAGAGTACATAGGAGAAAAGGGAAGTTTATTTATTAGTGTCACAAGTCAGCTTACATTAATACTGCAATGAAGTCACTGTGAAAATCCACTAGTCGCCACACTCCGGCGCCTGTTCGGGTACACTAAGGGAGAATTTAGCATGGCCAATGCACCTAACCAGCACGTCTTTTGGACTGTGGGAGGAAACAGGAGCACCCAGAGGAAACCCATGCAGACATGGGAAGAACGTGCAGGCTCCAGACAGACAGTGACCCAAGCCGGGAATCGAACCCAGGTCTCTGGAGCTGTGAGGCAACAATGCTAACCACTGTGCCGCTGTGCTGAAAGGAGAGGGTACAGAATATAGTGTTGCAGTTACAGATAGGGTGTAGAGAAAGAACAGATTAATATAAGGTAGGTCCATTCAAAAGTTTGATGGCAGCAGGGAAGAAGCTGTTCTTGGGTCAGTTGGTACATGATCTCAGACTTTTGTATCTTTTTCCCAATGGAAAAAGGTGGCAGAAAGTATGTCCAGGGTGTGTGGGGTCCTTGATTATGCTTTTTTTTTTGGAGGAAGCGGGAGGTGTAGACAGAGTCAGTGGATGGGAGGTTGGTTTGCTTGATGGACTGGGCTACGTTCACAACCCTTTGTAGTTCCTTGTGGTCTTGGACAGAGCAGGAACCATACCAAGCTGTGATACACCCAGAAAGGATGCTTTCTATGGTGCATCTCTAAACGTTGGTGAGAGTCGTAGCGGACATACCGAATTTCCTTTGTCTCCTGAGAAAGTAGAGGCGTTGCTTTTATTTAGCACTGATTATAATCCACCCACTTTATAAATCACATAGTTTACGATAAATTAGAGAATGAAAGTGGACAGTGTGATCTCTTTCCAAAGGATGAGAAAGATTAAAACAGGGATTTATGAACCTGTAAAAAATGTCATGCAACAAAAGGAAGTTATCACATTATTTTATTAACCTAATGGTTGCAAATTCACCAGCCCACCATGTAAAAATAAGCACATACATTTATATAGCACCCTTTATGAATACTGGATGCCTGAAAGCACTTTACTGTCAATGATATACTTTCATAGTGCCATCACTATTGTAACTTAAAAAATGCAGTAAACTGCCACAAAAGTAATAATGACTAGATTATTCGGGCGATTTTGAACCCACTTTAGCCGTGACCCAAAGATGTGCGGGTTAGGTGGATTGGCCATGATAAATTGCCCCTTAATGTCAGGAGGATTAGCAGGGTAAATACTTGGGGATAGGAACTGGGTGGGATTGTGGTTGGTGCAGACCCGATGGGCCAAATGGCCTCCTTCTGCACTGTAGGGATTCTATGATTACTATAAACACAACGTTGGTACAAAATATTGTGAGGTTCAGAAAACGAGATTCTCATTTTTCAATTTTCTCTGCCCCTCGCCAGTGATGTAACAAGGTTCCCAGCCCCATTTAAGTTCATTTAAATAAATTTACATGTCATTAAAGGGCTTCCCCGCCATATGTTCCCCCGAGGTAAGGAACACCCCCCCTCCACCCCGGCCGATGTGACATCACCTCAATGATCTTTACAGCAGGTATTGAAAAATGGGAAGCAGTCAAGGGGACTGGGGGCACAAAAGTAGGTATAGCCCCCAGGGAGAAGAGGGACATGCCCAGGCAGTGTTCTTGCACAGCCTCCTGGTAGTGCCAACCTGGCAAGCTAGAGACGGGTCCTCTGGGGAGCTCCATTGAGGGGCTTCCCCTTATGTGTAGTGGGGGGAGAATGTCCTCGTGCTTATGGGGCAGGGTTTGCCAGGTGTTTATGGGGAGTATTGTTCTATGATTAGAAGATATAGGTGCAGAATTAGGCCATTCAGCCCATCGATTCTGCTCCACCATTCAATCATGGCTGATGATTTTCTCAGCCCCATTCTCCCACCTTTTCCCTGTAACCTTTGATCCCCTTACCAATCAAGAACCTATCTATCTCTGTCTTAAATGCACTCAATGACCTGACCTCCACAGCCTTCTGTGGCAATGAATTCCACAGATTCACAGCCCTCTGGCTGAAGAAATTCCTCCTCATCTCGCTTCTAAAGGGTCGTTCCTTTATCCTGTGGCTGTGCCCTCGGGTCCTGGTCTCTCCTACTAATGGAAACATCTTCCCCATGTCCATTCTATCCAGGCCTTTCATTATTCTGTAAGTTTCAATGAGATCCCCCCCCTCATCCTTCTAAACTCCATCCCGTAGAGATCCAGAGTCCTCAGATGCTCCTCATATGTCAAGTTTTTCATTCCTGGGATCATTCCCGTGAACCACCTCTGGACCGTCTCCAAGGCCAATACATCCTTCCTTAGATTCTATATTGGAGATCAAGGGGTCCTTAGCATTGCTGCTTCCATCAGGTCTCACCCAGCTAGCATGATGGCAGAAACCATGACCCCAGTTTTCCTGTGTACAGAGTGCCGGAGAATCTGGAGGGAAAACTCAGTTGTGCAGTTGAAGAGCTTACACGCCGCTTTCTCACCCCTGTTTGCACTCTGTGCACAGAATGCAAAACTTCGCCCAATATGCTTTTGTGATGTTAATTGATGGATCAACATTTGGCCAGGATCCTGGGAATATCTTGCCTTCTCTTCCTCAAGATAGTGCCATGGAATCGATAATATCTACTCGAAAGGGAGATGGGGCTTTAATGTTGACATCTGGTCAGAAAGATGACATCTCCAATCATGGAACCTCCCTGTTGTGAGGTAATTTGAGATGGCTGGTACTGTCTTAACTTAAACAATGCAAAACTCACAAGGCAAGTATCTCTGTATAAAGATGTAATGTTTATTTTAAAAGAAAAACACAAGACAAACTTGGAGCTGCCCGGAGACCATCCAAGGGTTAAACAGCTTTGGAATAGAGTGACAAAACCTCTCCGATGAATCTAATGTGTACAATAAAAAAACAGATCAATTATAGGTTTTCTTATGGATCATTCCGTATCATATTAGTTTAAAACCAATTACATTCAGTAAACAAACATCAATAATAATTTCTGACAAATTACACAGCCAATCGCATTTTACCAACTGGCATAATGATATCTCATTCATCCATTTAATCCGGGCACTGACTCCCATCTTATCTGGACTCACTTCCCTGTTGCTAAGTAACTAAGGATACTCATCATAGAGGTCAAAGTGAACATTCCCACCGGCTCATTACCAAAACTGGATAGACACATGATTCTGCGTCCAGGTACATATCTATTCTATGTCTAGACAATGAATGTCCCTATTCATAAAGTTGCAACATGTGTTCCCTCTCCAGAAACTTTCAGATATGAATTCTGCTTAACTACAATGGTTCCCAGACCTTTGCCTCTGAACTCTTTGCCTTTACCATCATACCTTGCAGTAACTTGCTTTTGCTGAAATGAACAACAATTGATTCAATACTTAAAATACATTTAAAATATCAGCATATATGATTTAAAATCATAATTACTTATTTAATTCTCTTATCACATCCACATGTGTGTAAACTATTTGTTTCATTAGCTTATTAGCTCTGTTTCAAGAATCATTTAACCCTTTGCTGGTGGTGCTGTCAATGCCTTATGTATCCTGTCTAAAACCTTATTAGCTGGTTAATAATTTCCCCCTCTGAGCACTGTACAAGACTGGGATTTGGACTCACAACCTCGTGACTCAGGCAAGGGTGCCACTGACTGAGCTACCCGCTGAGAGGGGATAACTGTATCATTTCACCAATTTATCATGTGGAGATAATGATGTGCTTAAGGACCAATTTCAGCATTACATAAGCAGTTCCTGTGAATAATGTATTCAGTCCTGATTTCAGCCTCAATCAGTGCAGCATAAATTTGTGCAAGGTTGTGACCTGAACCCTCTCCATTCTTGCTGAGCAGAGTATGTGAGAATAGGAGCGACTGGTTCATATTCATCCTTTTAGCTTTGAAATAAGAATTTGTGTTTTCCAGCAGAGTCAGTCAATTCTAACATCGTCATTGTGGGTGACTTAATTAGACCTCTTTTAACCCTTAAAGGTTCTTGTTAAAATTAACAGATGACCATGACATATGGTGAGGCGATGGCCTAGTGGCCACTAGGCTATTAATCCAAAAACACAGCTAATGTTCTGGGGACCTGGGTTCGAATCCCACCACGGCAGATGGCGGAATTTGAATTCAATTAAAAAAATCTGGAATTAAGAATCCACTGATGACCATGAAATCATTGTCGATTGTCGGAAAAACCCATCTGGTTCACTAATGTCCTTTAGGAAAACAAATCTGCCTTCCTTATCTGGTCTGGTCTACACATGTCTCCAGAGCCACAGCAATGTGGTTGACTCTCAAATGTCCTCTGAAATGGCCCAGCGAACCACTCAGTTCAAGGACAACTAGAGATGGGCAATAAATGCTGGCCAACCAGCGATGCCCATGTCCCATTAATTAATAAAAAACAATTGCCTTTGTGGATAGCCTTTAACGACAGTCTGCAATTTAATTGCTCTGATAAGTGGGACATGCTGTCTAAAGTCATACAGAGAAGGCATGCCAAAGGCTGGGAAACAAATTCTGCCCATTCACAGAATAGAAACAGTTGCTTAAATGTAACCTGCCTGCTGATATTCACTTGATATGACAATGATCTGACAATCCTCTGTACAAGGAAATGTGACCTTCTTCAGCATCTTTATATTTTCATAAAGTTAGAGTCATAGAGGTTTACAGCATGGAAACAAGCCCTTTGGCCCAACTTGTCCATGCCGCCCCATTTTTTAACCCCTAAGCCAGTCCCAATTGCCCGCATTTGGCCCATATCCCTCCATACCCATCTTATCCATGTAACTGTCTAAATGCTTTTTAAAAGACAAAATTGTACCCGCCTCTACTGCTACCTCTGGCAGCTTGTTCCAGACACTCACCACCCTCTGTGAAAAAATTGCTCCTCTGGACACTTTTATATCTCTCCCCTCTCACCTTAAACCTATGCCCTCTAGTTTCAGACTCCCCTACCTTTGGGAAAAGATATTGACTATCGGGCTGGTCAATGCCCCTCATTATTTTATAGACCTCTATAAGGTGACCCCGAAACCTCCTACGCTCCAGAGAAAAACGTCCCAGTCTATCCATAACTCAAACCATCAATTCCCGGTAGCAATCCAGTAAATCTTTTCTGCACTCTTTCTAATTTGATAATATCCTCTCTATAATAGGGTGACCAGAACTGTACACAGTATTCCAAGTGTGGCCATACCAATGTCTTGTACAGCTTCAACAAGACGTCTCAATTCCTGTATTCAATGTTCTGACTAATGAAACCAAGCATGCCGAATGCCTTCTTCACCACCCTGTCCACCTGTGAGTCATTTTAAGGCAACGGCTGGGATTCTCTAGGTGTTCACTCCAGTGGGATTCTCCCATTCCGCTGCAGTGAACGGAGATTTGGTTGAGCATCAAATTCTCCGTCCTCTCTGACAGCAGGGCATGAATAGCTGGAGAATTCCGGCCTTTATTCCCTACATTTGCTCTATGGCCTTTCCTGAAGACGCTGATGGAATCCAACCCTTCCCCACCTCCCCCACCCCCCCCCCCCGCCCCAACCCCCCACCTCCACCCCACCTGGGCGGCTGACATGTTCCACCATTGGCCGGTGGCGGGATCTTCCGGTCCCACCGATGTCACGAGGTTTTGCATGCCCCGCACACTCCACCACGCACCACGGCTGCCATCGGCAGGACTGGAAGCTCCCAAGTGCTGGAAAATTTTGGCAATATATAATTCTGCCTTCCAATGCATTGTGCTCCTGTGAATGTGCCCAAATGTGTCCGTCTTTGACCTAGATGGTGGCACTTTCAGGAATCAGATTGCATTTTTATATTTAGCCTTGCAACTGTTTAGCAGTTGTGAATTCCAATGCACATTCAAGTTCCCAATTGAAAGTCAGGCTAGACTGAAGTTTCTCACTTACTGAAATGGAAATGCTTAGCAGTGTAAAGAGAATGAGGGGAAGAGCAATGATGGTGTAAATTCAAGCTGTGAAAGTTATCTATCGTGTTGACTCGACTTTGCATAAGTAGAACCATTTAAATTTGCATAAAGAAAACAGAAACACTTGCATTCACACAGCACCTTTCACAATCTCCCAATATCCAAAATGCTTTACAGCCAACCATTTACTTTTGGACTGTGACTTTGGAAATGACCTTATTAGAATTTGTCGGTTCTGGCGAGAAAAATGGAGTGAATTCAGTTTGAACACTAACCTAGCATGGAGGAACCGGGAAGCGGTGCCTGCTTGGCAGCCAGCACATCCCCTCAGAACAAGGGGCAACCCGATATGAAGGGAAGGTAAGACCTGTGAGTGACCCACCAACTCCCCCGATGGCAACAGTGAGCCTCAGCCCCGGCCCCAAACCGCACTCCTCTGCGTCTCCAGCGTTCTCCCTGGTGCCCCTTGATTTTAAGGGGCGTCTTAACAAATACATGAATAGGATGGGAATAGAGGGATATGGTCCCTGGAAGGATAAGGGGTTTTAGTTAAGTCGGGCAGCATGGTCGGTGCAGGCTTGGAGGGTTGTAGGGCCTGTTCCTGTGCTGTAATTTTCTTTGTTCTTTGTTCTTATGAGTGTTGGACGGCCCAAGGAGAAATGGCTGCCTGAGTGCTCACCTCTGATAGCCCCCTCGGGGGTGGTGGTCACCAGGTTCACGTTTCTGTCGAGCTGTTATGAATGGCGCTGGCGTGACGCCTCGCCAACATCTGCAGAATACTTGGCACAGCCTCAATATCCGAAGTGAGTGCTCACCAATGAGATGCCGATGCATTCAAATTGGCTTCCCGGCCTACCCCGGACTGTTCCACATCACCAGCGCTCCACCAGCCAACTTCGTTCATAATTGGAAAATTCCATCTCACCGACAAGAATCACATTTTTTTCAAACTCTCCATATTCAGAACCCGCCCCGCTATTCCCACACACGGAGTGAGTGGGCTCAAGATTCCACTCTGCAAGTACACAAAATCTGTGATACCATAAGAAATCAACATTGTGAATCGTTGGAAGCCTTTGGAGAAAGAAGATAAAATGGGCTTTCTGAATAAT
Organism: Mustelus asterias; assembly: GCF_964213995.1. Lineage (NCBI taxonomy): Eukaryota > Metazoa > Chordata > Chondrichthyes > Carcharhiniformes > Triakidae > Mustelus > Mustelus asterias. Next base: position 19,549,955 of record NC_135823.1, read on the forward strand.
AACAGGGGAAAGACCAAACTATTGGGAATTTATCCTGAATTACTATAAAATAAGTGTGGGAATCTTTCAAAGAAGGGTTAGTGCATGACGCCATCCACCCAGAGAGGCCTTTAAGTTCATACAACGGTGTTGAGATGATGAAAAACATGGGCCAGAATTCATAGAATCCTACAGTGCAGAAGGAGGCCATTCGGCCCATCGAGGTTGCACCGACCACAATCCCAACCAGGCCCTATCCCCATAACCCCATGCATTTACCCTAGCTAGTCCCCCTGATACTAAGGGGCAATTTAACATGGCCAATCCACCTAACCTACACATCTTTGGACTGTGGGAGGAAACCAGAATACCCGGAGGAAACCCACGTGGACATGGGGAGAACGTGCAAACTCTACTCAGACAGTGACCCAAGCCGGGAATCGAACTCATGTTCCTGGCGCTGTGAGGCAGTAGTGCTAACCACTGTGCCACCGTGCCACCCCGACCAGCTCCACTACTACTGCCAGCAAGATTGGAGAATTTGGGGCTCAGCCAGAACTCCGTTCACAGCAGCGGGGCTGGAGAATCCCAGTCGCGGGCGAGGTCGGAGAATTCCAGCCCACGGAAACATGGGAAATACTTGACCACCAACTTTATTACTACAGTTATCTTGGTGGGATTTTCTGGCCCTTCCCCCCGTGGGACCTTCTGGTCCCACCAAAGGCGACACCCACTCCCCCCCCTCACATTTGTACAGGCGTGCCACACAAAGTGGCATAGACACACAGAGGATAAAGGAGAAGAAAACCCCACCCTCGGGCGGTATGGTGGCACAGTGGTTAGCACTGCTGCCTGCCTCACAGCGCCAGGGACCTGTGTTCAATTCCCAGCTCGGGTCACTGTCTGTGTAGAGTTTGCACATTCTCACCGTGTCTGCGTGGGTTTCCTCTGGGTGCTCCGGTCTCCTCCCACAGTCCAAAGATATACTAGTTAGGTGGATTGACCATATTAAATTGCCCCTAAATGTCAGGGGGGCTAGCTAGAGTAAATGCATAGGGTTATGGAGATAGGGCCTGGATGGGATTGTGGTCGGTGCAGCCTCAATGGGCTGAATGGCCTCCTTCTGCACTGTAGGGATTCTATGGAGAGTGCTTTAGAAGCAGTAGCTAATTAGCTGAGCGAGATATTGAGAGAAGTACTTGAAGAAGAGATAGAATGAAGAGAGTGCACACTGAACACAGCAAATTGACATAGTAAGCTAATTACAAAAGCTGGTCTGAAATGGTTAACTGGGAAGTGGGGAAAATAACTATTTAGGATTTCAAATGGTATACAAGATATCAAGCAGGATGACAGAACAAAATTTGAAAGGAAAAAGCACTCAAAAATAATCAGAGAAAATTGAACAGATGCAGAATGAATATTCGGGGAGCTGGAACAGATTCCTGGGTTTGAATACAGGAGGCAAAATAGCAATGAACCAATGCATTGCATCACTGATAGGTAATATCTCTACAACTGTAGTGGATAAATAAGTAAAGCATAGCTACATTCATGGAGGAGCATGTTCGTGTCCCGAATGGATTAGGGTTAAAAGATAAGTAAGAATGAAGAAATAGACTCAGGGATTGGGTGGAGCGAGGAGGGGAACAGCAGTTAACAAATGGAACGCAGCAATAAATGATCACCGGGAAAGTATAATAATGGGGAATCAAGCAGGATGACAGAAAGATGAAAAGATGATTTGATAACAGTTTTCGTTACAGAAATGGACTGATTCCTATAATTGGAGCAGCAGGAGATGCATTCATGTCCCCCCCACGAAATTGAAGGTTAGTGCTGAAATGATCATTATGGAGCTAGCGATTCTGAATATTCATAAAGGCAACAGGTCCAGATGGAATGGGTCCAAGGGCACTTACAGAAATTATGGGAGGAGTGAGTGAATCGTGCCGAGACTGTTACAAAGCTCAGTGAACCCTGGGCTTGTGATCAGCAAATTTGGAAGCAAATTAATCCTGTTCAAAGCTTTCAGACGACAGGGGCGATGATCTGTGGAATTGCAGGCTTGTTAGCCTGACATTCTGGGATGCGAAAAATATTGAGAGCGATTCAAACACATTTAAGAAGGATTCGTTAAATGATCTCCAATCGTATAAGAGGCTTTCGAATGACTTTCCACGTTAACAAATATGCTGGCCTTCTTTGAATATGAAAGGGTGTCAGCTTTGTACAAACAGTTACAATATGGTTAATGTAATGTATCCTCACCTCCTGAAAACACTCAGGCAATTCACAAGAGATTTTTGGTGGAGAATGCAGGTTTTAGGATATCAATAAAACAAAAAGCTACCACCTACATCTCCAAACCTTTCTATATTGGGGAACGATCCCTTGCTAACCTATCTCATGCCTTCCTAAACCGACCCTCCGACTCTCTGTGACTGACACAACAGTCAGTGTTAGCAACATTCTGACAGTCGCAGCCTGTACGGAATTTCCTGAACCAGTTCACGACGCTTCAAGTCCTCAGCAGCCTGGAATGATGTGATTTGATTTGATTTGATTTATTATTGTCACATGTATTATATACAGTGAAAGGTACTGTTTCTTGCGCACTATACAGACAAAGCATACCGTTCATAAAGAAGGAAAGGAGAGAGTGCAGAATGTAGTGTTACAGTCATAGCTACGGTGTAGAGAAAGATCAACTTAATATAAGGTAAGTCCATTCAAAAGTCTGATGGCAGCAGGGAAGAAGCTGATCTTGAGTGGATTGGTACGTGACCTCAGACTTTTGTATCTTTTTCCCGACGGAAAAAGGTGGAAGAGAGTATGTCTGGGGTGAGTGGGGTCCTTAATTATGCTGGCTACTTTTCCGAGGCAGTGGGAAGCGTAGACAGTGTCAATGGATGGGAGGTTGGAATGACTGTCGAAATAGAGATAATCAGCCATGGATATCTAAGGAAATAAAGGAGGGTATCAAATTGAAAGAAAATGCATACAAAGCGGCAAAGATTAGTGGGAAACTAGTGGATTGGGAAATCTTTAAAGGTCAACAAAAAGCCACAAAAAAGGCTATAAAGAAAAGTAAGATGGATTATGAGAGTTAACTAACTCAGAATATAAAAACAGATGGCAATAGTTTCTACAAATATATAAATCAAAAAGGGGTGGTTCATCCTTTAGAGGATGAAAAGGGGGATGTAATAACTGGAAATGAGGAAATGGCTGAGGCATTGAACAGGTATTTTGTGTCGGTCTTCACAGTGGAAGACACAAATAACATGCCAAAAATTGATGACAGGAAGGCTATGGCAGGTGAGGACCTAGAAACTATCATCATCACGAAAGAGGTAGTGTTGGGCAAGTTAATGGGGCTAAAGGTAGACAAGTCTCCTGGCCCTGATGGAATGCATCCCAGGGTACTAAAAGAGATGGCGGGAGAAATAGCAAATGTATTAGTGGTAATTTACCAAAATTCGTTGGACCCTGGGGTGGTTCCCGCAGATTGGAAAACAGCAAATGTGATGCCACTGTTTAAAAAAGGAGGTAGACAAAAGGTGGATAACTATAGGCCGGTTAGCTAACTTCTGTAGTAGGGAAAATGCTTGAATCTATCATCAAGGAAGAAATAGCGAGACATCTGGATATAAATTGTCCCATTAGGAAAGCACAGCATGGGTTCATGAAGGGCAGGTCATGTTTGACTAATTTGGTGGAATTCTTTGAGAAAATTACATGTGCAGTGGACAATGGGGAACCTGTGGATGTGGTGTATCTGGATTTCCAGAAGGCATTTGACAAGATGCCGCACCAAAGGCTGCTGTATAAGATAAAGATGCACAGTGTTATGGGTAATATATTAGCATGGATAGAGGATTGGTTAACTAACAGAGGGCAAAGAGTGGGGGTAAATGGGTGTTTCTCTGGTTGGCGATCAGTGACTAGTGGTGTGCCTCAGGGATCAGTGTTGGGACTGCAATTGTTTACAATTTACATAGATGATTTGGAGTTGGGGACCAAGTGTAGTGTGTCAAAATTTGCAGATGACACTAAGATGAGTGGCAGAGCAAAGTGTGCAGAGGGCGCTGAAAGTCTGCAAAGGGATATAGATAGTCTAAGTGAGTGGGCAGGAGTCTGGCAGATGGAGTACAATGTCGGTAAATGTGAGGTCATCCATTTTGGAAGGAATAACAGCAAAATGGACTATTATTTAAATGGTAAAAATTGCAGCATGCTGCTGTGCAGAGGGACCTGGGTGTCCTTGTGCAGGAATCACAAAAAGCTGGTTTGCAGGTGCAGCAGGTAATTAAGAAGGCAAATGGAATTTTGTCCTTCATTGCTCGAGGGATGGAGTTTAAAAACAGTGAGGTTATGTTGCAGCTGTATAAGGTGCTGGTGAGGCCACACCTGGAGTACTGTGTACAGTTTTGGTCTCCTTACTTGAGAAAGGATATACTGGCATTGGAGGGGGTACAGAGGAGATTCACTCGGTTGATTCCAGAGTTGAGAGGGTTGGCTTATGAGGAGAGACTGAGTAGACTGGGGCTATACTCATTGGAATTCAGAAGAATGAGGGGAGATCTTATAGAAACATATAAGATTATGAAGGGAACAGATAAGATAGAGGCAGGAAAGTTGTTTCCACTGGCGGGTGAAATGAGAACTAGGGGGCATAGCCTCAAAATAAGGAGAAGCAGATTTAGGACTGAGTTGAGGAGGAACTTCTTCACACAAACGGTTGTGAATCTGTGGAATTCCCTGCCCAATGAAGCAGTTGAGGTTACCTCTTTGAATGTTTTTAAGGCAATGATAGATACATTTTTGAACAGTAAAGGAATCAAGGGTTATGGTGAGCGGTTGGGTAAGTGGAGCTGAGTCCATGAAAAGATCAGCCATGATCTCATTGAATGGTGGAGCAGGCTCGAGGGGCCAGATGGCCTACTCCTGTTCCTAGTTCTTATGTTCTTATGGTTTGCGTGATGGGCTGAGCTTTGTCACAATCCTTTGTAGTTTTTTGCGGTCTTAGGCAGAGTAGGAGTCATACCAAGCTGTGATACAACCAGAAAGAGTGCTTTCTATGGTGCATCTGTAAAAGTTGGTGAGAGTCATAGCTGACATGCCAAATCAAATCAAAGATTTGGCAATAACTAGTAGTAATCTGTACAACTGTCCTATGTAGTCCCGGTTGAAGGATAATGGATTGAGGAAGGAACTCACAGATGAAGCATTGTTGCTAATTAGCTCAGTGAGTTTATGCAGTGACTATCTGGGTCATTCTAATGAGGAAGGTCTTATGTTCATCCCCAGCCCATACCGAATGACCTCAGTCAGGTCAGTAGTGCTTCAGTGGACTGCAGTGGCTTATGTTGGGCGGCACGGCAGTACAGTGGTTAGCACTGCTGTCTCACAGCTCCAGGGACCTGGGTTCGATTCCCAGCTTGGGCCACCGTGCGGAGTCTGCACGTTCTCCCCATGTCTGCATGGGTTTCCTCTGGGTGCTCCGGTTTCCTCCCACAATCCAAAGATGTGCGGTTTAGGTGCATTGGTCATGCGAAATTGCCCTGTAGTGTCCCAGGATGCGTAGGTTAGAGGGATTAGCGGAGTAAATATGTGGGGTTATGGGAAAAGGGCCTGGGTGGGATTGTTGTCGGTACAGACTCGATGGGCCAAATGGCCTCCTTCTGCACTGTAGGGATTCTATATCTAAAGCTGTGCAATGTTCCAATGCTCAGTTGCCATCGCATGGATAAAGGGTCAGATTTGTTTCACTTTCACAAATTGCCCGTCTGTAATTACCAGCCACAATTTCGCCACCCTGTTGATTGTGAGCCCAAATCCCGTAATGGCTGCTAAATCTCACGAGTGGCCAAAGATGGGATTTGCGCCGACGAGATCTCAGTTTGAGATCTTGCCCTCACCCCCGCCGGTGATGTGATCAGGCTCGCACCTAGAAAAGGCATGGATCTGAGTCCCATAAATTTCAATGTATTAACATCCGCTTCCTGGCCTTGATGCTGTAAATCCACCCGCAATGTGTCTTCACGCCAGCATGAATCACAACTGAGTTCCAAAAATGAAACCCAGTAATGGTGATGATGCAGGGGCTCAGAGGGAAGTATAGCCCCCGGGGTGGTGAGGGGCATGATACTCGTGTGGTGGGTGGGTGTGGGGTGGGGATGGAGAGAGCTCCGATTCAATGCCTGTGGGGAGGGTAGAATCAGAGAAACTATTGAAACCCAGAAGGAGGCCACTTGGCCCATCGAGTCTGCACCAACAACAATCCCACCTAGGCCTTATCCACATAATCCCACATATTTACTCTACTAATCCCTCTAACATACGCATCCCGGGACACTAAGAGGCAATTTTAGCATGGCCAATGCACCTAACCCACACATCTTTAGACATCTTTGATGCCTTATGGAGGGGGTGGTGGTGAGAGAGCCCCGATGCCTGTGAGGGTGGTGTCCTTATGTTTGCATTGTTGCGGGGGGGGTGGATATGCAGGGTGCCCTGAAGGTTGGGGGTGGTCTCGATGTTAGTAGGGGGGGGCGGGGGTGCGGGGGGGAGCTTTTTATTTAAGCCTTTTAAAAATGATGCCCCGATCTTGGGATTCCTGGGCCTGGCTGCTGTCTGCAAGGCCCGCTCCTCCAGCTGACTGATTCTCACTTTCCCTTTTAAAATGCACAGAGTATTGTTCACTACAGGTTGGGGGGAAACACCAGCTGTGCAGCCTGCGAGCTTCACAATGGTTTTCTCGCCTGAGCCAACACATTGCAAAATTAGCTATTGCAGAAAATATGGACACATGGGATTGAGGGTGATTTAGTGGTTTGGATCAGGAATTGGCTAGCTGTAAGAAAACAGAGGGTGGTAGTTGATGGGAAATGATCATCCTGGAGTTCAGTTACTAGTGGTGTACCGCAAGGATCTGTTTTGGGGCCACTGCTGTTTGTCATTTTTATAAATGACCTGGATGAGGTCGGAGAAGGATGGATTAGTAAATTTGCGGATGACACTAAAGTCGGTGGAGTTGTAGACAGTGCGGAGGGAAGTGGCAGGTTACAGAGGGACATAGATAAGCTGCAGAGCTGGGCTGAGAGGTGGCAAATGAAGTTTAATGCGGAAAAGTGTGAGGTGATTCACTTTGGAAGGAGTAACAGGAATACAGAGTACTGAGCTAATGGAAAGATACTTGGTAGTGTGGATGAGCAGAGGGATCTGGGTGTCCATGTGCATAGATCCCTGAAAGTTGGCACCCAGGTTGATAGGGTTGTTAAGAAGGCATACGGTGTGTTAGCTTTTATTGGTAGAGGGATTGAGTTTCGGAGCCAGGAGGTCATGTTGCAGCTGTACAAAACTCTGGTGCGACCGCACTTGCAGTATTGCATACAGTTATGGTCGCCGCATTATAGGAAAGATGTTGAAGCATTGGAAAGGGTGCAGAGGAGATTTACCAGGATGTTGCCTGGTATGGTGGGAAGATCGTATGAGGAAAGGCAGAGGGACTTGAGGTTGTTTTCGTTACAGAGAAGAAGGTTAAGAGGTGACTTAATAGAGGCATACAAGATTATCAGAGGATTAGATAGGGTGGATAGTGAGAGCCTTTTTCCTTGGATGGTGATGGCTAACACGAGGGGACATAGCTTTAAATTGAGGGGTGAAAGATATAGGACAGATGTTAGAGGTAGGTTCTTTACTCAGAGAGTAGTAAGGGCATGGAATGCCCTGCCTGCAGCAGTAGTGGACTCGTCAACATTAAGAGCATTCAAATGGTTATTGGATAAACATATGGGTGATATTGGAATAGTGTAGATTAGAGGAGCTTTAGATTGGTTTCACTGGTCGGCGCAACATTGAGGGCCAAAGGGCCTGTACTGCGCTGTAATGTTCTATGTTCTATGTTCTAACACATAGCCAACCACAGCTAACAACAGATGCACCATAGAAAGGATCCCTTCCGGATGTATCACCGCTGGGGTGGCTCCTGTTCTGACCAAGACCGCAAGAAACTACAAAAGGTTGTGAATGTAGCCCAATCCATCACACAAACCAGCCTCCCATCCATTGACTCTGTCTACACTTCCAGCTGCCTCAGGATAGAAGCCAGCATAATTAACGACCCCACGCACCCTGGACATTCTCTCTTCCACCTTCTTCCATTGGGAAAAAGATACAAAAGTCTGAGGTCACGTACCAACCAACTCAAGAACAGCTTCTTCCCTGCTGCTGTCAGACTTTTGAATGGACCTACCTTGCATTAAGCTGATCTTTCTCTACACCCTAGTTATGACAATAACACTACGGGCCTGATTTTACCATTTTGAATCTAAGTGCCGAATCTGGGCATCAAATAGATCCGAGCCTGGAATCCTCTTTCCAGCGCGGCCATACGCGTTTTGCCGGCTCCGGTCCGATTCGCGCTGTGGGCGGGGCTTAGCGCTGGCAGACCGATCGGAGCTCTGAACTGCGCATGCGTAGTTCGAAAAAAATCTGACAGAGCGCGCCCGGGCGCAAAAGAAAACAAAAGCAGAAAGCAGAGAGAGCGGCTCTCTGACGGTCATCCTCTGGTCGGGGTGGGGGGGGGGGAATGGGGGGTGGGAGGAGGAGGGCGGGCGGGACCCAGATCATCCTCTGATCGGGGTGGGGGGGGTTCCGCTGCCAGTCTGCGGCCTATCGGTGGGGCGAGAGGGGGCAGGGGGGTCCGCCGCCACTCTGCGGGCGATCCCTCCTCCCCACCGGAGGAACGAATCCCTCCTGCCGGAGTGGACGTGCGGCCATGCCATCCCCCAAAACCTTCAGGATGAAGCGATTCCTCACTAAGAAGATGAAGCAGAACCGGCCGATTCCACAGTGGATCCGCATGAAAACCGGCTACAAGATCAGTACAAGTCCAAGAGGAGACACTGGAGAAGGACCAAGCTGGGCCTGTAAAGGGATACACCATCACTGGTACACTACCAGCCACAGATTACTCTTCCCTGCAGGGGCAAGAGAGCGGGAGAGATGGCTGTGGCTGGTAGTGTACCAGTGATGGTGTATTCCTTTACAGGCCCAGCTTGGTCCTTCTCCAGTGTCTCCTCTTGGACTTGTACTGATCTTGTAGCCGGTTTTCATGCGGATCCATTGTGGAATCGGCCAGTTCTGCTTCATCTTCTCAGTGAGGAATCGCTTCATCCTGAAGGTTTTGTGGGATGGCATGGCCGCACATCCACTCCGGCAGGAGGGATTCGTTCCTCCGGTGGGGAGGAGGGATCGCCCGCAGAGTGACGGCGGACCCCCCTGCCCCCTCCCTCCCCACCAATCGGCCGCAGACTGGCAGCGGACCACCCCCCCCCCCCTACCCCCGACCAGAGGATGATCTGGGTCCCGCCCCCCCCTCCTCCTCCCACTCCCCATTCCGCCCCCCACCCCGACCAGAGGATGATCTGGGTCCCGCCCCCCCCTCCTCCTCCCACCCCCCTCCTCCTCCCACCGCCCCCCCCTCCCCCCCTGACCAGAGGATGATCTGGGTCCCACACCCCCCATCTCCCACCCCCACCACCCCCCCCCCACCCCCCCCACCGACCAGAGGATGATCTGGGTCCCACCACCCCCCCCCTCCTCCTCCCCTCTCCCTCCCCCAACCAGAGGAGGAGCTGGGTCAGAGAGCCGTTGCAGGCTCTGACCCCGCTCTTCAGAAGCTGCAGTGACGACTTCAGACTTTTATTCTGCAGGTCGCTAAAAGCGCGGGTTCGGAGCTGGCCAGAAGACGGTAAAGTGGGATTTGGCGGTAGAGTTGGGCGCGCAGTTCATTTAGTCAATTTAAATGCATGCAAATGCATTTAAATCATCGGGCAGCCCGATTCAGGCGCGGGCCGGACCGGGTGCAGATCGCGGTATAGGCCCGACGCCCAACTTTACCGCGATTTCACGCCCGAAAACGGGTGTGAAGTTTTGGTAAAATCGGGCCCTACATTCTGCACTCTCTCCTTTCCTTCTCTATGAACAATATGCTTTGTCTGTATAGCGCGCAAGAAACAATACTTTTCACTATATCCCAATACATGTGACAATAATAAATCAAATCAAATCAAATCACTCTGTGCATTATAGGGAAGATTCCGTCCACTGTCAATGCTCAGACAGGAATGATTTCAGCAGGACTCTGAGGGGGTATGTTGCCTGAGGAATCTTACACAGAAACAATGGTGTACAAATTCATATTTGGCATCAGTTCAAATCAGGAAAGATAAATTGGAGTCTGTTTTTATTGAAAGTAAAGAAAATTGAAAATTGGCCGAGACACAAACTGAGCTAGTGTTCAATTTGTTTTACCACCCGAGGGCAAATTTCCACCCCAGTGTTTTCAGAGTGGAATGGAGAGAAGGAATTAACAGGGAGAAAGCAAAGTTAAAAAGATAAACTCCGCTTCAAAGACTATTATGCAAGAGCCCTTGATGCGACAATCTGTGAAAATGAACCTTCGTGATAAATATAATGGGAAAAGTACGAATTTTAAAAACTAAAAGATTTGAGCTCAGTGATCGCGGTAGGAATACAAATTAATGTAACTTTTCTCTTCCATTGATTTCTCTGTTGTATATAAAAAGACGCATATCGCAAACATTTCACCAAATTATTGTAAAGAAAAACACAAACACATCATTGAGGGAGGCAGTAGTGTCATGGTATTGTCACTGGGCTAGTAATCTCAGAGACCCAGGGTAATGCTCTGGGGACCCAGGCTTGGATCCCATCGTGGCGAAATTTGAATTCAATACAAATCTGGAATTAAAAGTCTAATAACTATTGCTCATTGTTGTAAAAACCCATCCTTTCAGGAAGGAAACCGGTTGGCTAGAATTTTCCAGCCGTTCATACCGGCGGAACTTTTCAGTCCCGCTGCAGTGAACGGAGATTTGGCTGAGCGCCAAATTCCCCATCCCCTCTGGCAGCGCCATCTTTACTTGGCCAACACGTACAGACCCACAGTGACTCTTAAATGTCTTCAGGGATGGTCAATAAATACTGGCCCGGCCAGTGACACCCACATCCCATGAATGATTTTTTTAAAATTATGTTAAAACTGCCTAAATGCAGCGATGGTCTTTAATTCTGATGTGTCAGGGTAAATTCCATGACCAACCTTCCAAGTTTATTCAAAGACAGCATGGTTTAGAAGTAGGGCTGCAACATTTCCTTTATTCATTCGTGGGACATAGGCACCGCTGGCTGGCCAGCATTTATTGCTCATTCCTAGCTGCCCGAGGGCAGTTGAGAGTCAACCACATTGCTGTGGCTCTGGAGTCACATGTAGACCAGACTGGGTAAGGACAGCAGATTTCCTTCCCTAAAAGACATTAGTGAACCAGATGGGTTTTTCCGATAATCGACAACGGTTTCATGGTCATCAGTAGATTCTTAATTCCAGATGTGTTTATTGAATTCAAATTCCACCATCTGCCATGGTGGGATTTGAATCCAGGTCCCCAGAACATTAGCTGAGTTTCTTGATTAATAGTCTAGCGATAATACCACGAGGCCATTGCCTTCCCTAATTGCAGCTCTCATACTCTGAGCTGCTCTCCCTGTGGCTATTGCTCCCTATTGAGAGGACAATATCAGTGAGTTTACCTTTTGTGTTCGGTACTTCCTCGCAGGGAAACAAATGAGTGTAGCAATACAAGCCTTTTTATTCCAGGCTGTAGAGCCAATATTAAGATACAATCCTTCATCAAAATGTCTACAAGTTCTTCCCTCGTGTTATGGGTTAACCCAAAGCCCGAGGCTTGTTTTCTGATCTTTTCCGTAGCTCCATTCCAGCTTAAACACAATAGGAGCTACTTGTTCATTAGAGCAAATTTACTCAAACAATATATGGAATGGTTGACATGAGATATAAATAACTTGATACTGAAAGATGCAGACTTCTATTCTATAATATTTGCATAGCTATGTCTGTAACACTATATTCTGCACTCTCCTCCTTTCCTTCTCTGTGAACGGTATGCTTTGTCTGTGTAGCATGCAAGAAACAATACTTTTCACTGTATACTAATACATGTGACAATAATAAATCAAATCCAATCAAATCAATATAGCTTCCCTAACATGGGAAAGGACTTGGCTGTGATACAGATAGATAGCTTACTCTCATATCCCCAAAACCTTACTATAATAAATCCAGGAGTCAGCCATGGAGGAACAGTGCTTTATTGTACAAAATAAAGCAAAGAAAAAAACCACAAACCTGTGGTGAATACAACAGGTCCCAACCAGGACAATGGAATAATGGACCCACTCAGGGGCCTGCTTTATACAGGGCTCAGTATATGAGCTCCACCTGGTTAATTATCAATCCCCAGGGAGCTTGTATTCAATAAGTCCTACAAGGAGGACAATCAGTAATTTCCCATGCAAGTCCTGGCGGCTATCCTTTTTTTTCTGTTTCTTCCAAACAATTTTCAAATATTTTGAACATTTTGTTTATTCTTTGTCTTCCTGTTTCAGAAGTGTCTGTACTTTTAAAAAAAATACCTCTCTGTGTAATTCTAAAGGGTTACTATTCTCTCTCTCCTTTATTTTCCACCATTTTGACCTTGTTGTTTTTTGCTGATGACTGCAGCAGCCAGACTGTCCCTCCATTGTTCAATCCCCTATTATTTGCTCTTCAAACAGGTAGTCATTAATTGTGCTCCAAGCCTAACGGTTGATCAACTCCAGCCACAGTATATGAGCTGGGAATGAAAGGATCACATCAGCATCCCTCTGGCCCCAGCACGCTCAGACACACAAAAGGACTGTCATCTCAAACCACACCATTAACTCAGAGTTTTTATTCCATGTAGCATTACAAAACAACTGAGAAAAAAATCAATTAAAAATAACTGCACTCATATTCCTCCGACGTTATTTGTCTTTTTTGGTCAGGTTCTCATGGAATACAGTATCTTGGTGCAACAAAACAAAATAATGCAGACGCTGGAAATCTGAAATTAAAAAAAAACAGAAGGTGCTGGAAAAACTCAGCGGGCAGGTTTTTTAACAGCCTCGCTCGCCCCGAAACTGTAAAATCCCGCCCGAGGTTGACAGACTTTCCATAGTCTGCCCTTCGCCCGCGCTGATTCCCGTGGCAGGTGGGACAGTAACGTTCTGGCCAGCAGGTCTGGCAACATATGGGGAGCACTTCAGCAGTCATGGGCATTCAGCCTTGGATCTTCAGGTAAGCGTTCTCCAAGGCGGCCTTCACGACACATGACAGCGCAGAGTCGCTGAGCAGAAACTGATAGCCAAGTTCCGCACACATGAGGACAGCCTAAACCGGGATGTTGGATTTATGTCACATTATCAGTAACCCCCACAGCTTGCCTCCTGGGCTTGCAAAATCTCACTCGCTGTTCCGTCTGGAGACAATACACATCTCTTTAACGTGTGTTTAATGCTCCCTCCACCCACATTGTCTGTACCTTTAAGACCTGGCTGGCTGTAGGGATTCGCATTCTAATCAGTTTTCTGCAACTTGATTTTGTGTCTGTTTGCACTGTTTGAGAGCACATTTCCACTCCATCTGACGAAGGAGCAGTGCTCCGAAAGCTTATGGTATTTGCTACCAAATAAACCTGTTGGACTTTAACCTGGTGTTGTGAGACTTCTTACAACATATGGGGAGACAGAACATTTTTCTTTCTCTACAGACCTGCTGAGTTTTTCCAGCAGTTTCACGTTTTAGGTGCTGACAGGGTGGATATGGAGAGGATGTTTCATAGAATCATAGAATTCCTACAGTGCAGAAGGAGGCCATTTGGCCCATGGAACCTACACTGGCAACAATCCCATCCAGGCCCTATCCCCGTAACCCCATGCATTTCCCCAGCTAATCCCCATGACACGATGGGGTAATTTAGCACGGCCAATCAACCTAACTCGCACATCTTTGGAGTCTGGGAGGAAACCGTAGCACCCGGAGGAAACCCACGCAGACACAGGGAGAACGTGCAAACTCAACACGGACAGTCACCCGAGGCTGGAATTGAACCCAGGTCCCTGGTGCTGTGAGGCAGCAGTGCTAATCACTGTGCCACCTTCCTCTTGTGGGAGAATTTAGAGCTAGAGGGTTTCAAAATTTGTCTGGCTGCTGCAGTCATCAGCAAATGATCAACCATTTGGGACAGAGATGAGGAGACGACATGCAGGGTTAGGTGGGTTGACCATGCTAAATTGCCCTTTCGTGTCCCAAAAGATGTGTAAGTTTGGGGAATTAATGGGATAAATGCGTGGGGTTACAGAGATAGAGTGGGGGGGGGGGAGGGGGGTGGCTGGGCTGGGACAAAATGCTCGGTCGGAGAGCCAGTGAAGATTCAATGGGCTGAATGGCCTCCTTCTGCACCAAAGGGATTCTGTTCCATGATTTCCTAGCATTTTGTCTCTCTGAGGGTTGTGACTCTTTGGAACGTTATTCCTCAAAAGGCAGGGGAAGCAGAGTTTTTGAATATTTTTAATGCAGCGCTAGTTAGATTCTTGATTAACGAGGGGTGTAAAAGGTTATCAGAGGTAGGCAGGAATGTGGGGTTGAGGTTACAATCAGATCAGCCATGGTCTTACTGAATGGCGGGGCAGGCTCGAGCGGCCGAGTGCCCTACTCCTGCTGCTAATTTGTATGTTTATAACTGCATGTTAAGGTGCAGTCTGGCTGTTAGCATTTTGCAGAGACAGTGAATCGTGCAGGTTACGGTGCATTTCTCTGCTATAGTTGAGTTCCCCAGCCACCCACCTCCAATATACAAGCCAAATACAGCGGATGTTGGAATCTGAAACTAGAACAGAAAATGCTGGAAAATCTCAGCAGGTCTGACAGCATCTATGGAGCGAGAAACAGAGCTAACCTTTCGAGTCTGGATCCGGATATACGCTCCATTTTATCCTCCTCAATGGCTGTGATTTTGAATTGGATGCCTATTCTATGCTCTGTTTCTGTGTATTCAATTGGTGCTCTGGGATGGTCAAATCCTGCCTGGCTCCAGAGACTCTGCCCTCAGAATAAACTGGGCATTCTGTCAGGCAGCTGCTTGGCACACTCCCCTGGACAGCTGCCCGCTGTCATCTCAGGAGTGGCAGTCTATTCCTTTGGCCATATCTTTGTCCATATCTTTCCAGCTGAGATGGGGAGCAGAATCACAACAGTAACTTTTTAAACCTTTCTCCTGATATCACCAATGGTTCTCAGGATAACATTTAAGGAGACATTTCCTTTAAACAAATCATTCATAGAAAAGCTAATAAGACTTTTTTTCCATAGTAACAGGTCTCAAATCTCTAAGATCTAATATTCACCTCTTATCACCGTATCTAATGCGAATGAGCAAATAAGTATAAATTTATTTATTTAAGTTTTTTTTATTAGTGTCACATGTCGGCTTACATTTACACTGCAATGAAGCTACTGTGAAAATCCCCCAGTCGCCACACTCCAGCGCCTGTTTGGGTACACTGAGAGAAAATTTACATGGCCAATACATCTAACCAGCACGTCTTTCAGCCTGTGGGAGGAAACCAGAGCACCCGGAGGAAACCCACGCAGACATGGGGAGAATGTGCAGACTCCGCACAGACAGTGACCTAAGCTGAGAATCAAACCCGAGTGCTATGAGGCAGCAGTATTAACCACAGTGCCACTCTATACTTACTAACCCTTCTAATCCCCTTAACCTATATATCTTAGGACAAAAAGAGGCAATTTAGCATGGCCAATCAACCTAACCCGCACATCTTTGGAGTGTGGGAGGAAACCGGAGGAAACCCACGCAGACATGGGGAGAACGTGCAGACTCTGCACAGTCAGTGATCCGAGGCTGGAATTGAATTTGATGTTTGAGGTCACATTTGCGATTTGCTTTTGTTGAAGGTGATATCCCTTTAAGGGGCTGCTCTTTTACCTTGGTTTCATGTGGTTGATACAATAGAAAGTGCTGGAAATAGTCAGCGTGTCAGGCAGCGTCTGTGGAGAGGCTAATGGGTTTCGCCAGCAGTTTCTGTTCTCACTTCAGATTTCCAGCAGCCAACTGCATTTTGCTTTTATTAGAAATACATTTTTTTTTAAGAAAGCACTCCTCCACCTTGTGAAGTCCTTTTTTTGCATTTAGAAAGCGCATGTCACGGCCTCAGAAACCTCCCAAAGAGATTTACAATCAATGATATACTTTGGAATTGTTACAGAGTCAGAAACCAATCTCCAACACAGCAAGTTCCCACAAGCAACAATGCAGCCAATTACCACAGGATCTATTCTGGTCATGTTGGCACAGGGGTAGATATTGGTCAGGGCAAGCTACAGCACTCTCCAGTCCCTCTTTAAATGCTGCCACTGCTGTTTCCTCCCTTGTCGCTGATGGTGCAGCTTTCAAATGCTGCTGGAGTTCATTCCGAATTATGGGCTCAAGCTTTGGGAGTGGGACTTCAGCTTATGAAAGTCTGACTCAGACGAGAGCACAACCCACTGAGACACCGCTGGCATTTTCCCTTTGGGGTAGTGTTTGGAACACACAGGGACCGCTTTAGCATTCCCCAGGTCGAGTCACACTGGCTGGCGGGAGTGTGTGCCGCCTGGGGTGAAGTGAGTGTGGCGGAGGGCAGATGAGTTCAGATGGAGACTGAACAGTTGGCTGGCCAGCTCCCGGCAGCAAGGAATCTCTTCCGAGGAGCGGAAAGTTTCGAATTTCCCGATCGCTACTTCAGATTCAGTCCTTGCAGAGTGACTGTGTGAGGCTTTTGGTGAGGATTATCAACAGCTGGCCCTGAAAGCCCCGTGACCAACGATTAAGGCTGGAGGAATCACCTCTCTCTCTCTCTTCCTTTCTATCTCTCTCTCTCTCTGTCTGTCTCCCTGCTTCTGTCTGATTCTCTCTGTCTATCTCAGTCTTTTTCTCTGTTTCTCTCTCTGTCTATCTGCTTCTTTCTGTCTCTCTCGCTCTCTCTGTTTCTCTTGCTGTCTCTCTGCCTTTCTCTCTGCCTCTGTCTGTTTCTATCTGTCTTTCTGTCTATCTGCCTCTCTCTGTTTCTCCGTCTCTCTGTCTCTTTCTGTCTGTTCCTTTCTCTGTCTCTCTCTCTCTCTGTCTTTTTTGTGTCTGTCTCTCGCTGTCACTTTCTGCCTCTGTCTCTCTTTTTCTCTGTCTCTCTGTGTGGTTCTCTCTCTCTCTCTGTCACTCTCTGTCTCTGTCTCTATCTGTCTCTTTCTCTACCTCTTTTGGTGTTTCTCTGTCTCTCTCTGACCCTCTGTTTTTCTGTCTGTCTCTCTGTGTCTCTCTTTGTGTCTCTCTCTCTGTCTTTGCCTCTCTCTCTGTCTTTTTGTGTCTCTGTCTGTCCCTCTGTCTATCTGTCTCTCTGCCTCTGTCTGCACTCGTGACTCGAGGCTGAACCCACGACCCTGCTTTGTTCGAAGTAAGAATTCATTATTGCCAAGATTTGATTCTTCCTCTGCTGCTGAGATGAGGGATGGATGCAGGAAGGGAGAGCGCGGACGAAGATGGGATTGAGAGAGGTCAGACAGCGACTGAGCGGAACACAGGCAAAGAGTAGCGAAAACAAACAATCAGAAGTAAACTCGAGCGAGAAAGAAGAGGGATCAACATCAGAGTAAGAAGGAATTGCATTCGGAAAATCAAGAGAAAGATGAAGGCAGAAAAAGAGAAATGAGAAACTTGTGGTGAAAAGGTTAAAGAGAAATGATGAAAACAAGGTCTACAGACAGTCTGATGATAATTGGGTGCAATAATTAGAGATGTCCACAGTGTTTGGGGGAATAACTGAACGGAGAAGAGAGAAGCGAGAGAAATAATCTGTCCTTGTAACCTCTGTCAAGAAGCAGTGTTAAAGAGGGAGGCACCACTTTGTACTCAAACACTGAGGGTATAGGACTCAAAAGTAGCCCTTGGGACTCTTGGGCTCCCACTGGAGTGACTCCAAAGGTGGGAAACGCTTGGCACCCGCGGAGTGTGCAGTGTGGGAGAGGGTTGAAGTTTATCCTGGGGAGATTGAGGCTGAGTCGCTGTTCTTTCAGCACTAGCTCTGTTCAGCACTGAGGGCAGTTCGCAGTGAGCCAGGTTCCAAAGAGTGCTGGAGCCGGCAAAGGTTTTATTATTGGCAGATATCTCAACGCAGCCCCCCCCCCCCCCCCCCCCGCTGTGATGTAGCAATGCTGCGGATTAAAGTGCGAGTGGGACTTGTTTGGGCAACATGCTGAAGGAGATGAATTCTTCCCTGGGTCTCCCTCACTCCAACTTCCCCCCGGCTGAACATTCGTCGAGAGGCAATCTTTCCCTCTCCCTCCCGGACACCTCCCTGCACGAAGACCTGGCAAACCTGGACAATATCTTGTTGACCATCCGAGAACCTTCCACTATCGCCCTGACGGTCATGTACAGCATATCTTTCGTGGTTGGCTTCGTCGGCAACATTATGTCCATCAAAGTGCTGACCAGCAAGAGGAGTAACCGGATGCCTGGGGTGAGTGCCACTCGCAGTTTGTTGATCAACCTTGCTGTCTGTGATCTGATGGTGGTCTGTGTGTGCATGCCCACCACCCTGGGTTACCAGATCTACAAAGCTTGGATTTATGGTGACTTCATGTGCAGAGCGGCACCTTTCACCCAGGCAGTGTCTGTCTCTGCCAGTGTCCTCAGCATCACTGTTATCAGTGTAAACAGGTACTATAATGTCCACAACCCCTTAAATGCCAGATCCTTCTTTACCTGGAGAAAACTCTTTTGGACTATTTTCGTGGTGTGGTTGTTGTCATCTGGCATCTGCCTGCCTCTAATTTTCATGAATAAATTGGAAGTGATCGACCCTACGTTTGGGGTTCCCTTCTGCAGTGAAGTCTGGTCCCAAGTCAGGTTGAAACAGGCCTACAACTTCCTCCTCTTCTGCGCTCTCTATGGTTTGCCTGTGCTA
The DNA here is from genome assembly GCF_964213995.1 of Mustelus asterias. Lineage (NCBI taxonomy): Eukaryota > Metazoa > Chordata > Chondrichthyes > Carcharhiniformes > Triakidae > Mustelus > Mustelus asterias. The sequence continues at coordinate 19,568,867 of NC_135823.1, forward strand.
TTCAACCTGGTGATTTGCTTTCTCACTTGGCGGAGACTTTGGAGCACGTCCAGTCATTTCAAAGAGTGCGACTCCAGGAGTCAATCCCTCCCAGCTTCCAGGCTGAAAATCCGGAAAAAGATCGCCAAAATGGTGGTGGCTTTGGTGATTCTGTTTGCCTTTTCGTGGTTACCCGTCTACGTGGTGGACATCTGGCTAGACTTCAACACTGAGGATGCTTCAAGGGATGATGACACATCTTCAGAGTGGATCATGCACTTTAGACCATTCGCCCAGTGGCTTGGTCTCACTAATTCTTCCCTCAATCCAATTTGCTATTGCTTCGTTGGAGACCTGTACAGATCAGCCAAGGAAATGAAGAACAAATATCGAAGAACCCTCGTCTCTCTCTTTAACTATTCTGTGTCTGAAGGCTCCACAAGGTCGACCCTACCCAAACTTCTTTCCTACAAGGAATCCTGTCAGAAATCCACAAAAGAATTCAATTTCATGGAGTCAAAGGAGGAAAAGTTTAAGGACTATTGTTCACCTCCTGGGATTTGTGAAACATCATTGAGTACTTGCCATCCTGTTCCCAAATCTATGGTTGGAGCTGATGAGGAGGATACGAAGAACAAGAAATAAACCACATAGAACTTGTAGAAATCTGTTTCTATTGAGTTAACACTATGTCACTGATTAATTCACCACTATCATTCCCAATTTGAAAATAGCCCTGAAACCAACCTGGGTGAGAATAAATGGCTTTGTTAGTAGTCTCTAGGTAACCAATATAGAGTTCTGTAAAGCCAAAGATTGTGACATGTGTAAAACTACCATTCATATCTTGGACAACCCAAAATCTTCCATAACGAATAGTGTCAATTCCTTACCTGTGCGTGTCATTTTGTGTACATTTTCTTGCTGAATTTATGTTTGCATAAATACTTGAAGACGTCCGGTTCCACTCTCAAGTGACGTGTTTGTATATAAAATGATGGAGGCATGCTATTCGACCATGGGGAACACCACATTCAAGCCCAATATTGTTTTTGTCTGACGTATACACTTGCCAGCTTGGGACACTGCACAGACACCAGGATGGAAATGCTTCCCGATTGTTTGTCCTATCTTTTACGCACTGGTGTCAATTGTCACACCCTAGTAACTGTACCAGCTGTGATAAAACAAAACAGTACAGAACTGAACCCAGCACTGTGTGGCCTTTTTCACTTGGAATTATATCTTTAGTAAGGACACTTTGTATTGAGATCACGATAACGTAGCAAGTAGAATCAATACTAACATGCAGTTGAAGTGAGAGATTGTGACCACCCTGTTGATACACAGCTATTTTATCTATATCAACATTGCTCTCATGTATAATATTTTAATTTTGTTGAAAACAGTGAATGCTTTATGATACTTTGCTTACCTGTCGTGCCTGATGTACTGATCTGTCAGCTTTCATTCAGAGTAGTGTTAGTCATTTCAGTTGTTCTCAAATTACTAAATGTCCTCTAAGAAGTGGCCATTTTCATTTTATAATATTTAGCCTATTTAATTTGTCCTCTCCCCTCTCCTGAAGATTAGTGGCGGGGCTTGAATCGATGGGTGCCAGGCACAATTTAATACCTTGTTCAGGCGACTCACCTTCATGTGTAAACACTGAGTGGTGTTGACCTGGGGATGAGTGGGATTCATAGCTAATCCAAGTCCTGATTTCCTTCGACGTTCATGGAATTATCACTGGATAGAAGAGCGAGGATGAATCTTTCCATCTCTAATCTTGAAGCACTGCAGTATGCTATGCCCCTACTGTCACAGTGATTCTAACTAACGCAATCCTAACTGCAAATTCGGCACAGTGGTTAGCACTGCTGCCTCACAGCACCAGGGGCCCGGGTTCGATTCCCGACTTGGGTCACTGTTTGTGCGGAGTCTGCACATTCTCCCCGCGTCTGCATGGGTTTCCTCCGGGTGCCCTGGTTTCCTCCCACAGCCCGAAGATGTGCTGGTTAGGTGCATTGGCCATGATAAATTCTCCCTCAGTGTACCCGAAAAGGTGCCAGAGTGTGGTGACTAGGGGATTTTCACAGTAATTTCATTGCAGCGTTAATGTAAGCCTACTTGTGACTAATAAATAAATAAACATTATAAAATTCTGCTGGGGTCTGTGGGTCTGTATAATCTCAGTGAATGGTGCCTCTATTATGGGCCATTAGTGAAAACATCTTCAAAGGGAACGAAGGTGGGGGTAAGGTTTTGTCCTCAACTCCTTGGTGATAATCTGGCAGAACATATTCTCTGAATCTTGTAAAACATTTTGATCTGTTCTCTTGGGCAGATTCTACACTGGATAGTCAATTCAATCTTCAAAATTTCTATGCAATGGGGTGAAGATGAAAATTTACCCCCTAATTGTACTCTGGTCAGGTAATTCTACCTGCTTCACTCCCTTTTCCCTAAAACTGGATAAGTGAATTATGTCACACTTCAGCTGAGATAAGCCTCACAGCTACAACTGAAATGAAGCTCCTACAATAACAACAACAGATGTAATATTTGCGGCAATAGCAGATACTCAAGCCATATTCTATGAGAAGCACACACTATGAGAAGGGAAGAGCTCAAAATAATGAGGAAATACAGCAGGTAGTCTTATAGAAAGACTGAGAAATAGAGTCGTACAGTGCAGAAAAGGCCTTTCGACCCATCGAGTACAAACTGACAATAACTACCACTCAAGTCACGCTAATCCCATTTTCCAGCTCTTGTCCCATATCCTTGAATGTTATGTTTCAAGTGCTCATCCAAATACTGTGTAGATGAAATACTTAATAATCTGAGATAACAGATGCAAAGAAGCATGTAAAACAAAATTTCAGAGCCATTTGGATGAAAGAAAGAGAAAAGGGGAAACAAAATAGTTAAATATTAGTTTAGTTTATTTATTAGTGTCACAAGCAGGCTTACATTAACACTGTAATGAAGTTACTGTGAAAATTGCCACACTCCGGCACCTGTTCGGGTACACTGAGGGAGAATTTAGCATGGCCAATGCACCTAACCAGCACATCTTTCGGACTGTGTACAAACCAGAGCACCTGGAGGAAACCCACGCAAACACGGGGAGAACATGCAGACTACGCACAGACAGTGACCCAAGTCAGGAATTGAACCTGGGTCCCTGGCGCTGTGAGGCAGTAGAGCTAACCACTGTGCCATTGTGATAAAGAGACACACATGACAGATAGAGAAAATTGTACACACAGAGGATAGAGAGAGATGATACAGGATAGAGAGAGATGATACAAAGATGTGCAACAGTTGTACAAAGATAGACTTTTTCTGCCCATGAGAAACTAGTTTGGAAATGTTAGGCACTGAAGGAACTAACTATATTTGTTATCCATATCCTTACAGAGCGGTACGGTGGCACAGTGGTTAGCACTGCTGCCTCACAGCGCCTGGGACCTGGATTCAATTCCCAGCTTGGGTCAGTACCTGTGTGCAGTTTGCACATTCTTCCCGTTCTGCGTGGGTTTGCTCCAGGTGCTCTAATTTCCTCCCACAGTCCGAAAGCTGTGCTGGTTAGGTGCATTGGCCATGCTAAATTTTCCCTCAGTGTACCCGAACAGGCGCCGGAGTGTGGCGACTAGGGGATTTTCACAGTAACTTTATTGCAGTGTTAACATAAGTCTACTTGTGACACTAATAACTAAACTTGAAATAAACTACTCTTGTTTTGAAAAGCAAATATGAAATGGGGTCCCAACCATTACCAACCCAGCCTGTTATTTTTGTTGGTCCAATGTTTCTGTCTTGTTCGGACAGTGTGTCAATGATGCACATTTACTATCCCTACGGAAATTGAAGATTGATTGATTGACAGCATTCCATGTGTGTTGTTCGCTGCCATAGTGCCCAGACAAAGCTGTATGGCTGCAATGGCAACACAAAGTTCCTACCAAACAATTACAAATGGAGACAGACCCATCAAGGCTATCTGCAATTCATGAACAAGTGTAATAAAAAAAAGCAATCATGATAATAAATGGCATTTCAGCTCAGTCATAAACTTAATTCATACTGAGCTCCCCTTGAGGGCATTTTTGGCTTATTATTTCACGGTCAACACTCTATTCTTAAATTCATGTGCGTGATGAATTCAGACAGTTCTCAGCCAATCTGTTGTTGGTTTGTTCTTTTGTGTTGAGGGTTGACACAAGATTCCCAGAAAGTGAAGCAAAATCACAGCTGTTGTTCCGAATGGCAAACGCAACCTCCAGAAGTTGTGACAAGCTAATGCAGTGTTTAAAATGATCACAGATTTTGCTTCTTTTCTTGCTTCAGTGTGATAGACACTCGGTATTTTCACAGCCATCTGGGAAAGGAGATGCTCGAACAAGTTGGCCCTAATTTTCGTAGAATCATAGAAACCCTACAGTGCAGAAGGAGGCCATTCGGCCCATCGAGCCTGCACCAACAACCATCCCACCCAGGCCCTATCCCTGTAATCCCACATATTTACCTTGCATATCCCTCTAACCTACGGAACTCAGGACACTAAGGGGCAATTTATCACCTAACCCGCACGTTTTTGGAGGAAACTGGAGCACCCAGAGGAAAACCACGCAGACACGGGGAGAATGTGCAGGCTCCACACAGACAGTGACCCAAGCCGGGAATCGAAGCCAGGTCCCTGGAGCTGTGGGTAGCAGTGCTAACTACTGTGCCACTGTGCCGCCATCATCAACAAAAGCAATCCCCTTGGAAAGTTGGAACTTTAGCTCTCAACCAGTAACTATTATGTTGTGCAAAGTGTCTCTTTATTGCACAACAGTTATTAAGCACAGATCCCAGCTCTTAAAATTAATCTCACAACATCAGGTTAAAGTCCACCAGGTTTATTTGGAATCATGAGCTTTCGGAGCACTGAGTCACCTGATGAAGGAGCAAATGACCCTACTGTGAGGCAGGAAGGTGCCTTACTGTGCCTACCCCAGTCTAACACCGGCATCTCCAAATTAAAACTAATCAGTTCATTTGAGTTTAATAATGGATACACTCAAATTGGTACCAACATTTTATTTTCTAATCGAATCCTTTTGCACAAATAGCGGTGTTTTATTAATTGCATTATACGAATGATTACGTGACATTGACGCTAACATATTGTGTGGCTTAACCAACTTGAGACGGTTTCAAGGTTCATAGAACCACTCTACTCTACTCTTGACAACAAATACTCTAAATTAATTTTGCCCACAAAGTTTGTCTGTTATTAGGAAGCAACAGATGTCTCATCACATTTAAAATAGAAAGAAATACATTGTGTTCATTTATTCCTGCTTACATTTAACCGGAGGGAAACAAATACCAATTGTATTTTGCTATCTTTGTTGAGGTCTGAAATAGAGCAAATGAAGACAGGCAGAATTAAATGCAGTAACCACTCCCCCACCTCCCCCCTCAAATCTGGAACAGTTAGCTGATGTTTCTTTCACTAGAATCTAAATTTAGTTAAACACAAACAAAAAATAACTACAATTGTATTTTCAACTTATTGGCAATTACAATTCAGCATTGGAAGATCCAATGAATATTTTTATATTCTTGAGTCCTCTGATGTAATTAATAGCTAGCCCAATGACAAACCTGAAATGGTTAATCATGTCAGTGGTTATGATTTCCTCCAGTTTAAAAATGCCATAGTTATTGGCACTAATTTAGTGGCACATTTTGAATTTGCACAGAAGTTGGTTAAGTGAGTTAACAACATGGTGGCACAGTAGTTAACACTGCTGCCTTACACTCCAGGGACCCGGGTTCGATTCCCGACTTGGGTCACTGTCTGTGCGGAGTCTGCACGTTCTCCCCGTGTCTGTGTGGGTTTCCTCCGGGTGCTCCGGATTCCTCCAGCACTCCAAAGATATGCAGGTTAGGTTCACTGGCCATGCTAAATTGCCCCTTAGTGCCCAAAGATTTGCAGGTTAGGTGGATTGGCCATGCTAAATTGTCCCTTAGTGTCCAAAAATATGTAGGTTAGGTGGACTGGCCATGTTAAATTGCCCCTTAGTGTCCCAAGATGTGCAGGTTAGGTGGATTAGTGGGGTAAATGCACAGGATTGCAGGAATAGGACCTGGGTGGGATGCTCTTTCAGAGAGCTGGTGCAGACCTGATGGGCCAAATGGCCTCCTTCTGCACTGTCAGGATTCTATGATTCCAGCAATTTAGCCCTTAGAAATTCCAAAACTATGTCAAAGTAAGTTTATGGAACCTGGAGGTGGGTGTGATTTTGATCATTTGTAAAGTGGGCTAAAGCAAATTGATTGGTGATATACTGTAGGTGTAGTTAATCTTAGGAAAAAATGAGGAGAGATTATATAAGTCAAATGAACATGATGAGCAGCACCTTCCCTGTCCCGTAAAGGCAATTTGAAGGTGGGACTGGGAGGAAATTCTGAAATTAGGGCAATCTTCCCAATAGTAGATGCCACCCCACCTGCCCCCCTCCGCGCCCCCCATGCCATCCCCCTGAGATCAAAGGATGGCAGGTAACTACAGGTGACTTATCAGAGGCAGGCTGGGAAGGAGGCTGTTTGTACCTGTCCCCTAACCCTAACTGGATAAGCAGGGATCAGAGGGCCTCACTGTGGCCACAAGCCCTTGTGTAGATGGCCTTTCCCTCCACAGGGGTTTCCAGGCAGCTGTGGCAACAAAACATTCATTACAAATTGACTGCTCTTCAGGAAGCACCTTAAGATGGAGGTATTCCTTGCATCCCCCCTCCTACAGTCACAGCGCCCACCTCTGCCAGCCTTCCATGGCTGCATGCCCTGCAATTGGCCCTGAAGACTCAGGAATCTGCCCACTGGAAATGGTTTCTTAATTGGCCACTTCGGGGAGGATCTCACAGGCAGGGTTTAACCATGGGGTAGGGATCTGGAAATGGTCCCACGTCATGATGCTTAAGTGGTCCCACCTTATGTGATTTATTTCAATGTACACTTGACAGTTTTAATGTATAGTGCTGTAATCCATAGAATCCCTACAATGCAAAAGGAGACCATTCAGCCCATTGAGTCTGCACCGACTCTCTGAAAGAGCATCCTACCCAAGCCCACCACTCCACCCTATCCCCGTAGCCCTACACATTTACCATGGCTAATCCACCTAACTACACATCTTTGGACACTACGGGGCAATTTACCTTGGCCAATCCACCGAACATGCACAATCTTTGGACTGTGGGAGGAAACCAGAGCACCCAGAGGAAACCCACACAGACACGGGGAGAACGTGCAAACTCCACACAGACAGCCACCCAAGGCTGGAATTGAGCCCGGGTCCCTGGCGCTGTGAGGCAGCAGTGTTGACCACTGTGCCACCGTGCCACCCCACCTGACATTGAGGTGAAACAGATCCAGCCATTTGAATCGTTTATCTGTAGTAGATAGATGAACAATTGGGCCTGGGTGTCACATATCCCTGAATTTTTTTTAAACTTAGATTAGGGAGAGATGTGGTCACCCACAGCTACCAACTTGAATTATAACAAAGTAATTATGACAACGATCTTTAAAAAGAATCGCAAATATTTACCAGGGTAAAGTTCTAGAATGGAAACAATAGAGAGTTTGCAACAACGTAAACCCAGCACCAGCATTTGCCAAACAAATCATTTTATAATACATCATTTTATAATGATTATAATATAATCATCTTGCAAATATGCTGTTTTTCTCAGCATATTTGCAAATTGGCATTATCAAAGGTAACAAGATTAATGGGTAATAATGCTGCTTTGGATTTATAGTTCAAAACTGACAGTTTTACATTGGGCTGTATCTGTGACTGCTATATTAGCAGCCCAGGCACTGGATGTATTAATTTACCTAATCTAGCAATCTATACTTCACCGAGATCTGTCATGTGGAATTACATACAGTTATGAATAAGACTAGCTCATTATTTTTAATCAGGAGGGTTATATTTTGGGTGGCCGTTGTATTTAAAAATACATCAATGTGTGTTGAAATCGCATTAAGTACTGCTTTTAATCTGGAATAGATCAGGAGGAGAGGAGGTTCACCGGGATGCTGCCTCGGATGGAACAATTAAATTATGAAGAGAGGTTGGGTAGGCTTAGGTTGTTTTCGTTGGAGCAGGGAATACTGAGAGGCGACCTGATCGAGATTATGAGGGGCATGGACAAAGTGGATAAGGAGCAGCTGTTCCCCTTAGTTGAAGGGTCCATCATGAGGGGACATAGGTTCAAACTGAAGGAGGTTCAGGGGGGATGTGAGGAAAAACGTTTTTACCCAGTGAGTGGTGACAGGCTGGAATGTGCTGCCTGGGAGGGTGGTAGAGGCGGGTTGCCTCACATCCTTTAAAAAGTACCCGGATGAGCACTTGGCACATCATAACATTCAGGGCTATGGGCCAAGTGCGGGCAGTTAGGAGTGGAGTTCAGATGTTTCTAATATGTTGGTGTGGACTCGATGGGCTGAAGGTCCTCTTCTGCACTGAATGATTCTATGATTCAATGGGCAGGATTTTATGACCTCGCTCGTCCCAAAACCGTAAAATCCCACCCGAGGTCAACAGACCTTTCCATTGTCCACCCCTGGCCTTCTCCGATTCCCATGGCAGGTGGGCGGGATGGTAAAATTCCACCCTATAACTTCTGATTTCTAACTAAAATCAAAGACTCATGCAACACAGGAGGTAATTCAACTCAAAAGTTGTCTGATTCTATTTGCAAAGTATATTTTCTCTGATGCACTATCAATCAAGCAAAGACTAATTTGTATGCAAGAACAAATAGGCTTTTATCCGCAAAAGACTTGGAGCACACCCATGCTGATGAACTGGTCCAGAGACTGAGGAGGGGGGTGGGGAGCAGTCACCTTTATACCTGGACCGAGGGGGAGGAGTCTCAGGCAGGGCCGGCAGGGGCATGTCCAGGCATGTCACACACACACAGGCAATAAGCTTAACAGTGGTTTACCACATTCTCTTCAGAGACCAAAATGCCCAACAATGATAATTAAGACCACAAGACGTAGGAGCAGAAGTCGGCCATTTGGCCTCTCAAGTCTATTCTGTCTTGTAATTCACTGTTCTTATGGGTAAAACTAGTATAACTCACGGACGCCATCAGTGCTATAAGCTGCAATGTCTCTCTATTGAGTGAAAGGACAGGAATAATATGTATACCACAAGTATTATTTGCAACTTTGATGATTATTCTGGAATCTTGTTCATTCAATGTGCGGCACCATGTACATATTATCTTTTTCATTCATTTGTGTTGCCAACATTGCAGATTTAGGAATCACTGTTCAAACATTCAAGTGTTCCTCTATATGTGTAACACTTCCAAACTGATTGCATGTAGGGTATGAAATAATAAATAAATTACCATATGACTATTGAAGTATAGTTGTGTCCAAGACGAGGGTAAAATTAATGCTTTTCATCACAGACTCATAACTACTACTTTCTCCCACTCTCTTAATGTGTCGTGTGCGTCTATTTTGATGGGCAGTGTAACTCCTTGCACAAGAAATTCTGTAATATGTACATATTCACAAATGGTATCATCATTTCTGTAAGACTTTGTTTCATATTAGCTCAGAGTGCTAAGCCACTATCATAACTACCTGGGCGATGTTTTGGATTTGAAGATGTGTACAGATGGAACGTGCCCATTTCAGAAAGGTTTATTGCAATGTACCATTCAATATCTGTAAGTGATGTGGAAATAAACTTCAAATTATTTCTGTGTTAACATGAAATCCAATATTTCCTTTAATTAATACAATAGAAATATACAAATATGCATCCAGAAATGCAATTCGGAAAAGAAATGTAATATTTTGTACGTCCATGTGCCCACTTTTACCTTGGACATAAAGGACAATATGTAGTATTAAGAACTTTTGGGGAAAGAATTCCAGGTTATAAAGTGTTGATCATTTCTACTATTTGGCTAAGGTACATCTCAAATTATTCAGTAAATCCATCCATCAGATACCTGGGCTGTACAAACCATACAGGCCTCAGGGTTAGGCCCTGCTCATAACCGAGCATGCTAATTCAGCTCGTGCTACAATAGAGATGCCACAGGTACCCAAGATAGAGAGAGGAAAATCAGGCAAGATTGTTATCCAGTGATTCATGTTATCAGTGTGGGTGTGTGTATGTGTGTGTGTATGTGGGCGGGTGGGGGTGGTGTGCATGTGTGTGGAGGGGAGGGTGGGGTATGTGTGGTGTGTGTGTGTGGGGTGGGGGGGGAGTGGGGGGTGTATGGTGTGTGTGCGTGTGGGGGGGGATGGGAGGGTGGTATATATGTGATTGTGTGTGATGTGTGTTTGTGTATGGGTGTGTATATGTCTGTGGGGATGTGTGCATTTGTGAGTGGGTATGTGTGTGTGTGTGGGGGTGGGTGTTGTGATTGTATGTGTGTATGTATGTGTTTGCATGTGTGTGTGGTTTTTTGTGTGTGTGTGTGGGTTTGTGGGTGTGTGTGGGCATGTGTGGGCGTGCGTGCGTGCGTGTGTGTGTGTGCATGTGAGAGTGTGTGTGTGGGCATGTGTGCGTGCATGTCTGCATGAGTGTGAGTGCAAGTGCGTATGTGTGTGTGCGTGTGTGCGTGTGTGTGTGAGAGTGAGTGAGTGTGTGTGGGCGTGTGTGCATGAGTATATGCGTGCGTGTCTGCATGCGTTTGAGTGCGTATGTGCATGTATGTGCATATGTGAGTGTGGGTGTGTGTGTGCGAGAGTGTGTGTGCGAGAGTGTGTGTGCGAGAGTGTGTGCGAGAGTGTGTGTGTGAGAGTGTGTGTGTGCATGTGTGTGTGGAAGTGTGAGTGTGTGAGTGCATGTGTGAGTGTGTGTGTGTGGGCGCGTGTGTGTGCGTGAGTTGAGAGTGCGTGCGTGGGAGTGCGTGTGTGAGTGTGTGTGAGAGTGTGAGAGTGTGTGAGTGTGAGAGTGTGAGAGTGTGTGAGTGTGTGTGTGTGGGCGAGTGTGTGTGTGTGTGGGCGCGTGTGTGTGCGTGTGAGTTGAGCGTGTGTGCGTGGGAGTGTGTGTGAGAGTGTGAGAGTGTGTGAGTGTGAGAGCGTGTGTGGGTGTGTCTGTGGGTGTGTGTGTGGGTGTGTGTATGTGTGTCTCCTTAAATTGGTTAGGCTCAGTTATTTTGTCTCCACTGGAAAATCTGTCAAACTCACACACAATCCGAGCTTCCTGAGTGAAATTCCAGGGTGCCTTCAGGTGAGAAGTGGAGAGGAAAATATTAGAAAGAAATTATTTCAACGATGCACTACAGCACAGCTCTTCCAGCACAATGCACCAGTTACACATTGGCAAACCAGATGGCCAAGGAAAGGTAGAGACTTTGAGGCTGTTCTGAAAATTCACCAAGTGCTCGCTGTCAATATTTTCTGATCAGGCAGCACTGAGGTCCAAAAACCATATCATTCAGTGCCAGATTTTCCCCAGCCTGAGGACTGGGTCTAGGCCGAGCTTGAAACACCATTGGGGCTCCGCATGCAGAATTATGAGGCCCTCCCCTGTTTGGAGAATTAGACTGTTCTGAACAATGTCAGCACCTTCCGAGCTGCGTGCAGTAAAATATAGTTTGCAGGAAGCCTTAAGCCAGCAATCCTGAATGGACTCATTGGAGACCACCATTACCCGAATGTGGAGACAGAAAGTGCCAGAATTCTCCACCCAACTCCACCAGAGTGCCAAAGATGGCGTCTGCTCATGCAGCCCCCTCCGAATCACCACGACCCTCCCAATTGTTTCACTAATCTCCCAACTGCCCTCTGTATCTCCCAGCACTCTTCCTTTCCTGACCATACCTCAATGTTAATAATTCAGCGACTCGAAACAGAAATCCTCTTCAGCAGTGAGATGTGTAAGATAATTCAGCAGGGGGTGGCAGCTTGTGTAGGTAAGGGCGGAGGTGAATGCTGGGTGTAGCTCCGGCCAACCAGCTCCAGAACATTGAAACATAGAAACTAGAAGCAGGAGAGGGCCATTTGATCCTTCGAGTCTGCTCCTCCACTCATTTTAATCATGGCTGATCATCAAATTCAATATCCTATTTCCCCCTTTCCCCCCCATATCCCTTGATCCCTTTAAGCCCTCAGAGCTATATCTAATTTCTTCTTGAAATCCGACAACGTTTTGTCCTCAACTACTTTCTATGGTAGTGAGTTACACACATTCACCACCCTCTGTGTGAAGAAATCCCTCCTCACCTCAGTTCTAAAAGGTTTACCCCTTATCCTCAAACAATTATCCCTAGTTCTGGACTTCCTCACCACCAGGAACATTCTTTCTGAATCTACCCTGTCTAACCATATTAAAATTTTATAAATTTCTATGAGATTCCCCTCTTACTCTTCTAAACTCCTATGAATATAATTCTAACCGATTTAGTCTCTCCTCATATGACAGACTTGCCATCCCAGGAATCAGCCTGGTAAACCTTCGCTGCACTCCCTCTATAGCAAGGACATCCTTCCTCAGATAAGGGCACCAAACCTAGAGCCTGCTTCCCAAGCCCCAAGCTCATACTGACAAATGAGTTAAACCAATTAATAAGCTGCGGACTTGGCTATGATGAGCATTCAACAATTCAGCACATTAAACATGGACTACAGGTCATAGCTGAAGCTGGGTGAAGTAGTGTTGGTACACTATGCTTAGCCACATTATGAAGCTTGCAGCAGTGGTTTGTGTGAATGCAACAATCATTTTGGCAGCAACTGCCCAAGAGCATCAGAGAGATAGAGGACAGAGGAAGGACAGATTCGAGATATGAAACTGTAATCTCTTAGATTCATTTGTTGACCATGAACTAGTTCATCATGGTTAAAGCAACAGCAATGATTCCATCATTTCCCTTTCACTAAGATGTCCTTGGTGACAAATCACAACAGTTGTGCCCAATCTGAAATCATAGAATTCCTACCATGCGTACGGAGGCCATTCAGCCCATTGAGTCTGCATCGACAACAATCCCACCCAGGCGCTATCCCAGTAATCCCACATATTTACCCTGCTAATCCCCCTGACACTATGGGGCAATTTAGCATGGCCAATCCACCTAACCCGCACACCTTTGGAGTGCGGGAGGAAACCGGAGCACCCGGAGGAAACCCACGCAGACACAGGGAGAATGTGCAAACTCCGCACAGACAGTGACCCAAGCCAGGAATTGAACCCGGGTCCCTGGTGCTGTGAGGCAGCAGTGCATTCTTTCTGGTTGTACCACAGTTTGGTATGGCTCCTGCTCTGCCCAAGACCGCAATAAACTACAAAGGGTTGTGAATGAAGCCCAATCCATCACGCACACCAGCCTCCCATCCATTGACTCTGTCTACACTTCCGGCTGCCTTGGAAAAGCAGTCAGCATAACTAGGGACCCCACGCACCCCGGACATTCTCTCTTCCGCCTTCTACCGTCGGGAAAAAGATACAAAAGTCTGAGGTCTCGTATCAACCGACTCAAGAACAGCTTCTTCCCTGCTGCTGTCAGACATTTGAATGGACCTACCTTGCATTAAATTGATCTTTCTCTACATCCTAGCTATGACTGTAACACTACATTCCACATTCTTCCCTTTCCTTCCCTATGAATGGTATGCTTTGTCTGTATAGCGCGCAAGAAACAATACTTTTCACTGTATACTAATACATGTGACAATCATAAATCAAATCAAATCAAAAACCACTGTGCCACTGTGCTGCTGTTAAAGAAGACAATGTGAATTTAGCAGTGGGAGCAAGGCCCGTGCAGATTGGGTGGGAATGTCTATGCTTCACACATTTTCATATCTGAGAATTTGCAGATACCTGCTTCTCGCTCAAAGTGCAACTTGGATAATTTTTTCCTGCTTTTGCACATATTGATAATTTTATGCTCCATTTAACTAATGAGGTCCAGAATTGGACATTGTACAAATACGATCTCAAGGGGGTGAAGAAGTGATGCCTTAATGGTACACGGCCTTGTTTAGATTCCAGCTGGAGTATCGCAGGCAGCATTGGACACTGCACCTTAGGAAGGTTATGTTGACCTTAGATGAGCTCCAGTGCAGATTCACCAGAATGATACCACGATTGAACAGTTAAATGATAAGCAAACTTGTATTGTATTCCCTTGAGTGTAGAAGGTTATAGGTGATCTAATCAAGGTCTTCTAATATGATGGATGGATTCGATAAAGGTAGGTAAAGAGAAATGACTTCCTCCAGTGAAATTCCGATTAAAATGGGACATAAAGTTATGTTTAGAACAAAGCCATTTTGGAGTGAAATTAGGGAGCATGTCTTCATACAAAGGGTGGTGGAACTTTGTAACTCACTTCTTCACCTCATTTTCACTTGACCGTTTACTCCAATTCAGGGTCGCGGGGGGGTCAAAGCCTATCCAAACAGACATTAGGGGGCGAATTTTCCCGTTCCGCTCGCCACGGGAAGCGTAGCAGGCGAGGGGCGGACCATGGAAAGACCTCAGACGGGATTTTCCGGTTTCAGGGAGAGCGCAGCCAGGAAGTCCAGCTCTGGGAGTTAGCTGGGGGTACAACCAGGACAAGATGCCAATCCATCACACACACACACACACACACACACACACACACACACACACTCTGAGGGGCAATTTAGCATGGCCAATGCACCTAACCAGCACGCCTTTGGAGTGTGGGAGGAAACCAGAGCACCCGGAGGAAACTCCTCACAGTCGCCCAAGGCCGGAATCAAACCCAGGTGAAATCAGCAACTTTTTCTCCCAAAAGATTGTGAATACTGAGTCAATATAAACTTTCCAGACTGGGATTAATGGATTTGTGTCAGGTAAGAAAGATGGGAAATGAAGTTGAAGAACAGATTGGCAATGGAATGGCGGAGCAGGTTGAAGTGGAATTTTTCTTTATCTACCCTTGTCAAATCCATCTATCATTTCAGAGGACCTTGATTCGATGACCCATTACCTTCTAAACTCAAGTGAATAGAGTGCTTGTAATTTCACTGTTCACTCCCTGCTACCATTCTCGAGACAGAATGGCCTCATCTTGATCCATCAGTAAATATGAGAGAATCTCTGAGAGTGATGATTGCAGGTTATAAAAGTTACTAATAGAAGATGGTGGGGACATTGCCATTAAAAAATGCTGAATCACAAGGTTCCTGCATCATTATTTTATCAATTCTGCACATTAACCAGAGCATTTAACTAATATCCCTTAATCCCCGGACAAACACCATTCAATCAAAATATTTTATTCATGTGATATCGACATTGGATGCCTGAAATGAGGTGTTCCATTTTCCAATTGAAACACCCCCTACCTTGACAGGTAATGGGTGGCACGATGGCACAGTGGGTTAGCAATGCTGCCTCACAGCGTCAGGGACCCGGCTTGGGTCACTGTCTGTGCGGAGTTTGTACATTCTCCCCGTGTTTGCGTGGGTTTCCTCCGGGTGCTCTGGTTTCCTCTCACAGTCTGAAAGACATGCTGGTTAGGTGCATTGGCCATGCTAAATTCTCCCTTAGTGTACCTGAACAGGTGCCGGAGTGTGGCAACCAGGGGATTTTCACAGTAACTTCATTGCAGTGTTAATGTGACACGAAGAATAAACTTTCAAAACATTCATCAATAAAGCTCAATAAACCGCCAGCCACACCATTACGATTGAAGCTTGGTAGATTTCTCCTCACTTACAGGACAATACTTCACATTACTGTGGGAGTATCCCCCACTGATATGCCACAACTCTGTTAAGGGTGAAAGGTCCTTTCCAACTTAGTATTCATTAAGAACTTTAAATTTGGTCCAGCCTCCTCCCTGGGAAAATCATAACCAAATCAAGCCCAGTGTCCTCTCTGACTGACCTCCAAGGAAGAAAAGTAAGGAAACATGCAAACCACATAAGGAAGTGGGAAGCTAACATAATCCAAACTGAGAATGATAATCCAGAACCATCTATCAGCATTCCTTCAATAGTTCCAAGTTCAGTGGGACACGTTACTCCAGAGGAAAGCACTCATGTTGTTCCCATTTGAACCGGAGCAATGTCTGCACTAACACACCTCTTGAAACTGCAAACCACCTGACAAGGTTGCACAATGGTTAGCACTGCTGTCTCACAGCGCCAGGGACCTGGGTTCGAATCCCGGCTTGGGTCGCTGTGTGGAGTCTGCACATTCTTCCCCGTGTCTGCGTGGGTTTCCTCCGGGTGCTCCAGTTTCCTCCCACAGTCCGAAAGACATGCTGGTTAGGTGCATTGGCCATGCTAAATTCTCCCTCAGTGTACCCGAACAGGCGCTGGAGTGTGGCGACTAGGGGGATTTTTACAGTAACTTCATTGCAGTGTTAATGTAAGCCTACTTGTAACAAATAAATAAACTTTAAAGACATTGCTACTCCAACTGAGGCAGAGCCAGAGAATTTGGAAATCCCCTGAAAGACTGACATTTTGCACTGCATTATTCAAACATTTTTTAAGATTTAATTTTATTGTCTATTCTTAAATATGTTTGTAAAGAACTTAAAAGGGAAGGATGATGTGGGAGCGCAGCAGAGTGTGATGGGTGACAGTTGAGCACGAGTTCGGGAGCACGGAGCAGTGCTGGAGAGAAGGACTGAGAACACAGAGCGCCTGTTGAGTGCGAGTCCAAGCTCGCGCTGCCGAGGACAATGCGCGGCAGTTGGAGATCGGTGGTTGAGCTCCGGCAGTTGAACGTTGGGAGTTGAAGAATGTGGGGGTCTTCATTGTCCTCCCAATAGTTTGCTTTGAATAAATAATTCAATTATTTTCTCTTAAATGCCCTCTGAGGGCATTTCACCTTCCGATTGGGCACTTTACAGCCTTCTGGACTGAATATTGAGTTCAACAACTTCAGAGCATGAATTCTCTCCTCCACCTTCACCCCATTTCCATTTATTTTATTTAATCTTATTCATCCATTTTATCATCCCTTCTTTCTCACTTCCATTTTTCCACTTCTCCATTCCAGCTCTCCTTCTTGCCACCCCCCCACCCCCCACCCACCACCCCCCACTCGTTCAGGGCAACTGCCACATTCCTCAGGCAGTCCCTGAACCATCTGTACCTCTGTTCTGCCAGTCACACATTCTGATCACTTAATGGACAATTTTAGCACCTTCTTCGCCTTCTGTATCCTCATTTACATTCCCTTTGTCCCATTTCACCCCCCCACCCATAGTATAAATCTCTGCTGATTCTCTTTGCTTTCAGCTCTGACGAAGGGTCATCTAGACTGGAAATGTTGGCGCTATTCTCTCCCCACAGATGCCATCAGACCCGCTGAGATTTTCCAGCATTTTCTGTTTTTGTTTCAGATTCCAGCACCCGCAGTATTTTGCTTTTATTTAAGTTTAAGTTTATTTATTAGTGTCACAAATAGGCTTACATTAACACTGCAATGAAGTTACTGTGAAAATCCCCTAGTCGCCACACTCCGGCGCCTGTTTGGGTACACTGAGGGAGAATTTAGCATGGCCAAAGCACCCTAACCAGCACATCTTTCAGACTGTGGGAGGAAACGGGAGCACCCGAAGGATACCCATGCAGACATGAAGAGATCAAGCCCACTGGACCAGTGGTCTTATCCATTGTAAATCCAGTCAGCCTGTCTGGTACATCCTTCCTATCAATGTTCATTCCAGCTATTACCTCCACCATCTCCACTTCTAACAACATTATGTCAGCATGTTCTTCCTAATTAAACACAGATAAAAAGTACTCATTGGCTATAGTGTCGGCATGGGGGGATCAGGATAGGTTTTGGTGGTCCAGAAAACTAAGGAAATTTGGCATGCCCGCTACGACTCTCACCAGTTTTTACAGATGCACCATAGAAAGCATTCTTTCTGAGTGTATCACAGCTTGATATAGCTCCTGCTCTGCCCAAGAACCTACAAAGGGTCATGAATGAAGCCCAATCTATCACGCAAACCAGCCTCCCATCCATTGACTGCACTTCCCGGAAAAACAGCCAGCATAATTAAGGACCCCACGCAACCCGGATATACTCTCTTCCACCTTCCTCCATCGGGAAAAAGATACAAAAGTCTGAGGTTATGTACCAACCGATTCAAGAACAGCTTCTTCCCTGCTGCCGTCAGACTTTTGAAAGGAGATACCTTGCATTAAGTTGATCTTTCTCTACACTCTAGCTATGACTGTAACACTACATTCTGCACTCTCTCGTTTCTTTCTCTATGAATGGTATGCTTTGTCTGTACAGTGCGCAAGAAACAATACTTTTCACTGTATACTAATACGTGACAATAATAAATCAAATCAAATCAAACTTTCCCTGTGTTGTACACTTTCGTAGGTGATCTCTATGTGCATCCGTACATGTGCAGAGCCAACACCAGCCCATCAACATGCACTACAGAACATCATTAGCATCACAAAGCATTTCAAGCTGCTTCCCAAAGTGGGTTTGGACCAATCAGGAATGGGGGGAAGAATGAGGTGAGTTGTCTGAATGACCTGAGACCGGAAAATCATGCCCATAGTCAAAGGACATTTCCACCTTCCGCTCCTCGCCTGTTCCGATTCCATGGCGAGCGATGTGGTAGAATTCCGGCAACAGTGGGACATTTTTTGATGTAAGCTTCTGAAGATGGGAGAGTTATAATAAAGTTCAGAGTAGGAACTTAGGTTATGCATTGCTTAGAAAAAGGAAGAGTCAATTACTAGGCGACATATGTTTGAGGTGCGAGGGGCAAGGTTTAAAGGAGATGTACGAGGCAAGTTTTTTTTACATAGAGGGTGGTGGGTCCCTGGAACCCGCTGCCAAGGGAGGTAGTGGAAGCAGATACGAGAATGACTTTTAAGGGGCATCTTGACAAATAGGATGGGAATAGAGGGTTATGGTCCCCAGAAGGATAAGGAGTTTTTGTTCAGATGGGCAGTATGGTTGGTGCAGGCTTGGAGGGCTGAAGGGCCTGTCTCTGTGCTGTAATTTTCTTTGTTCTCTTTGTTCTTCGATTTGGTTATAATGGAGGGAGAAGGGAAACATGGTCAACTGATGGGCCAACTGTAAATGGTGACCAACAAGTGAAGAGTTGTTGAGGATCTTGTGTAGCCAAGCACACAATTCAATTTTCAAACAGCCCTTCATATAGAGAGAGGAGATTTAAAATGTGAAACTGGCCAGCTGCAGAACGCTGATTGCAAAACTCATGGAGAAATGGAAATGCACGTCATGTGTAAGCTCCACACTGACACCGCACAAGAGGTATTAAATCAGAGATGGGCAACCTAGGCTAGTGAGTGGTCCTCCATCATCTCAGTGGGCCGCAAGATTGAAATCAGCATGTTCATTAATCATGACCCCATGAATAAGATTAAATAAGATTGAACACACTTATTAGAGGCTGAATATTTCATAAGGAGCAATAGAAAATGTTTAATCGTTCATGTATTAATAGAACTGTCATTAACTTCAAATAGAGTCACAGAGACATAGAGGTTTGCAAAACGGAAACAGGCCCTTCGGCCCAACTTGTCCATGCCGCCCCTTTTATTAACCACTAAACTAATCCCAATTGCCTGCATTTGGCCCATATCGCTCTATACCCATTTTACCCATACAACTGTCCAAACGTTTTTTAAAAGACAAAATTGTACCCGCCTCTACTACTACCTCTGGCAGCTCGTTCCAGACACTCACCAAGTTCTGTGTGAAAAAATTGCCTCTCTGCACCCTTTTGTATCTCTCCCCTCTCACCTTAAAACTATGCCCTCTAGTTTTAGATTCCCCTACCTTTTCGAAAAGACATTGACTATCTAGCTGATCGATGTCCCTCATTATTTTATAGACCTATATAAGATTATCACTAAGCCTCCTACGCTTCAGAGAAAGAAGTCCCAGTCTATCCAGCCTCTCGTTATAACTCAAACCATCAAGTCCCGGTAGCATCCTAGTAATTCTTTTCTGCACTCTTTCTAGTTTAATAATATCCTTTCGATAATAGGGTGACCAGAACTGTACACAGTATTCCAAGTGTGGCCTTACCAATGTCTTGTACAACTTGAACAAGACGTCCCAACTCCTGTATCCACTGTTCTGACCAATGAAACCAAATATACTGAATGCCTTCTTCACCACTCTATCCACCTGTGACTCCGCTTTCAAGGAGCTATGAACCTGTACCCCTCGTCCTCTTTGTTCTATAACTCTCCCCAATGCCCTACCATTAACTGAGTATGTTCTGCCCTATTTCGATTGACCAAAATGATTGACCTCGCATTTATCTAAATTAAACTCCATCTGCCATTCATCAGCCCACTAGCCCAATTGATCAAGATCTCGTGGCAATCCGAGATAACCTTCTTCACTGTCCGCTATGCCACCAATCTTGGTATCATCTGCAAACTTACTGACCATGCCTACTAAATTCTCATCCAAATCATTAATATAAATAACAAATAACAGTGGACCCAGCACTGATCCCTGAGGCACACCGCTGGTCATAGGTCTCCAGTTTGAAAAACAACCCTCTGCAACCACTCTCTGTCTTCTGTCATCAAGCCAATTTTGTATCCATTTGGCTACCACCCTGGATCCCATGAGATTTAACCTTATGCAACAACCTACCATGTGGTACCTTGTCAAAGGCCTTGCTAAAGTCCAGGTAGATAACATCAACTGCACTGCCCTCATCTACCTCCTTGATTACCCCTTCAAAAAACTCAATCAAATTAGTGAGACATGATATTCCACTCACAAAGCCATGCTGACTGTCCCTAATCAGTGCTTGCATCTCTAAATGCCTGTAGATCCTGTCTCTCAAAATACCTTCCAACAACTTACCCACTACAGATGTGAGGCTCACTGGCCTGTAGTTCCCAGGCTTTTCCCTGCAGCCCTTTTTAAACAAAGGCACAACATTTGCCACTCTCCAATCTTCATGCACCTCACCTGTGACTATCGAAGATTCAAATATCTCTGCTAGGGGACCCGCAATTTCCTCCCTAGCCTCCTACAATGTCCTGGGATACACTTCATCAGGTCCCGGGGATTTATCTACCTTGATGCGCTTTAAGACTTCCAGCACCTCCTTCTCTGTTATATGTACACTCCTCAAGACATCACTATTTATTTCCCCAAGTTCCCTCACATCCATGCTTTTCTCAACAGTGAATACTGATGAGAAATATTAATTTAGGATCTCACCCATCTCTTGTGGACCCACACATAGATGACCTTGTTGACCCTTAAGAGGTCCTACTCTCTCCCTAGTTACTCTTTTGCCCTTTCTGTATTTGTAGAAGCTCTTTGGATTCTCCTTTGCCTTATCTGCCAAAACAATCTTGTGTCCCCTTTTTGCCCTCCTGATTTTTCTCTGGTAAAAAAACAAAAGAAATATTGACACTTTAGACACAGAGGGAGCGCAGGGTTCTCACAGTCAATGTTGTGAGCAATCAGCACACACCTCACTTTACTCACTCTTGCTTTACATGCGGATCACTTCAGTCAAACCCGTAGGAAAAAAACTACATGGTAGTGAACCAGTGGAATTCGGTGACCCTGAGTGAGGGCCACGGTCAACAAAATGTCTTGTGCTCCACACTCAGAATCCAGATGGGCTACATGCGGCCCCCATGCAGGTTGCGCCCCCTTGCTGGAGTAAAGGAACCGCTGGAGTTTGCTCCATAACAGTGATCTGTTCTAAGATTTTTGTGGGAACGGAAGGATTTGTACTCCACTTGGCTCCATCAAAATCTTCCTTTCCCTTCTACCCCCTCCTGTCCCTACTGCCACCCCACAGGATCTTCCAGTGGCTCCCTCCCCTTCACCAACCAACAGGCCCTAGTTGGCAGCTCTGTGCAGTAGCTAGTCGATTTGGGTATGGCACCAAACTGGTGAGTTGCAGTTGAGTGCCCGCTCAGTGCCCGCGTCTCACTGGTGAAATCTAACAGTCTCAAGCCCATAAAAGAGTGAGGTCCCCTTGAACATGACCTTGATATAGTCGTGGATTTCTGCTTCCTTTGACAATATCCTTCAGAGACCATCCGCTCTGTGTGAAATACAAGATAGAAAACAGAGTCACTTTGCCTGCAGGAAGTGGATAGCTCATTGAAGAGCCTTCTTTGATGGTTGGAATGATATGTTCCGTTTACTAATGAATGCAGCCGGTCGTCAAATGAAAGATGTCGTTTTAGTGTCAAAACAAATCAGCGAGTGACAATGTCAAGATCTGAAGCTCCAATTGTTCATCGCACTGTTAACTCTGGTAATATTTCAGATAGCTGACTGTGGCATAGAAACTGATTGAATTGATCATAAGAAACTATAAAGGGTCGTGTATGAAGCTCAGTCCATCAAATAAACCAGTCTCCCATCCATTGACTCCGTCTACACTTCCTGCTGCCTCGGAAAAGCAGCCAGCATAATCAAGTACCCAGGCACTCCGAACATTCTGGCCAGAAATGTACCGCCTTGCCCGCCCCAGAATCGGGGTGGGCGAGTCTCGCAGAATGGCATTCTCCGTTGGCCTCGGACGGATCTTACGAGCCTCAGGCAGGGGAGGCGGTAAAATTCTGGCAACTCTCTTCCACCTTCTTCCGTTGGGAAAAAGATACAAAAGTCTGAGGTCACATGCCAACCGACTCAAGAACAGCTTCTCTCCTGTTGCCATCAGACTTTTGAATAGACCTATCTCCCAATAAGTTGATCTTTCTCTACACCCTAGCTATGACTGTAACACTATATTCTGCACTCTCTCCTCCCCTTCTCTATGTACGGTATGCTTTGTCTGTATGGCGCGCAAGAAACAATACTTTTCACTGTATACTAATACATGTGACAATAATGAATCAGATCAAAGAAACAGGAGCAGGCCATTCAGCCCCTGCTCCACCATTCATTTTGATCATGGCTGATCTGATTGTGGCTTTAACTCTGATTTCCTACCTCCAAACTCTTGACTCCCCTTGGAGATCCAAGATCTGCCTAACTCGGTCTTGACTTGAATATATGAAATGACCCAACTTCCACCGCTCTCTGGGGAAGAGAATTTCACAGACTAGAGACTCACAGAGAGAAAACATTTCTCCTCATTTCAGTCTTAAATGGGAAACCCCTCATTTTTAAATTGCGTTCCCCCCCCCCATGTTCTAGATTCTCCCACAAGAGAAAACATCCTCTTAACATCTACCCTGTCAAGCCCCCTCACAATCTTATATGTTTCAGTAAGATCGCCTCTCATTCTTCTGAACTCCAACGCTAATAGACCCAACCTGCTCAACCTTCCCTCATAAGGTAAACCCCTCATTCCAGGAATCAGATGTCAAGCCTTCCCTGAACTGTTTCCAATGCAAATATATCCACCTTAAGTAAATGACCAGAACTGCACACAGTATTTTAGAAATGGTCACACTAATGCCCTACAGTTGTAGCAAGACTTTCCTACTTTTATACTCCATCTCCTTTGCAATGAAGGCCAACATTCCATTTGCTGTATTAATTACTCGCTGTACCTGCATGTTGACTTATTGTGGTTCATGTACAAGGACACTCAGATCCCTCTGTATTGCAGCATTCTGCAGTCTCTCTCCATTTAAATAATGAGGAATTTGAGCGTTCTCCCCGTTTCTGCGTGGGTTTCCTCCGGGTGCTCCGGTTTCCTCCCCCAGTCCAAAAGGCGTACTGGTTAGGTACATTGGCCATGCTAAATTCTCCCTCAGTGTACCCGAACAGGCGCCGGAGTGTGGCACCTGGGAGATTTTCACAGTAACTTCATTACAGTGTTAATGTAAGACTACTTATGACACTAATAAATAAACTTTACTTTCACTTTAACTTTGGACAAGCTCACATTTTCTCACAATGTTTTCCATTTACCAAATTTCTCCAGATTCGCTTAGCCAATTGCAAAGAAAAAATATCCTAATGGAAGCAAAAGCATTGGCCAATGTGTGTCAGCTCCTTGAAAGAGCTTTGAATTAGTCTCACTGCCCAGCTCTGCACCCATAGCCCTGCAAAGCTATCCTCATCAATAGGTAACCGATCCATGTTTATAGTTCCTATAGAATCTGCTTCTTCCACATTTCAATGAGGCATTGCAGACCACAGAAAATCTGTGTAACATTTTATTGGCCATGCAAGGGCCATTTCGACCCAGCCTCAGTTCCTAGGCTGGCAGGAGGATTTCCCCTGCGTGGGGGCGCCTGAAAATGATCGGGCTTAGGCCTAGTGTAGCACTGGCCAAATAACATTTCCAATGATGGACCTGGACAAGAAGATTGGTTATTGCAGCAATATCCTCGCCATCAAGAAGCACCAGATAAGATGACTCAGGTTCGTGGTAAGGATGTCCCAAGAGCGAATATCAATTGTTGCTCTATGATGGTACCAGTAACATAAATGGAGCAAGCCAAAAACAGCATGGCGTCGGACTGTGGTGGCTGTAAGAACCGGAGGCGATAGGGCTTACATGGTGTGAGGCACAAGACAATGGAGAAACGTTGTAATGACCTTATGTTCCACTCAGGACAAGGAGGATATCTAACTAATAAAACAAAGATGAATGCAGTACTTGTTTCAATTTTAAATACAACTAAAACTAAAATTAACTGAGGCTGAAATGTTTAATTGCAAGATTAATTACAATTTATTTTTCATTTGCTTGGCAGCTGGAAATCACACACACTCACATGTACACACACACACCCCGACACACATACATACATAGTTATATAACATATATAATACTTTTTTCTTTCTGGAACATTTGCGCTTTCAATTTTTTAGATAGTCTTGATTTCCCTTGTGTCTTTACAGGTTTAAATATTGAAAGGAAGAGCAGTATTACCCATGCATTTTTGATCCGCTTGTGCCCCTTTTAAGATGCATTGACCGTGTAACGTTAATATAAGTTGACAATGGACCTCTTGCTACCCAGACATAGTGCTATTCTGTTTGAATGTTATGAGCTAGCACTGCGCACCTTAATAATGCTTTTGATAATCTGAACATTACATCTGATCTTTCTATTAACACCCAATACTTTCATCACTCCTGCGTTGGAGATGGTTCTCCTTTGTCCTATAATCTGTTCACCATTGAGATTTCTCTTTTTTCATATGATGGTATCTTTCCTTTAAATAAATGATCAGCTGGATAATATTGATATGTTGTCCATTCCAGATTATTAGGAAATATTCTGCCTGCGTCAGTTCCTTATATAAATGCCTTTTCCGCTGAGATTGGCCCTTAAGGAGATGTTCGGGACTAAATAATTGTCTAAATTAGCCGTCTCGGATTTAACTCCTATTGACAAGTGATGCACAACACTCATCACAGCAAATCTAAAATCCAAATGGTTGAAATAAAGCACTTCACAAATAATAATTAGCGACTGGGTGAGCCTGGGAGGTTCAGTGCTGCCAACCCAATAATTCAGACACTAATTGTTGAGTTTGTATCCAAATTTATCTGCCTCCGTAAAAAGAAGTTTGTTAACTGTCCATTAAGGATCAATGTAGACAGGCCTCAGAATATCAGAGAAATTTGTCTAAGATTTACTCATTTCAATTGTACAAATTACCAGGTTGAGATTTGAGATCACAGCCTTTATGGGGCAGCATGGTGGCACAGTGGTTAGCACTGCTGCCTCACAGTACCAGGGACCCGGGTTCAATTCTGGCTTTGGTGACTGTCTGTCTGGAGTTTGCACATTCTCCCCATGTCTGCTTGGGTTTTCTCTGGATGCTTGTTTCCTCCCTGTAATAAGTCCTCAGGGGGAGAAGTCCCTTCACCAAAATTCCTTCATTTATAAAACTATACAGAGTGTTCTCAGTATGCTGTCTACATCCAGAGTACCCGAGTAACAGACACTCCTGTTTAAATACAGTCCATGGGGCTCCCGGATTGAGCCATCAATTTGGCCCTCAATCAGGACATCTTTTTGTGACCAATCAAATAAACCAACTCAAACTAACTCAGGGACAACTCAAAAGGGCCAGCTCCCTAAAAGGGAGCACAAAACAAAAGACAAAGCGGAAAGGAAACTTAAAACATCAAATTAAAATGTGATTAAAGGGGTCAATAATACACTCCAGCCCCCGCAGTGCCCAGCGGGCATGGAAGGCATTAACGGTGCCCCCAGACACCGCATGCTCACTCTCCAGGGACACCCGGCCGCGAATATAGCTGCGGTAGAGGGGCAGGCAGTTGGGTTGGACGACCCCCTCAGTTGCCCGCTGCCTGGTCCTGTAGATGGTAGGCCCTCAATCAGGGAGTTCATAAGCAAACCTCAATTGCTTGATTGAAATCATTACATTCCCACAGTCCAAAGATCTGTGGGTTAGGTGGATTAACCATGGTAAATGTATGTGATTGCAGGGATAGGGTGGGCAAGGAGGGTGGGCCTGGGTACGAGTCGGTGCAGACTTGATGGGCTGAATGGCCTCCTTCTGCATGGTAGGGATTCTATGATTCTATGGGAAAAATTGTCAAGCAACATGAAGCAAAATTAGTTTTGTTTTATCAAATTGTCCCCAAGCTTGTTGGTCAATGCAGCGGCGAGAGTCATAGAACCCCTGCAGTACGGAAGGAGGCCATTCAGCCCATCGAGTCATAGTGACCACAATCCCACCCAGGTCCTTTCCTTTAACCCCACGGATTTACGATAGCTGGTCCCCTGACAGTAAGGGGCAATTTAGCATGGCCAATACACCTAACCCGCACATCTTTGGATTGTGGGAGGAAACTGGAGCACCCGGAGGAAACCCATGCAGACACGGGGAGAACATGCAAACTCCGCACGGACAGTGACCCGAGACTGGAATCGGACCCAGGTCCTGGCGCAGTGAGGCAGCAGTGCTAACCACTGTGCCACCATGCCGCCCCGTGCAGAGAACTATTGCATAATTTTAAAGTCCTAAAAAATACATCTATAAAGGTGTTTTGAACTGGTAATTACTTATTTTTAGAGCAGAGTTTAATAATTTAGCACGCAGAAAATAGAATTGAAATGAACTATTATGATGGTGCAGAGATGACAATAGTGGACATATAGAATCATAAATCCCTACTGTGCAGAAGGAGGCCATTCAGGCCATTGAGTCTGCACCGACTGTTACCCAAGGTTTACCCTCTCTGCCCATCCGATCACTGCAATCATATGCATTTAGCACGGCCAATCCACCTAACCCGCATATCTTTGGAGTGTGGGAGGAAACCGGAGCACCCGGAGGAAACCCACGCAGACACGGGGAGAATGTGCGAACTCCACACAGAGAGTGACCCGAGGCCGCAATTGAACCTGGGTCCCTGGTGCTGTGAGGCAGCAGTGCTAACCACTGTGCTACCGTGCCGCCCCATAAAGGCTGTGATCTCAAATCTCGACCTGGTAAATTGTACAATTGAAATGAATAAATCTTGTTGTTTGTGAACCGGCACAGGAAAAATAAGCAGGAAAGCCGCCAGGTTGTCGTTAACACTGAACTGGCTCATTAATGTCCTTTCGGGAATAGAAGCTTGTCTCTGGTCTACGCACTAACCTAGTCCACACTATGTCGTTGACACACTATCTACAAAGGAACTGTGAGTGGGAAGAAATGCACTCAGATCAAAGCGATTTCCACATCCCTGGAGCAGATTTTAAACAGCCTCTTGTCAACAACAGCTTCCCCAGACTGTATGATTCCACACCACTGACTCTGCAGATGATGAAGCTTTGATAAACAGAAGTAAGCGCTGGTATAATGGGACCTAAGTAAAGGTATTGAACTTTAATGAATTAAAGTTGCAGAGATCATTGAAACTGATTGTAAGACTGGGGTACTTTTAAAATTCTAAATGTGGTGCCTCCAATATCTTAGTCGCCAATTAATGAGACTATTACTGAGACTATTAATGAGCAGATACTACAGCCATAGTTCATCTCAGCAAAAAGTGTCTCAGAGAGAGAATCAATTAATAGGCATGGATTTTTTAAATTAGCAGTGGAGATGCTGACAGTGATAAAGGATTCTCATCTCATCCTCAGTACAGGAGGAGACCCACTTGGGCTTGGCGGGGAGGAGGAGTGGGGGGTTGTTGGTGTGGGGGGGGTGGGATGGGGGAGGAGGGAGGGTTGAGGTGCGAGAGTGGAAGTGGGGTGGGGTGAGGGGGAGGGTGGGTTGGGGGAAGAATGGGGGTGGGAGTTGGGGTGGAAGGTGGAGGGGAAGAGTGGGCTGCAGGGTGGGGAGGGAAGAGTGGGGTGGAGGTGGAGGTGGAGTGGGGGTGGGAGTGGGGGTGGGGGGTGGAGGGTGGGGGAGAGTGGGGGTAGGGAGTGGGGGTGCAGTGGAGGGAGCATGGGAGTAAGGGGTAGGGGTGAGGGAGAATGGTGGTGGTGAGGGGAGTGTGGTGGAGGGGGGAGGAGGGTGGGATGGGGGAGAATGGTGGGGGTAGCAGGGAGAGTGGGGGTGGGGAGGGGAGTGTAGTGGAGGGTGGGGGTGGAGGGTGGGATGGGGGGAGAATGGGGTGGGGGAGCAGGGAGAGTGGGGGTGAGGGTGGGGGGAGAGGCGGGGAGAGAAGCAGGCAGTTCAGCAGCGCACTCTTCAAATGTCAAACAATCACAAAAATTTATCTTGGTGATTGGTTGGCAAAATCCATTCAGATCGGCTGAGGGGTTGCCATGGAGAAAATAACTATAGGTTCCCCAAGCTCCCGGGTAATTCAAAGAAGTGCAAATCTTGAACACATTCCTTTAGTTGCCAGAGAACAGGTCCCTGGATATGAGTCCCTTCAAAAAAGTGTCATATTGAATATGATTATAAGGATATTGTGAACAAGGAAGGTGTTGAATTAAAACAGAAAAACGCTGGAAAATCTCAGCAGGTCTGACAGCATCTATGGAGAGAGAGTAGAGCTGATGTTTGGAGTCTGAATCTGGGTGATCCTTGTCACAGCTGTGACAAAGAGTCATCCTGACTCAAAATGTTGGCTCTATTCCCTCTCCACAGATGCTGTCAGACCTGCTAAGATTTTCCAGCATTTTTTAGTTTTGTTTGAGATTCCAGCGTCCGCAGTATTTTGCGTTTATATCAATGTGTTGAATTATTCTGGAACCTTGGGGGGGCAATGGTCCAACACCTTACCGGGGAATTGCTGCACATTGCGCAACCTGGCACTCCAGAGGAGAGCCACACTGGAGCCAGAAGAAGACATTGAGCAAGACATGTCCTCAAAGGTGGAGGATCATGAGACACCTCACTGGAGGTGGTGCCAAGGGGGCCCAGGCAACAGGAAACTGGCACATGTGGCAAGATATGCAATTCTCTCATCAGCTGGCATTTGACTTGAGCACAAACAGGGGGGGACAATGAAAGCAGCACATTCCATCCTTCGTGTTACTGATCTGCAATAGGAGACCCTCATTGTCTCCATGTTGGCCTTGGCTGCAATGTGTAAAGAT